>NW_008236924.1:5050159-5068720 GCF_000691975.1 Corvus brachyrhynchos | reverse complement strand
AGCAGGATAAAACGTACAAAAGTGTAAAATTAAACAAGCCAAGATCACCTGTGGAAACTCATGAATCCATTGCCATCATTTCACAGGCCTCAGAAGTCAGTAGTAGGAAAAGCTGCTCATAGTTTTATAAGGTCTGTGTGGGGTAGTAAGTCCTAACTCTGTGTTTGGTTGCTCCTGTGTAGTTGAGGTTGTTTCCAGCAATGATTTTTGTCCTGTGGTAGCTTCTGACATGTGCATGGTGAGAGCCCAGACAGGAATGAATCTGTGCAGGGCATCCTGTGGCACCAGGGAGTTGTGGTGGGCCCAGAGCACTGCAGCTGTTATTGAAATAAATCTAAAAAGTCATGTACAGGTCTTGTGAAGCTTCGTTTCACCTGAGCTCTGTGTTCTGTGTGTATGATGCTGCTGGCATAGTGGTTAGAAGAAATGCAACAATAAAGCTGAAAAGTTTCCTTTTCTTAATCACAGAATTGTTTTAATCCCCAGGTTTTTTGTGTCACTGCTGTGACACGGCAGCCTGAATGTCATGTCAGCCATGAGAGTAGTTGAAGCTGGATTATTGTAACTGTACAGATGCAGTGGCTCAGTTCTTGTGAATTAATGGGTTATGAACCTTTGTGATTATCAGTAGAAAGAAAAGCTTGAGCTTTGGCCTGTCTTGTTTTATAAGGAGTGTTCTGCCTTGTCATAAAGATTCCCCGTCAGCTACTGAGCACTGCTGTGAGCTGCTGGACATGGAGGGTCACAGAATGTTTGTTTATAGGGTGAAGCTACCTGAAGTCAGTGTCTTTCAAATGCCTTAAATTCAATTTATTTGAATTTTAAGTTCATGCCTTTTCCCTTTTCTGCTGTTCCAGATGAGATCACTGCAAGTTTTCGGCGCTTTGGACCTTTGATTGTAGACTGGCCACACAAGGCAGAGAGCAAATCTTATTTTCCTCCTAAAGGTAAACATCTAAAACCAAATCAGATTAGCATTTTAGAATATTTTTTTGTGATAAGATACAAGATTGGTCTGACAGTGACACAGTGTTTAGAAGGAAAAGAGTTTAACCCTTGGGATTGTTCTAAACTGGTGAAGTCTCGAATGTGGCTTTGCAGTTATTACTCACTGAAAGAATTCTTCCTTAACTTCCTGTTTTTCCTTTTTTTCATTTTCCCTTTTCCCCCTGTTGTTGTACATGTAGTAACAGCTCTTTAAAGGCACTAAATGCCTTCCACAGCAGCTGGGAAGGATTTGTCCCTTACATGAACAACCAGAGCGCTTGCGGGTTAGAAATGTGTGATGAGAGCACCTTAAATCTTTTCCCCTCCTGTGTGGCAGCGTGATGTCAAACATAATTCTGAGTTCAATTATGATCCTGTAGACAAACAGCCAGCAGCAGTGATGTTTGTGTTTTCCCTCTGCCAGGATATGCATTTTTGCTGTTCCAAGATGAAAGCTCCGTGCAGGCACTGATTGATGCATGCATTGAAGAAGATGGAAAGCTCTATCTCTGTGTTTCCAGCCCCACTATCAAAGACAAGCCGGTAGGTGGAATTGTCAGGGCCTGCACAATTCCTGGGTGATAAACACAAATTGGGTTCTTCACATGCAGTTTTTGTCTTCAGAATGTTAATGTTAAAATTTCTTTAAGGTGTCAAGTTCTTGGAAGAGAAAAGACCAAGTTACTACTTTTGAACGAGACATAGGAAGGTGTTTTAGTCTTGTTACAATGCCTATTTTTGTTAGAAAAAGATGTGTTTCCAGACAGGTATTTTATGCTTGCTAATGATAAACATGTAGAATTCATATTGTCTGAGTGTTGTATGTAACAGAGATAAATCCTAAAAACATACCACTGAACTATAAATTATTAATATACAAATAGTTTGGGGGCTGATGCAAGTCTGTCAATAGTTGGGGAGAATTCTGCTCTAGTCCTGTGCTTCAAATTTTGGCCAGCTGTAACCAAATATAAAGCAACACAGTAAATAAACAGGCAACTCTGGAGCCTGCTGCACTGAGATAAGGCTGGGACGACAGGAGCAGTGCACATCTGTGTGACCAGGGGGGTTGGACAGCACAGCTCAGTCACGATTAAGTAAACGTGTCAGTAGAGGGTGAGGGTTGTTTCCCAGAAATTTGGGTAACAAGGAAGTGATGAAATTTAGCACCCTCAAATGGTCTGTCTTAAGAGAGCTCGTTACCATTTCATTTTGAGAAATGATTGCTGAACAAGTAGAGTTTAGAAAGTAGAGCTGTTTAAGAAGTTTGCTTCTCTGTAGGACACTGTTGTAATTTATATTACTGAGACACTTTGAATTGTGAATGGTTAAAAAAAACAGGCTTTTTGTCCATAGGTTCAGATCCGGCCTTGGAACCTTAGTGATAGTGATTTTGTTATGGATGGTTCCCAGCCTCTTGACCCAAGAAAAACCATTTTTGTTGGTGGTGTTCCTCGGCCTTTACGAGCAGGTACACACTGCAGCACTGGGCATGTTGGATGTGCAGCCTGGTTTGGGGAGCACTGGGGGAAGCGAGCCTGGCAGCGAGGGAATATCGAGTGTGGTGACAGTGGGGGACACGAGCTGGCCTGATGTGGTGCTTTTAGAGACACAACGGAGCCTAGAGCGCTGTTTGGTTTTGCTTTGTGCTCTAGTGGAGCTGGCGATGATCATGGACCGGCTCTACGGAGGGGTTTGCTACGCCGGCATCGACACCGACCCCGAGCTCAAGTACCCCAAAGGAGCAGGGCGGGTGGCATTTTCCAACCAACAGAGTTACATTGCTGCTATCAGCGCTCGCTTTGTCCAGCTGCAGCACGGAGAGATTGATAAACGGGTAAGGCCTGCGCCCCTGGGCTCCTGGGCTCCTCTGGAAACGCCCTCTCCCACCTCATGGGGTGTCCTTGGAAATGTTACACCAGATTAATCCCGTTTTTAGTGCCTCTCAGGTGCAGCACGCAATAAAATGGAGTGGTAGGGAGCTGGTGGTTCTGGCACGTGGGAGGTGACTGTGAAACAGACTTTGTCGACTTGCTGAGTGTAGTGGGAAGTGTGGCAGCTGCCTTGGCCTTTTCTAAGAATATTGCACTCCTCAGATGCTCCCCCTGCAAGGATTTGTGGTGTTCGTGTGATGCAGGGAGGGAGGTGCATGCCAAGGATGGGGCAGCTCTTAATCCTGCTCGGCATCTTTGGGGGGGCCAGGCAGAACCACCCCATGCCTTGTAAACTTGTTACTGTGCACTGCAGCCTCACATTCACCCTCCCACAGCCTGTGCAAAGGCTGTGTTTGGTTTTTTCGTTCCTTTATTATTGTATTCCTCATTATTTTAAATTAGAGGAATATGGACCAGCACTTGCTTCTGCCCTCTTCATCTCTCTAAAATAGAACTGCCAGTTATGGTGATCTTCAGACCACAATTTTGGGAAACTCAGATGCTTACATCTCCTCTTGTAATTCATCCTTTGTCTCTGGATTTTTCCTACATGACTGTCACTACTGATCTGAATTTTATAGTTAATACAGCGGAAAACCTCCAAACTTGGCTGATTAGCCCATTATCATTTCACTTCTGCTTTGGCTATAAAGCTTGGGCAGAAGAATTGTAACAACAATTTGACTGTGGGCCTGTGAATTGGAATGTCTTTGTTCTAATCTTGGCTCTGAAATGAGTTCTGTACAGCTTTGAACAAATAATTTGGGCTGTCCTTGTGCAACTTGTGCTTGCATAAGCAGACACTTGGGTGAATAGGTCCATTGAAGCTGGTGGGACTACAAATTTAAGTAAGTACTTGTAAACTCTGAACAAAATTTTGCAATCTATTTCCCCTTCCTCCTCTCCTCCCACTCCTTATTTCCTCATTTTTTGTGTAGTTTTTGTGTGGGGAGATAAACGTTCAGAGAGGATTCATCATAGGAGAGTTTGGGTGCATGAGGGAGGTAAAAATACACCAACACCACTACTTTTTGTTAAGGTTCTATTTATTAATAGTTTTCTAAGACTGCTTTTCTGTTAAAAGAAAAATAAAATTAGTGAAAAACAAAGTAACAAGAAGGGATTTCCTGTAAAATTGGGCAAGAAGGTGCTGCTAAAGGGTGTGCCCTGAGATAATGCAAAGGAAGGGTTCAGTGGCTGGGGCTCCCACCCTGAGTGGGCCTGATGGAGCTGCTGTAACTCTCTGGAGCTGGGAAGTTGGCTGTGCCCAGCTCAGGGAGCAGTTGCAGCCCCTGCCACACTCCGAGTAAATGTGGCCAGGACACCTGAGCTGCAGTTTGGCCTCTGAACATGGCTGAGCAGAGCGAAGGGAACAGAATCACCACATGAAGGAAGCCTGTGTGGCATCTTTGTCCTTTTAGCACTTGGAGAAGGCAGCACTCCTCAAAAAATCCCCAACCTCACACTACACAGCAGATGAGGGGATGGGGAATGTAGTGTTAGGAATATTTGCCTGCGTCTGCTCTTCTACAAATTGACTGAGTTGGCAGGGAGGGGTTTTGGGAAATGCAGCTTGATGGGAAGAGAGAACCAGGTCATTAAAAAGGTTGCTGTGCTGTCTCTGAGCAGTTTATGTGTCCTGTAAGCAAAAATGACATCAAACTACTGCAGTGCTGTCTGGACTGTGATAAAATTAGGTGGGTTTAAAAACCCAGGAACTTGTGAATGTCCTTATTTGCCTGAGGTGTGTCCGAGACCTGTGAGGTGCAGAGAGGAGCAGCCCCAGGCCAGATGCAGAGATAACAGCAGAGATACCAGTCACAGCCTGGGTGTTTGAAAATGTTGGTGAAAACATCACATTAAATGAGCTTCAGAGACGCTTCACAAACCCTTCTAGAACAGGAACTCGTAACCTGTATTTATTTCTGCTGTTCTGAATTCCTGCCCATCACCTGGCCCTTAATGCCAGCAGCGTAGGAGGGCATCAGTCCCATGTTAAGCCTCTCATTTGATCCCAACAAGATCAGGTGGATTTCCTTTAGCTGAGAGGACTAAGCCATAGAAAAAGAATACAGAAATTGAGTATTTATTTAGAGAATAAATTAATTATTTTTAATGTTGGGACTTTGGACATTGAAAGTTGCAGGCCATGTGCATATTTAATCCACAGTTATGGTGCTGTATAAACAGTTTCCATTCCTGCCTGAAAGAGAAGGAACTTAATTGGTCATCAAAAATAACTCCCATAATTATCCAGGGTTTTGGTGTCAGTCTGTGTATCAACAATAGGTTGTTTGGGCCTTTCTGTAAATCAGAGACAGCAGGTGTGATCAGTGGTCAGCACTGATTTCTGGGGGTGTTTTTTAAGGATCAAGGAGAGGGGAGGAGTGTTGACGTGCCTGGAGTTTTGGGTGTTCAACAGCCACGATCAGGCGTCACGAGGGGGAAATCTTGAGTGTAGCATTCCCTACTGCATTAACTGCTGGCTGCCTGCTAGAACACGGGTGTGCAATTAAGAATTTGCAACGAAGAATGATAAATTGTCTTGTTTTGTGGCTGCAGGTGGAAGTTAAGCCATATGTCCTGGACGATCAGCTGTGTGACGAGTGTCAGGGCGCCCGCTGCGGCGGGAAGTTCGCCCCGTTCTTCTGTGCTAACGTGACGTGTCTGCAGTATTACTGTGAATATTGCTGGGCTGCTATCCATTCCCGGGCCGGCAGGGAATTCCACAAGCCCCTGGTGAAGGAGGGAGGGGACCGCCCGAGACATATTTCATTCCGCTGGAACTAAAGGATCGCTCATTTGCAGGCCTCCAATTAAGTGCACTCTTCTGTTCTCCCGACTGCCCTCCCCACCCCGTCCCTCACTCACAGCATGTCCTTTTGTAGTAGTCTGTAATTTAACAATAGTCTAACGAAAGAATGACCTATAATGGGTATTTTATAGAATCTTGTCATTGAAAACTGTATTGGGAACTCCTTTTCGTATCGATAACATGTTGCAAGCGAGTTGCATTCTCTTGTCTTTACTACCGAGAGAACACTTAATTTCCTGCAACGTTTTCTTAGAGGAGAGAAAAATATTAAGAGAAGAGAATTGAAACAATAGAGTATTTTGGTTTTTTAATTAAATTATTGTTAATAAAGAACATAATAATACTTTTATTAAATAACCGTGTAACAATAACACTATCAGTCTGTTCTGACACTTTTCCCCCAGGGAAGCCTGTTTTTGCCTCTTTTTTTTTTTTGTTTGTTTGGACTTTGGATTTTTCCAGCAACAGATGAAGTTAGCATTTACCTACCAACAGGAAAGAGCATGTTTAAAGCAACAAAAATGCATGAGCAAAGTTGAAGCAGCACTATAATAATGATTTGTTTTGTTTTGGGTTTTTTTAAATATTTTAAGGGTTTCGAGGCTGAAATTTTAGCTCGGTGTGTATCTGACCGTGCCTCTGGCTACCACCCACATCCAAATTTCTAATGAGATAGGCAGAGCTTACTATATTTTCATCAAAATGATTACATTTTAAGAATTCCTGAATGTAAAAGTTGAGTAAAGTTACTACTGAGGGGGGAGTGCACTTTTTTTTCTTTAAGAGAACTCAATTGTCTGGTTACAGCCCTAGATATCCTACCAAAGCTAGAGTAATGACAACTAGTGAACTGGCATTTCCTCTCCTGAAGGATAAATATATAGATTTTATTTTTGATGGCTATATATAACTCTATATCCTAATATACTAACATTCATCAGGGGCCAGCCTTTGCTCTCCATTTTGACGTGAAAAAGTAGAAAACCTAAAGATACCTCAAGGATATCACTGATTTTTACTGGAGTTTTGATATTCCATTGTGGCACACAAACTCAAATTGGCTGCTTATTGGTTTCCCATCTCGGCTGTAAAGTCACTTTTCAATCCCCTCAGATTTAGCTATAACAGAAGGCATGAACCCAGGAGTTTCCAAATGTTGCTTTGCACTGTGGGCTGAATTTGTGCATGGAATGGTGCAAGTGTGCAGATGCCTTTCTTATTCTTGCTGTAGAAAGAATCCCAGCTCTTCAGAACTAATTGTGGGGAGATAAAGACACGCAGGTGTTTGAAGTGCCAACATCGCTAATTAACGCCGGCTTTATTGGAACTCAGTCCTACCTTGAGAAGCATCAGCCCAGGACACGTGAACCCAACGCTGACGAGCGGGTGCAGAGGGTTTAGTTTGAAACAGATGAATGAAGGAGTAGTTCTGAAAATTTATTTTTAGTACTTTTGAACTAAATGCCCTGGCCAACTTCTCCACCAAGGATGTAGCAGTGTGCAAACAAAGTGATTCTGTGGCAATCTCTGCCCGGCCCCAGGGGCCTGGGACCACCCGAGAGTCTCCCAAACCAAAGATTTGCCCTGGCACTGCTTGGAAAACATCTGCTCCCTTCAAAGCCCCCCTCATCCCCTTCCCCCAGCCCCCATTATCTTTATGAGAAGCAGTTTTTGTGTTCAATACAGGCTTTAATGAACTGATACCTGCTAACGTGACGTGTCTGCAGTATTACTGTGAATATTGCTGGGCTGCTATCCATTCCCGGGCCGGCAGGGAATTCCACAAGCCCCTGGTGAAGGAGGGAGGGGACCGCCCGAGACATATTTCATTCCGCTGGAACTAAAGGATCGCTCATTTGCAGGCCTCCAATTAAGTGCACTCTTCTGTTCTCCCGACTGCCCTCCCCACCCCGTCCCTCACTCACAGCATGTCCTTTTGTAGTAGTCTGTAATTTAACAATAGTCTAACGAAAGAATGACCTATAATGGGTATTTTATAGAATCTTGTCATTGAAAACTGTATTGGGAACTCCTTTTCGTATCGATAACATGTTGCAAGCGAGTTGCATTCTCTTGTCTTTACTACCGAGAGAACACTTAATTTCCTGCAACGTTTTCTTAGAGGAGAGAAAAATATTAAGAGAAGAGAATTGAAACAATAGAGTATTTTGGTTTTTTAATTAAATTATTGTTAATAAAGAACATAATAATACTTTTATTAAATAACCGTGTAACAATAACACTATCAGTCTGTTCTGACACTTTTCCCCCAGGGAAGCCTGTTTTTGCCTCTTTTTTTTTTTTGTTTGTTTGGACTTTGGATTTTTCCAGCAACAGATGAAGTTAGCATTTACCTACCAACAGGAAAGAGCATGTTTAAAGCAACAAAAATGCATGAGCAAAGTTGAAGCAGCACTATAATAATGATTTGTTTTGTTTTGGGTTTTTTTAAATATTTTAAGGGTTTCGAGGCTGAAATTTTAGCTCGGTGTGTATCTGACCGTGCCTCTGGCTACCACCCACATCCAAATTTCTAATGAGATAGGCAGAGCTTACTATATTTTCATCAAAATGATTACATTTTAAGAATTCCTGAATGTAAAAGTTGAGTAAAGTTACTACTGAGGGGGGAGTGCACTTTTTTTTCTTTAAGAGAACTCAATTGTCTGGTTACAGCCCTAGATATCCTACCAAAGCTAGAGTAATGACAACTAGTGAACTGGCATTTCCTCTCCTGAAGGATAAATATATAGATTTTATTTTTGATGGCTATATATAACTCTATATCCTAATATACTAACATTCATCAGGGGCCAGCCTTTGCTCTCCATTTTGACGTGAAAAAGTAGAAAACCTAAAGATACCTCAAGGATATCACTGATTTTTACTGGAGTTTTGATATTCCATTGTGGCACACAAACTCAAATTGGCTGCTTATTGGTTTCCCATCTCGGCTGTAAAGTCACTTTTCAATCCCCTCAGATTTAGCTATAACAGAAGGCATGAACCCAGGAGTTTCCAAATGTTGCTTTGCACTGTGGGCTGAATTTGTGCATGGAATGGTGCAAGTGTGCAGATGCCTTTCTTATTCTTGCTGTAGAAAGAATCCCAGCTCTTCAGAACTAATTGTGGGGAGATAAAGACACGCAGGTGTTTGAAGTGCCAACATCGCTAATTAACGCCGGCTTTATTGGAACTCAGTCCTACCTTGAGAAGCATCAGCCCAGGACACGTGAACCCAACGCTGACGAGGTGCAGAGGGTTTAGTTTGAAACAGATGAATGAAGGAGTAGTTCTGAAAATTTATTTTTAGTACTTTTGAACTAAATGCCCTGGCCAACTTCTCCACCAAGGATGTAGCAGTGTGCAAACAAAGTGATTCTGTGGCAATCTCTGCCCGGCCCCAGGGGCCTGGGACCACCCGAGAGTCTCCCAAACCAAAGATTTGCCCTGGCACTGCTTGGAAAACATCTGCTCCCTCCAAAGCCCCCCTCATCCCCTTCCCCCAGCCCCCATTATCTTTATGAGAAGCAGTTTTTGTGTTCAATACAGGCTTTAATGAACTGATACCTTACCAAGTTCCAAAGGTCAAAATGGAGACATTTGCTGTCTATTAGTCAAGTATAGCAAGGGAGCTGCTTTTACTGAAATCCCTGAAAATATTGACAACAGTAATGCAAATGCAGAGTGCTCTTGTGTAGATTGTCAGGGACTTTTTTTTCTCTGAAGTACATAATTATAGTTGGAATGTTCCTTTCATTTTTTTAATGCTTGTAGGTGGCTTGGGGTGTGCTATTGTGCCGATCCTACCCAGCAAACAGGTGAGGTGGGTTTCCATTACAAGAAATAACACTGTTTGAGAACTAGCTTTGAATAATAATTTTTTCCCTTTGTACATGACCTGCTGAATTTCGGTACAGTGTTTTTGTAGCTAACTTATTTTGTCATGCACATAATGTATATTTGTTATGCACTACTTTTGTATATCTTGTTTTTCCAACAGTGAGCATTTTTAGGCACACTTTTCACTGACGGGATATCTCTTTATGCAATACCTCAATTTTTCATATTGCAAAGAGTAGCTTTTTGTACTTTTATTACTGAGAGATCTTCATATACTTCATTTTTTAATATAAATAATTTTAATAAATTTTATTTTCTTATATTCTGCTTTTTATACATTTCAGTGCTCTGCATACATTTTGAATTATGGATGTTGTGCACTGGCAATGCTATTTTAGAATCTGCAGAGAAAAGAAAGCATGTTGCTTAAACATCTTAGCCCAGCACCAGGTATTTGGTGTACATATAATTTAAGAAATAGTATATGTAAAGTTGAGAATTAAAGAAGAAAAAGCATGAAAGTGACAAATGACACTTGTCTTTAGACCCATGAAATTTAAATGCATAAATATAGTGTAGAAATTTAAAAGTCAAGAACCATCAAAATTGTCTACCGCTTCTTACTGAGTTTTTAAAAATTATACACAAATGCAGACGTTTTTGGTGAATGTTTAGCCATTTTTATTATTACTAAAGAATCGATGTTAGGTGTTTGATGCAGAACTGTGTCTGCTCTTTTAAATTATATTTAAAGAATAAAAGAGAGCCTGCTAGGTGGCAGGCACGTAATGTTAGTATGCATGACTAATGTAAGAAATCGTTATTCTACTAATACTCACTTGTGATTGTGTGACAAGCGTGTTTACAGATCCTTTGGTTACACTTCGATTTACAGGGCATAAACAATTCTCTCCATTACTCTGTGCTTCAACAGTGCTGGCAAAGCCTTCTGATTCCACGGGGCTCTCTGGGGTTACCGTGTAGCCCCAGGCTCATTAACGTGTAATTAGGTACCGGTGGGGGGGTGTCATTAACGAGCAGCGGCGTTCCCGGGGGAGTTACAGAGTAATTCCATGGTTATTTTTGCAATGTAAAATAAAGTGTTTCTGATTATTTTATATGTAAAGGAACCCCACTGCCCCGTGCTTTTTTGGTATAGTCTCTACTTCTCCATACACAGACCTCTGCAGAATGCAAATTTCAACCTTGCAGTGACTGAATCTAGCGTTTTATAAGGATGCTGTTGGAAAGACTTGATAATTCACCCCTTGTGTTTTTGAAGAGTTAAAACCTTCTGTTCAAAGGTGATTTAAAACTTGAATGTGATGAATTGTGGCAAGTTAACTTCAAGTTATGTGCAATACCTATTTCAGACTTCTGGAAGATCTTTGCAGTGTAATTCTTTGTTTTTAATTGCAGACATTTAAAAATGTCATTTTCTACTGTTCTAGTAAATCCTCTTTCTTGCTGGTGTTTCTAAAGAAAAGAATCAGAAATCAATCTTTCTACTAATGTAAATTTGAGATTATTTTTAAAAAAAAATGGAATAAAAGGTTTTGGTCATTTGCTTTATTTTATTATCTTATTTTAAAGCTACTGTGATAGCATTGTAAGAATTGGGACAATATTGTATTCAACTGTTTTATTTTTTATATTTTTGAATTTTAAAGTATAATTAGTTTTTATAATTTTCATCAGATTTTTTTGTTATATTTTTTGGAAGTGAAACTTTTAGCAAGTGGGTGTCTAGTTTTTACTAATCCCTAATATGTTTTTCCCCCAATGTATTGCTCATATTATCAGAAGGAAAAGTTATTTAAGTATGTCAGTTAATTGTACTACTTGGCTGAATTTCCATATAGTTTTTACTGTGTATGGGGAGGTTGTAGTATTTATTATAGCATTTTAAATAAGGGTAATTCATTTTTTATTAAAGTCATTTTCACGTTTAAGTTCATATTTTTGTATGTTCTACTCTAAGTTATATAACACAAGTTACTTTTTTTAAAGAGTTCATTTGTTGAAGTGCTAGTGAAAATTAATGTTATTAAATAGTTTGCAAATGACTATTTATACCAGTATGCATATAATTTTTAAATATTTGTAATGTGAGATGTTGAATGAATAAAACTTTTAACTCAATGTTTCTCCTTAAACCATTTTTTTTTTTTTTTTTGAGCTTCCTGTAGGAACTTGTTCCTTTGTGGCCGAAGCTCGTGGGGCTTGGGGAGGGGGTTTTGTTGGGCTGTGTGGGGTGAAAAGGGCTTTAGGGGAAGTTCTGCTGCCCTGTTCTGGTCACAAATGCAGCAAAGGTTCCTTGGGGAGGTGAAGATCCAGCAGGAGAGGAGAGAACCACTGAGGCTCAGGTAACCCCACAATGGCTGGAAAGGGATCTTAAAATGGATCTCATTCCACCCCCAGCCATGGGCAGGGACACCTCCCACTGTGCCAGGCTGATGCCAAGCCCCATCCAGCCTGGCCTTGGACACTGCCAGGGATCCAGGGGCAGCCACAGCTGCTCTGGGCACCCTGTGCCAGGGCCTGCCCACCCTCACAGGAGGAATTTCTTCCCAATATCCAATCTAAACCTTCTCTCTATCAATGTGAACCATTCCCCCTTGTCCTGTCACTCCATCCCTTGTAAATAGTCTCTCTCCATCTTTCCTTCAGCTACTGGAAGGCAGCAGTTGGGTCAACCAAATCTTCCTCTTTTCCAGGCTGAACAATCCCAACTCCTTTATCCTGTCAGAAACCACACTGGGACACAGAGAGAGCCAGAGTGGGGCCAGGGCAGAGCCCAGCAAGGCAGGAACAGTCAAGAATTCCTTTTTAATTGTCTCACGCTTGTGATCTGACAGTAACAGAAGGAAGACATCTGGCATTTTAGAGAACTTGCTCGTTTCAGCCTTAATTTAAAATATCTAAACTTGAAATATCTAGAAAGTCATGTGAAGCGTTGCTACCTTGTGTATCTGCTCTTCAAGGGCTGTCCAGCAGGTACTCAAGGAATTCCAGAGTTGTGCCGCTAATCTCGAGTGCCATCACCGAAGGAATTGTGGTGCAAATGTTCAGTGGATAGCGAGTCTCATTCCTTTGTATGAGTGCTCCGGGAAAAGCAGATCCTGGAGCTGTGATGGGATTAGTTCTGCCAGTGCTGATCACTCGCCATTGCCTCACCTGGTGCACGTGGAGCAGCTCCTGCCTTTGGAAATTGGTTTTTAACAGGAATGGGAAGTTGTGCTGGTGATTCCATGCAGATATTCCAGATCCCCTTACCGTGACTGAACAGAACGCTGGGATGCTTGGGATCAGGAGTGGCTGCGGTGCAGTGCCTGCCCAGTGAGCCAGGAATTCCTCGGTGCTCAGAGCCAGCCAAGCAGCACCAGGCGCTCTTGACCAGTTCCAGCGTGTGACTTGGCTGGGAAACTTTATCCCTCTGTTCTTTGCATCGGGATTGTTAGGAAATAGTCACAGTTCAGCCTCTTTGAGGGATTAACATGTTCTTGATATCGTTTTCGAGTGCCAATGGTCTTTTAGACAACATGTGCTTATTTATGTGTTCATGTTTTTTCACATGTGTGGCAGACTTGCAATTCGGTCCTGGAATATTGGAGGGTTCGAGGCTTTGGATGCCATGATGGTGGAATCAGTTTGTGAATTTGTCCTTCACAAACAGGGCACTCCCTGACTCATTCCAATTCAAAGTGCTGCAAATTTAGAGATGTTTATCAGGATCCAACAGGTCTGATTTACAGTTGGGGATTACAGTGTATATTCATTCTAAAATCCTATTCTGAAAATTGCAAAATACTTGGTGAATGTTTAATAAATGAAGTTTTCTTACCTAGGCAGAGTCTAAAATTTTTAAATCAATGAGGGGAAAGGTCTGGAGCATTCAAAACTCGAAATAACCACTGTGGGAAGTGATGGGCTGATTCTGAGTTGCTGGTAACTTTCTAGGGCAGATGACCCAACAAATCCCTTCTGGGTTTCACTTTGCACGGAAGCTGTAAGTAAATGCTACAGGCAGACTCAAGAAGACGGAGGTAGGCGCTGCTGGGTGGAATTCCAGAATTTCCACTGCGTGTGGATCCCAACTTTTTCCTTCCAGCAGGAGCTGCCCCCAGCACAATCCCCGGGAGCTCTCTCGGGTGCCACTTGCACTGAACGAGCTGCCACATTCCAGGGCGGTGCAGGAGGTGGATGGAACCCATCTCCCCCTGATTTAAAGGCTGAGCTGATCTCCAGGACAGGCTCTGAGCTGTGAAGTTGTCGGACACTTTCTGCTCAGTCCTGACTCTCCCAAAATGCTGAGTGCGGCTCCAGGGAATCTGGGACGAGTCATAGCCTCGGAAAGGGGAGATGAGGAGAAACACTGACATCCCTTCCTCTGTGTGAAATGAGCTGATTCAGTTTGTCAGAGTGAAAAACAGCCTGTGGGATAAGAATATCCTCGCAGCTGCCTGTGCACTCAGAGAAACTGAAGGGGGTGAATCAGTGCTCTGAATACATCGTGGAAAGTCTTCCTGCATCCCCATGCTCTGATTGATGCCATCAGATATCACCTGTTTTCATGGCACAGGAACTATAATTTCCTGACTTCTTGTAGGGCTTGTCAGAGAGACAATTTGATACTAAATGCTGATTTATTTGAATGCATCTCTCCCTAAGGGAAGCTGCCTCAGTCACTTTGTTTATGGAGCGTGGGAGACCGTGTTTGTTAAGGTTCCTCCACAAAATTTGCTGGTCCAGAATTCTCAGTGCTCTTGGTATACATAAAATATAGAGATGTATTAAGTCAGTGTTTGATTGCATTTTTCTTCCTGAAATTTAATTTTGGTGAGTCATGAAAACTGAGATTAAATCCTCTGAGCGCAGCACAGGTCAAGGATGACTGTGAGGACACATTTTGGGTTTGTATTATTCTTAATGTTTAAAATGGGTGTAGTTTTATTGCTCTCAGTCATGGGGTATTTTTTCATCCCAAAACTACAACAGCCTGAGTTGCTTTGCTTTTCATGGGAGTGAAGAACATTGGGTTTAAATGGCAGAGTGCTGGGGTAGATGCAGTGGACACGCACTGTGTGCCTCGGTAACTCAGCCACATCTGAAATCAGTGGAAGGAGAGCAATGCATTAAAAAAAAAAGTCTCTGCCAGCCTTCTCCAACCCAAGGCTTGAAAAAAATGTTTGCTTGGTGTAAATCACCATCTGACATCGCTGCTGACTCATAGACCAGGATCTGTTTGCTCAGGGATTGTTGAGGCCTTGCTGTGCATTAAGTTGTCAGTTTGGCCAAGTGTCACTTTGCAAAGCAGTGCTCGTGGCTTTAAGCTGATGCCCAGCGCTGGGTTGGGTTGGGAGCACGTTCATGCCCGGTGTTTCTGAGTTTAACTGGGTTTCCTTAGGTTTCTGAGGCATTCTCCTCTAAGCAGCAGGCAGTAGCCCCCAGCTCTGCTGCAGCGGGCCAGCTGTGCACGGACAGATGTTGCTCTGTACACTGGCAAAGTCAGCCCAGCCCTTCAGTCAGTGGAAAGGGAATTTGCTCAAGCGTTGCTTTTACAGGGGGTGCCTGTGGAGGAATGTGAGGGCAGAACAAAGCAGTGACTGCTCCCATTTTCTCTGCAGAGAGAGCAATCCATGGAGACAGAGCCCTGCTCTGCTCCTCTCCTGGCAGCATCCTGATGTCTCTGGGGGGAGGGAGGGAGGAAATGCTCGGTATCTGGAGCAGGTCTCAAAGTTCCCAGTACTATTATAGGGTGGCCTTGCTGCTGAGAACCCCAGAATCTTTTGGGTTGGAAAGACCTCCAAGATCATTAAGTCCAGCCTGTGCCCGATCCCCACCTTGTTACCAGAGCAGAGCACTGAGTGCCATGTCCAGGCCTTCCCTGGGCACCTCCAGGGATGGGCACTCCTGCAGCCAGATGTGTTGGTGGTCACACTTTGGCCTGGGATCCTGTTAGAGGAGAGGTAAGAAATCGTGAGCTTTCTGTGCCTGGACTTGGGTTATCTGCATTAATGCTGAATCTGGGGATGATTTAGTGAGTTTTGCTTTTTGTGTCCTGCATGAGCCAGGATTCTTTCAGCATCTGGAGGGTTGTGGCAGGTAGGGCTGAATTTCCTCCGCTGTGTGTTCACTCAGGATCTAACTGTGTATGTTCCCCAGAACAGCAGACTTTTAATCTTTAATATTATAGTCTCTGCAGCCTAAAACTTGGTAAAGTTTTCCTGTCGCTGATTTGGAAACAAATAACCGATAACTTGCACATTTATTTCATTTTTCATTTGGAAAAATGAAATCAGAGCAAGTGAAGTCCTGAGCTGCCTTCTGCTTTATCCACTTGACTACCAGCCTTTCCTGGAAATCAGGCTGGGTAATTCTGGTGCAATTGCAGGGCTCATTTTGTCTTCTTGAGTTTTCCCCATAGTTTTATTTCCAACTGGCAATCTGTTGAAATGATGTAACACAAAGTTCTGCTAAGCCAGGGGGTTTGATCTCCTTGACGGTTTTGTTGTAAAGCCTGCGGATCTTCTCGGTGATATGGAAATCTCTCCAGGGGAGGCTCAGGCTTTTATGTAACACAGTTCATAGTCTGCTAAATATTTTTATGCACAGCATGAAGAGATGGGAGAACTGGCTTCTCCTCATGAGTGGTGTGGAGGAAGCGATTCCCATGTGTGTGATTTGTAAAGGAGTGGGAGCTGTGCAGGTTCACTGCTGTGAAATGCGGGTGCTGTTCCATTTTCTCTCTCTTCTGCCCCATTACTGCTCACACAATTAACTGAGAGGCAGGCTAAATTATGAAATTTTACAAGTAAGAAGAAGCTGAAGGCAAATTCATTGCTTTGACTTAGCAGAAGTCGTGACTTTTGTTTTTATAATGATTCCTGGTTACACTAATAAATGGTCCCCAGTGTCTTTTGTACAGTAACCACATTCTAATGAAATCCCTCATTCCAGTGACTCTTATTAAATATTCTGTGAAAATGAAGGTGATAGAATAATTGTTTGTGCTGCTGCTGAGGGTATAATTAACAAGGTTTGAGTGTAGCTGTTGTCAGAATGAGCACACTTTTCCCTGTTCAGTGTCAGAGTCCTATTTCAGATTATTCACTCTTTGCAGTTGATCAAGATAATGTTACAGTTAATGAGCAATGGCCTTGCCTGAGTTATGTTGAATTTTAGGGTAAGTTTAGGTGAGATGTGTGGAAAAAATTCCTCCCTGTGAGGGTGGGCAGGCCCTGGCACAGGGTGCCCAGAGAAGCTGTGGCTGCCCCTGGATCCCTGGAAGTGTCCAAGGCCAGGCTGGACGGGGCTTGGAGCAACCTGGGATAGTGGAAGGTGTCCCTGCCTGTGGCAGGGCCAGAATGAGATGATTTTTAATGTCCCACCCAACCCATTCTGTGATTCCATGAACTCTGTGGAATCATATGGGTACTTTCCACTGCAAAGAATGCTCAGAGAAACTCAAATCTCCACCAGCAGCAGAAGGGAGAGTTTTTTCAGGGATCACTGACCATGCGTGCAGCAATGTCCCAATGGCTCCTTCCTTCCCTCTCCTTGGCATCAGCTGTAGGCACCAAAAATTGCCTCATTTTAAAAGGACTGTCAGGGCTCACAGATGATGGCACATCCTTGGCCAAAGCAAAACTGGAACAATGGAATTCAGGAACCGACGCAAGTTGTGAGCCGGAGGAGCTGCCGGTGGAACACAAAGCAAACGCACAGTGAGGTGCAGGCTGAATGCTGGAATCTGGGCTATTTTTAACCAGACAGTTGCAGCTGTGGTGAAAAGCTGAGATGTTTGCTCAGAGTGATTAATACAGAGATAGTGGCCAGCTGGTAGTCAGCTCACACATGTGGAAAGGTGGGTGAAGAGCAGTATGCAGCTAAAATAGCTGAACTTGACAGATCTGCAGAGAGATTCTAGGTGGCATTGATTTTTCTGAGTAGCAACAGATCCTAAAAAGGATCTGAACTGAATTTGCATTTGAGATCAAAGTGTTGGCAATGTGTTGTTGGGAAAAGTGGACAAAATGTGCCCCATGAGAGGTCTGTGTGTTTGCATTAGCAGGGTAGAAGCATTTCCATGAGTACAGGTGCTGAGAAACCACTGCCTTGGCAGCCGTGGTGCCCTGAGGAGGCCGCAGGAAGGAAGCAGCTGCCAGCTGGCACAGGCAGCTCCTGCCCTGGCAGATACAGCAGCGAGTGTTCCTGCACAATGCAGAGACAGTCATGGAATGAACACGGGGCTCTTTAGGTTTGTGTGTGAGCATTCACTGGGGGGTTGTGGTGTAGGCTGCATTGCAGCTAAAAGAGGGATTTCTTTACCAGGGCTTTGTGATGGATGGAATGGGGGAAGTTTGTAGGCCAGGACCAGTTTTTAATGAAGTTTTTGGGTTTAATATCCCAAAATGGACTCACTGGCTGCTGCCTCTCTGGGCCGGTTGGTTAGTACAGGTTTTGACAAAGGAGGGAGTTTGGGTTTGTGAAGGAGTGGAGTTGAGAATTGTGGAATTAGAGAAAATCCTGAGCGGAAGGGACCCACAAGGGTCTTCCAGTCCAACTCCTCACCCTGCACAGCCCCAAAATCCCACCCTGTGCATCCCTGAGAGCATTGTCCAAATGCTCCTGGAGCTCTGGCAGATTTGGGGCATCCCTGGGGAGCCTGGGCAGTGCCCCAGCACCCTCTGGGGGAAGAACCTTTCCCTGATATAGGAGGTCAGAGTTGATAATTGAGGTCACAGTTGATCTCAAGGCTCCTAACTCAGTGGTTGTGCTATATCTACAACCTCCTTTTTAGTCCGTACCCCTTGGAGCCTGCAGGCGATGCCCTTTTATAAGTGGGAAACAACAAATTACTCTGGCGAGCTGTCAGGCTGTGCCTCTGCGAGTTGTTTTTCCTCGTTTGCAGCTGCATACGCGGCATGCCTTTTCCCGACAGTGTGTACAATAGCTGGGAATCCAGGGATGCTTGGCAGG
>NW_008236924.1:5048601-5050093 GCF_000691975.1 Corvus brachyrhynchos | reverse complement strand
CCCAGCCCAGAGCACTCAGTGCCGCCTCCAGCCCTTCCTTGGGCACCTCCAGGGATGGGCACTCCAAACCTCCCTGGGCAGCCCCTGCCAAGGCCTGAGCACCCTTTCCATGGGGAAATTCCTGATGATGTCCAGCCTGAGCCTCCCCTGACCCAGCCTGAGTCCATTTCCTCTTGTCCTGGACGCCCACCCGGCTGCTCCCTCCTGTCAGGGAGTTGTGCAGAGCCACAAGGTCCCCCCTGAGCCTCCTTTGCTCCAGGCTGAGCCCCCTGAGCTCCCTCAGCCGCTGCATCTCCTTCCCCAGCTCCATTCCCTTCTCCTGGACACACACAGGGACCCTCAGCCTCTTCAAAGCCTGGGGAATGACCACGGTTTGCTTCGTGATCTCTTTGGATCCATTCCTAAGGGCAGCACCATTCATGCTGCCAGTGCTGCTGAAACAATTAGGAGAAAAAAAAATGGTATTTTCAGAGAATTTATTCTTTCTAGTTTGCAATCCTTTGAAAAGTGTGCTGAACTCTGGGAAATAATCCAGAGCAGTATTCTAGTGACAAAGAAAACATCAGTGGGACTTGATGTCAATTATTCCCTGTGAGTGTGGGGAAGCCCTGTCACAGGGTGCCCAGAGAAGCTGTGGCTGCCCCTGGATCCCTGGCAGTGTCCAAGGCCAGGCTGGACGGGGCTTGGAGCAACCTGGGATAGTGGAAGGTGTCCCTGCCCCTGGCACAGGGTGGGACTGGATGGTGTTTAAGGTCTCTTCCAACCCAAACCATTCTATAATTCCATGACTTGAGCTCTTCAGTGAGAACTCCAGTTGTCAGTGTCCATATCCAACAAACCCATGGCTGCAGTGGGACATGTCGAGCACCTGCATGGGCTGGACTGACCACACTGGGCATCCTGTCGGGGTCACACTGCTGCTGCTGCCTGAAGGACAGAAAGGTATTTGATGTTTCATTACTGTTCAGCAAGTGGCTGGAGCAGGTGCACTGTTTGGAGAGGAATTCCTTGTATCACTGCAGGCACTGCAGCAGCACCTGCACCAAAGAGGTGTTGCCGGTTCCTCTGTAGAGACAAACAAGACATCAAACAACCTTCAGCCCGGTGTCCGCTTATCAGTGTTACAAATAGATCAATAATTTCCATGAAACATGGCTTCGGGCAGCAGCACTGTGTGCTAAACCTTAGCGCTGGCCCAGAGGCAGGGGGACATCAGTCCCTCAGCCCCGGCCCCCCTCACCGACCTCCGGCTCCCCTGGCTGCCGCCTCAGCCCCGGCTGCCCTCACAACCCTGGGCTCTCCTCACTAAGCCTCACCCCCGGTTCCCCTCACCGTCCCTCAGCCCCGGCTCTCCTCGCTGACCCCTCAGCTCCGGCTCCTCTCAACCCGCGGTTCCCCTCACCCCCGTTCCCCTCACCGACCCTCGGCTGCCCTCACTAAGTCTCTCTCCCTGGCTCCCCTCACAGCCCGCAGCCCCGGTTCCCCTTATGCC
>NW_008236924.1:5036120-5048220 GCF_000691975.1 Corvus brachyrhynchos | reverse complement strand
GGAGGTGGCTCAAGTATTGTCTTAATTGTATGTACCAGGAATAGCAGGGCCAGCAGGAACCGGGGGCGGGGAGGGGGGTGATTCTTCCCCTGTTCTGGGCACTGGTGAGGTCACGCCTCGAGTGCTGTGTCCAGTTCTGGGAAAAAGAGGAAATTAAAAGCTCCCAGAAGCCTGTTATCTTAATGTGGGGGTGCTGTGCAATTTTGAAATCTGTTTTGTGGCATTTGAGAGACATCCACTTGCCCCAGGGTTATAATGGAGTAAAGAAGGGGACAATCTGCAGGATGTAAGGATTGACATCCTATAATCTGCTGGGACCAGAAATAAAGATCCCTCTGGAATCATAGAATGGTTTGGGTTGGGAGGGACCTTAGAGATCATCCAGTTCCACTTCCTTCCTAGGGACATCTTCCACTAGACCTGGCTGCTCAGAACTCCATCCAACCTGTCTTGGACACTTCCAGGGACAGGGCCCCCACAGCTTCTCTGGGCAACCTGCGCCAGTGATCTACAGCTTCCTTAGGAATGTATTGTAAATACTCAAAAAAAGCTTTTTAAACTCTTTCTAGGTGACCCACAAGAGGCTAAGACTGACACCTTTGACTTTCCCATCCCTTCAAGAAACGTTGATAAAGTCATTAAACGAAAGAAGAAAAAGGTATGAAGTGTGGGAGCTCAATTAGCTGCCTTGGCATTTGAGAAGGCTGCTTGTTCTCTGTGTGTGAGAGCATGAAGCAGATTAAAAGATGGAATTGGTAGCCTGTTACTGAAAACCTTACTTACAGAAAAGAAAAAAAGGTATTATCTTCCCTCTCTGGAGGCTTTAAAATTCTGGCTCTTATTCAATAAAGCACTTAAGTGTGTGCTTACCTTGAAAAATGAGAGTATGCTGTTGACTTAAAGCCTGTACTGAAATGCTTTGCTGGATTGGGGCCAGGGTGCAGCACACCTTGCTGGGTGAAACCCAGCAGGAGAAAGCTCTGCAGCTCCTCTTCCTCTCATGTTTTAAACAAAGAAATCCCATGGGTTGCAAATAAGCGAAGGCAGGAATCTGAGCTATTAACACCATCCTTGTAGCAATGCAGAATTACTTTCTGCTTCACAAACATGTTTCTGTTCCTGTTCAGTAGTTCGACAAAGGCTTGAAATTTTAAGAGGGACATTTATTAAGCAGTTACTCATTATGAGATTCTGTAATGTGTGAAGTACAAGTAATCAGCTAGACTAGAACAGAGTTATGTCATAGATATTTGATTTAAAAACAGCAAAATGCTACCAACTGCAGAGGAACAGCTAATAACATCCCGGAATACGGCTCTCCTGGTGCATTGAATAGTCTTCAAAAACAATGAGGAATATATATTATGTTTTAGCAATAAATGTCCTCAAGAAAGGAAATTGTGTTTAGATTTAAGCAAGTTTCTCAGATAAGGTCCAGCAAAAGTCCAAACATCAGCATGTCAATAGCCATTTCTGTTTGTTAGGCCACCTTTGACTGAATGCTTTTGTCCACAATTCCAATTTAATCTTTTCAATGTACAAGTCTGAAACATGCCCACTACAGACAGAGCTTTATGCCTCTAAAGTAAAGGTTTTCAACATCTATAAAACAGATTAATATGGATTTGATATGGAAAAGGGCAACACTGTTGCTATTCTGGAATCTGAGTTTGGGGCCTGAGTTATGCTGCTGCTGAGGGACCACATGGGTAAGTTTTTGTTCCTGGAAAAATAAGCAATCTTATTTTTTCCCCCCATTTTGGATGACTTTGAAGAGAGCTTAATGGCTCTACACACGTTTTCATAAGCTCTGCTTATCTAGAAGGGCACTTCTCAAGTCCTGGATAAGCACAAGAGTTCCAGGCAAGAAAGGAGGGGAGACCTCATGAGAAAAATCATGGAGGAAGTTTTGTTTCTGACTTTTAAATAGAGGTGATTCTTCCATACATCCCATGCATACATATATATATATATATATCCCTTCTTCTCTTCCCTCCCAGTCCTCAACAAAAAAACCCATCTGGACTTCATAGTCATTGTGGGGAATTTAAA
Source organism: Corvus brachyrhynchos (assembly GCF_000691975.1). Classification (NCBI taxonomy): domain Eukaryota; kingdom Metazoa; phylum Chordata; class Aves; order Passeriformes; family Corvidae; genus Corvus; species Corvus brachyrhynchos. The sequence goes on along the minus strand of NW_008236924.1, from coordinate 5,046,168 downwards.
GTTCTGCCCTATGGATGTTTTAATGCAAACTCTTTATATGCTTCACATTTCATCTTTCAGTACAAAGTTTGGCACAAGGTCTGGAGAGTGATTTCAAAAATGCTTGAGGAAAATGAAAGGTTCAGAAGTCGCCTGTTGAGCTGCAGCCAGTTTAATGAAGCAGGTAGGAAATGAACTGATTTTATTTTACTAGAGAAAACACATTATCAATACAAGTGAAGATCCCAAGGTTTAAGGTCCATTCAGCTGTTTGTTTTGGGTAGTAGGTGTTACAAATCACAAATGGAATTCATTCCATATTTTAGGCACTTCCAGCTTTTTTGGAAAAAACCCTTTTGTTTCATGGAGACTCTTGTATGTATTAGTTTTCAGGAAGGACAGTGGAAGTGTTTGCTGCAGCCTGACATTAAAGACATGCACATAAATCATCTGCAAGATTTTCTGAACATGTGAAATACGTAATTAAACTTATTCACAGATGGGTCTGAGGCGGTATTTGTATGAATAATAATTTATTTTTTCACGTAGGAAAATAGTGGTTGATTTCATACAGACAATAAATAAATTAGATGCTCCCCAAAGGTTGCTGTAACACAATTTAACAAAACCATCAAACATGTTCTCACTCTGTGCCCTGAATGCAGCTCTTTCATTACTGGAAAATGACTTGGGAATTAAAACTGGTGCTCTGCATTCAGCCAATTTCAATTAGAGGCATTGTAGCTGCTGCACAATTTAAGATAATACAGTGTATGCTTACAAGTGGAATTGGAATTTCTGGCCTCACAGTTGGATGAATTACTAGGAAAAAGAATATACTAATCCATGAAAAGCTACCAGGCAAGTAAAAAATGCCATGTTCACTCACAGCACTTTTTCTTTGCTTGCTTTGCTGCTGCTGGATGTTTTCCACATGGGGGCATGTTAGGGTGTATCCCAATGTGTAGGACCACTCCTGCTAGTGTCTTATTCTGTAAAATGTTGGATTAGATTTCCACATATGTAACAAGAAAACACTCCCACAAAATTTTTCTTCATGAGAACAAAAGAAGTGCAATTCTGGTTCAGAACAGAAATCTCTACCCCAGTGGATGTTATTGAATAGGAGAAGAAATTCCACAGTGTGCTTCAACAACTTATTCCGCAATTATTGTGCAAATACTCTGCATTGTGTGGAAAAACACTTCTTCCGTTGGCTTCAAACCCAATTCCTGATTAATTCTGGAATTATGACATGACATTAATTATCCATTATGTGCTGTTCATATTCTTTATATCAGTCGAGGTTCCATTGGCCTCTGTGACATTTCTGTGCTAAGAAGTTCCAATCTAATAAATCTCTCCTCCCATGGAAACTGTTCCATGTGCTTTCTCCCACAGCTGAGATCATTGCAGAAGTGTTTGTGCACAGCTATTAATGTATATGTTGGATATATATCTATGTTTAAGACACACATATATCCATGGATGTGTAGGACAGTGAATTTAAAAAAAAAAAAATCTTTCTGGATTTATATTTGCTTGATTTCAAGAGAAAGGAGAACAAGTGTCAAGAAAAAAGGAGGAGAAATCTTTAATAGATTATTAGATTTCAAGTTATTTTAAGAAACCTCCCCCCAAAATTCTGCTTATATATGATTTCCTGGGTGGATTTGCCATCTTACCATAATGGCTGCTTTCCTGTTATGGGCACACAATGTGCTGTTTAACCTTGGATCTATGGACAGGGCCTGTCCCCTTTTCAGCCACTCATTTCTTTTTAGAGAAAGAGCATTTTCTTTATATATAACTTCCAGTGACTTAAAAAACCTCACCAACCAACCAATCCCTCCCCCTCGCCTCTTACTCTAGCCTTAATTGTAATTTTACCCCATTTCTCAGGAGCTTTAATTGAGAATCTCCTATTAAGCCCTATTTCAGTGAAAACCATCAATTCTAACACCTTCTTTCTAATTAGCAGACTTTGCACAACATCAAATCTAGCACAAGTCTCCTATTGATCTGAGTTTTTCATTAATCAAGAAGCAAATGGAATAATTCTAGCACATATTTAGATATGGATCAACAAGTCTGAATAAACTGGGTTCATTTTTATCTTCTTTTTTTCCCTAGATTACTAAAGCCAGAAAATTAATGCTGCATTTTATTGCCTCTATAAATAGTCTTTTTGAGAGAACAAAAGTCTACTTGAATTTTAATGCTACCTATTTACTCCTTGGAATGTTGCAATTAAGATTAGATTCCATGTGACTGCAAATGATGATTTTCCTCCACCTGATGTTCTCCTGCAGGCTCTGACAGGATCCAGAGGTCACAGAATGGGGCATACCTGGACAGGGTATGTAGGCAGTCCATTAAAGGCCAAAGAAAAAGCTAAAATAAGCAAATTAATAATATTAAAAACACGCACTGATCTTGTTTAATGTTATTATAATAAGTGCCAGTTATATTCTAAAGTATTACTGACATTGAGCTCAAATATTTTCAAGATTTCAGTGATGTTTGGGGACCAGAACAGCTCCATCCTCACAGGGAGGGCTCTGCCCTTTGCCAAGGCAAAGGGAGGTGGATTTTGCCTTCTTCTTGATCTAAATCCTTCCACGATGGTCGAGAGTACAATCTGAAGAATCTGAACAGTCTTTATTTGTCCCACTTGATACAGATTTTTATTTTATATTAATGGGAACGTACCAACTCACTTTTATCACTTTTTTTCTCTAGGACGAGTTCATCTTTGGCTGGGTGTAGCAGGAAAAGAAAGGAATATTCAGCCCCAATGGAAATAAAAAAGTAGTGAAAGCTTTTATTTTGATCTAGTTCTTCCTGGAGTCAGTGCAAGATTGCAAAGTGACTTCAGGGAACACAGGTTCTCTGTTGTTTGCTTGGTGTTTGTGCTTCTGCTGTTTAAGAGGTTTGTTTTTACAGTGGCTTAAACAGCTCTGTTGCAAGATATTTATCTCAAGCCATTAAGGCTGGTGTTTTACTGAGCTATTAGTTTCAGAAAGCTTTTTAATAAGCATAATATTGTGACAGTTTGCTTGCAAAAGAAGAGATACACATTTAGTGTTGTCTCTGTATTTATATCTTTTATTTTTGTAGCTTGTCAGGATAATAAACACAAATTCAGAAAGGCAGAGCTCCTCAACAAGAAATAAACCCTCACTTTCCTTTCTTCCTGATTTGAATAAATTTGACTTTATGATATTAAAGTATTACACAATAACCCCCTCTGTTCTTTCATCCATTTCTACATGAATCTCAGCAAGTATTTTGAATATGAAACCAGGTGAATGTTTTCTCTCTCCCCGTTCATCCTGAGGCTCATAATGGTACCATCACAATCACGAGGCGTTGTTTATCTACCTGACTTCAATAACACAATATAATTTTCTTCTGTTATGCAGCTTAATACTTGAACTCTTGATTGACTGTTAAAGCCTTTTAAGCCAGCAAATTGTGTAAATGGAACATGAAAACTGCATAAAAATAGTTATGTTCATCTTGGAGTAAAACATTCACCTGTCACAGTGAGGCGTCCTTGCTTTCAATAAAAAGATTGTTTTCTCCTGGCATAATGCCTTGGTGTTTGCAGATATAATGACTGCAGTGTCAGAGTGTTGAGCTTTAATAACATGCTGGTGATTGTGTCATTAAGCAGCAAAGCATTTGGAAAGGTTTCATCTCGGTTTTCTTCATAGTAGAACTGCAAGTGGGGAACTGGAAAGTGCCTTTTCAGGGACAGCTGCGGCGTCAAGGTTCTCTTCTGGTTTGTGGTTGAGTAATATTCGGATTTTACTTAAAATAGTTGACATTTCAGCTTGGAAAAGGAAATGAGAAGGCAAAGTATTCAATCAAGACATGATCATTTTTCTGGCAGAGCAAAAATGTCATAGTTCTTTGGTATTTTCCGAACACGTTTAGAGTCACACGTGGGATTTTGGGGGGTTTGGGGGTTTTTTGACTAAACGAGACTATCTCCCTGTCCCCACAGTTCTATCAATGAAATGTTTGCATGGGGAGTTATTTAGTTTATAATCCTGGTTTGTAAATTGTAGAGTTGTTGCTCTAATGTTTCTTTTCTTGTAAACTGCAGCTGCAGTTGGTACTTTACTGGCACAGACTTCAGGGGCCCTGGAAACACTTTTCTTCCAGATGCATAATTGCTGCTTTAACAGGATAGATGAGGTGCATTAACCTAAAGCTCTGAATGAATTTTAGCCAAGACATTAAGATTCTTTGGATAAATACAGACCTCTGTCTGTATGACTGTTTTAAAAGAAATTATAAAAGATAAGTGTGGCACTAAATCATCCCTATGTGCATCCTTCAGTCTAAAGGGTCTGTGTGGTGATGATGAGATAATTAATTGGTTGGAATCTACTGACCAAGAACTTTCATTTGGCAGTACTTTGAAAAGGCTCTTACATTTCAAATCACTTTGGGTCAGAACAGCTGTTGCAGTGGGGAAAAATGCGGATTCACATTCAATTTTTGACTTTTTGGGTGATAAATTTCAGCTTTCTGCTGTAGTGACCAGATTTCAAAGGTACAGTTGGGAACAAGGGTTATCAGAGCAGTTAAACTGCTGAAAAAAGGGCCTGGAGAAGAACCCAGCTCAAGCTCTGCAAACCAGACCACCATCCTCATCCACCCAGACCTCCGTGCATTCTTTTTTTAATTCATGTGATCATTTAAGTACCAACTGCAAAAGAAAAGTAGTTGTAGTGCTGCATTGAAATATCTTGCATGTTCCAAGTAAGTAACGTGCTCAACAAGGAGAAAAAGGGTTGGATAAACATGAAAATATTTATTGAAACCCTCCTTGTTAAAAGGAGTGAGAAGTAAATAAGGGACCCTCAGGGCGCTGGATCACAGAGGAGAGACTCAGAAAAGAACTGATTCTGCTCTGAAGTCCTCAATCATCACTGCAGAACCAAGAGCAAGTGTCACACTGTCCTGCTGTGGCTCCTGGGCAGCACTGCTGTTCCTTCACATTCTTCAAAATGCAGATCAGTTACCTGAAGTTTTTAATAACAAATCTCCCTTGGAGTGTGAACTGAAGCAGATGTGCAAATACAGAGGTCACACTTTGTCTTTGCTTTGCCTTGTTCTCAGCGCATAATTTACCTTTCTACACAGAACACAAACTCCAGCTTATTCTAGAAGTTTGACATTTCTTTGTCTCAACTCTGTGAACAGCTGCCAAGAGATCTGAGGAGGTTCCTTGTGGTACAGAGGTGGGAGGGAGCAGCCAGGGCATGCAGAGTAGCCAAAGGCATTGCTGCTGAACTTCTGTTATCTGTTAATAATGGTGTCAGACACTTGTCTCATGATCCAAAAGCTGGTCTGGATAAGCTCTTTTCCCTGTGTGTCATAAATGCAAGTGACTTTGGCTGAAGGTAAGCAGTGGAGAGTAAAAGCCTTTGGGGTTTGTATCACTATTCCATGCTAGCTGGAGATTGATGGGTCAAAGTTTAGCTGGAAATAGAACATCCTGGCATGTTTTGGTTGAAGTTATCCCATTCGGGGAGTTCTTGCCTGGTTCCTGGAGCAGCTCGACCCAGGCAACTCTGCCTTGGAGTTCTCTGTACAGGGCTTGGGAGCTCAAAACTCCAGCTGGTGGCCTTGGGCTACGACTTCCAGTGGCTGTAAAGCTGGAAGGAGGGAAGTGCTGGGAGCCTGAACTCCACAGTGATTTCCATGTCTGGAAGCACTGAGAGGCTTGGCTGAAGCTGGACTGCCGGAGCTCCTGCACTCCCTGCTGTGGAGCTGTGGCTCTGGGCAGCCTTCCCCGGGTGTCCTCAGCATCCAGGCTGCACAGGAGCCAGGGAGCTTCAGGAGCTCCCACAGCTACTGTGTGGAGCTGCTGTGTGCAGATGCTGCTGCTGCTGCTGCCAGAGACGATGTCACCGATCAGCTGCAGCCTTGAGAACTTGGGAGTTGTGTTTTGGAAGTGTTTTGATGTTTCTGAAGTGACCTTTCTGGGAATTTCCAGTTTGTGGGCATTTTCAAAAGGGTTTGTTTCCTGCTTGATTTGGCCCAAAGCCACCAATTCAGATAAGACCTCATTTCCTGCAGGCTGGAGGCTTGGCTTGCCCAGCAGCTCTTCTGCTCATGCCTCATCTGCTCTGGAGCTGGGATGAATTAGATTCCTGTGTCCCACCAACTGAGGCTCTGCAGTCCCATGGCCTCTGAGGTTATCGTAACTTGGCCATTACAACATAATCAATCACCAAGGTTAATAATATTTCACTGCTGATTCCTTCCATGAAAAGATTTCAGCTCTGAAGCAAAACTTGAGAGCAGGCGGTGGAGTTTCCAACATGGTTTGATTTTGGGAATGTAGAAGGTGACCTTTATCTTCACTGAACATTTACATCCAGTAAATGTCTTTGTCTTTAGGGCCCTCCCTGGTAGTCAATGTGCATGTTTTAACTTCAAAGCTTCTAATACAATTTTGCATGGACTCTGACTAAGGAATAGCCTTCAGCAGGCAGTTGAATTGTAGTTTTCTTTTTCTTTGGGAGAGGGAAGTGACTGAAAGCAAATTTTGGGCATATATGACATTTTGCCTGTGCAGTAGGCCCTTAAATATAAAGCAGAACAGAACTTTGATTTATAGCTCTTGTAAATAATTCTCAGTGACATACATGGGCAGGTTTGTGTATTATGTTTATTTTCATTGCATAAGCACTTGTATAACTGTGATGGTTGGAATTTGCATAAAAACCAAACCAGCCATGGATGGGTTTCACATCATGGGCTTTCCAGCAAACTGAAGCAGCAGGAGAATCCATGGCTTAAGTGCAGTTTTACTTTAGGAGGAAAAGAGCAAGTTTTATTGAAGTATATTACAGCCAGAGTGGATTTTTAATAAATATTCACAGGAAGTTTCTCACTCGTTAGTGACAGCATCAGGACCCTCTCGTCTGAGGCAGAAAAATTCACATTTGAAAGCTTCAGCCTAAGGAAAATTAATGTGTGTAGCTGCAGTTTCATTTTGTTGGGAGAAAAGTTTGGAGGTCCCCGAGATAAAAAAGAATATGGCTTGATCCAGGGAGGGTGAATACCTCCTGGAAAATGCTGAGTGCTTTGACCTCCCAGTGACTGTGGCACCTCTTTTATCGTGTCTCTTGTGCTGAATATGTGAAGCAGATTAAGAGAGGATCTCTTCTTCTTTCTCTAAATTTGGACCCCACGTTTGTGTCTCACCCGAGGGGCTCAGCTGAGCTGTGGATGTTGCTGGGCTGGGCTGTGAAGAAATCTGATTTGTGTCATCTCCCAGAGGTCATGACAAGATCCCTCCGTGCTGGGAATGTGTGAGATTTATTGCAGCCCTGGCAGTCCTGTTTGAGGGGGAACAGAGGCAGATTGAAAGAGCTGTGCTGGAAGGCTCAGGGTGGCACTGACAAATGTTCCCTCTCTTCCAGAATCTTTGTAATCTCCTGTATTTTGAAATGAATAGTAAACTAACGTGGCTTTTAGCTTTTTTCCCTGTTCTGCTGTATGATTGTTTTCTGGTTCCTAATGTGTGTGACAAGAAAACAGTGGTGCTGATGGAACTCTGTGGAATGGATGAGATCCTCACAGCAGTGACTATGAGTAGTTAGACCCCGCTTAAAATGGACATGGTCACTTTTTACACCTCCTGGTATTTTAAATTCCTTCAGCTACAGAAAGGGTAAAAAATTTTGAGTATGGTGCTAAGTTGTCTGTGATCTCCCAAGGAAACTGTACTGGTTTTTACTGCTGTATTGGACTAATTTTAAAATGAACTCCGGTGAATGTTTGAGAAACAAACAGGATCTTTTGGTAGAACCGTCTGAGGTGGATGATGTTACTCCTAGGATTGCCCTGTCATGACTGTCGTGACTTCCTGAAACTTCGTCCTCAATCAATGCTTATAAGTTTTGTAGTTTCTCTTCTTAGTAACCCCTACTTCCTGTTCACACATTTTCCAAAGCTTTCATTGAAAGCCTGGTCCCAGATTTTCAATATATGGAAACAGATAAAATATTGTTCCTTATATTAATGAGCAGGACCATTATAGGGAAAAATGCTTGGTGTGCAGGAAACATATTTTATGAAGGAAGACAATGAGTGTTTCATAGATCAAGGAGCAAGTGAGTAGAATAATATTCATTAACATTGAAGAGAAATTGATTTATGTGTTCAGGCTTGAAGCGGGGAGAGGCGGAACCGTGCAGTGACTGATGTTTTGTTTACAAGATGCAGAATTTGCAATACACTGAAACCTTTCTACCCAAGCCCTGTTACCCACCCTTCCTCCTGGGTTCAGCTTCACCTGGACTTCACCTTGGGCTTCAGGGGAATCTCAGCTCCAGCACCTGGATCATCTCCTTCCCCTCCTTCTCCCCCATCCTGGGTGTCTGCAGAGCTGTTCCTCTCACACATTCTCACTCCTCTCTCCTGCCTGCAGCTGTGCAGCTTTCCCCCCCATGCTTAAATCTGTTTTCCAGAAGTGTTACCCCCTTGGAGCCACTGTGTGGGACATGGGGGAAGCTTCCAGCAGCTGCTCACAGAAGCCACCCCTGCAGCCCCCCTGCCACACAAACCCAATGCATTAATATATCGTGGGAGACTTATGAAAGGAATAAAGAGAGGCATATATTTTTGTTGACAGAAGAAATATATTGTTTATTCCTCTGGAGTCTCATGTTGCTCATATTGCTGCTGTGTCTTATTGCCTGTCACTGAGCTGTGCTGTGTGGGCGGAAATGTCAGGCTCTGTATTGGCTCTGTAAGAAAATCTGTGTGTTACTCTGATTTCTCATACTCACTTGGGCTTGCTTTAATGTTGTCCCTACAAAATGTTCACTTTTGGGATCTTGCTGGCAACTTCAGACATCTATTTTTGCCATGAAGCATCGTGCTACATAAATTTACTCCTGGTAGTCTCTTTGTTTATTTGTTTGTTTGTTTGTGAGAGAGGGATTTTGCAAAGAGGTATTTTCAAACTGAAATGGGCCACACTGACCCTAAATAGTCACAGGGCTGGTCCAGTCTCCTGGAGGAAATGGAAGTTACTGGATGTAATTCCGAGGGAGGCTTTGGCTATCTCTCTGCTCATCTCCCTCCACCACACTGCCAAAATTCTCAGATGGTGCCACTGGAAAATATTGCTTAAAATGTGCTTCCACCCTGAAAAGTCAAAAGGTAAAAGCAGCATCTGCTCATTTTTTGCAGGTTCTTGCTGCTGGCACTCAGAACTAGAAGGCTTGAGGGGAAAAGTGGCTCCAAGCGCCAGTGCTGGAGTGCTGGCCATGCTGAGCTGGGCTCTCTGGGCCACATGGAATCTCTCCAGCAGAGTTTAGCTCTGATTAGTTATCAGTAGATTTGGAGCTCCAGGAAAGGTGTTTTACAGTGGTAAAATGTACAAAAAGGAAGGGGATTCCCCTCACTGCCCCTTAGGTTTGTTACCATGAAGAGTATTCAGGCATAACCAACAAAAGTTAATATATTAAACTCTGTGAGTTCAACTGAGTAGAGACGAGGAACAAGCAGGTAACCTTATTTGCAACCTTATTTTTTCATGATGGAACCCCAGTCTCCATGGGTTTGCACAGGTGACTCTGGAGATTTCACATCACTGTCTTTGTGAAGTGTTGCTTAAGACCTCTCTTAAGTCAGAGCATCAGCTTAGGTGTCATTAATGTAATTTTGGCTAAGCAGGATATTCATTGCTTGATGTGGATGAAAATTATTTAGTTTTTAGATCACAGGATGCATTTGTAAGCTATGAAAGACATCACTTTGCTTTTCAACAGAGCCCTCAAGTTGGTAATTACCAGCTAAAGGTGGAAAACCACAATGCCATTTTCATGGAGTTGCAATGCAATGTTTTCTTTGCTCTATGTAATAACATTTCCTAGTCCTTCCTTTGAAAATAGCCATTTTGCTGACAGAAGAGCTATAGTAGTTCAAATTCATATGTTCAATGGGAGGTAAGTATAGATCTGCTAATCTCTGTGGATGGTCAAATCACTTCAGATCATGTAATGTAATATACTGGAATTTGGGGAAAGAG
>NW_008236924.1:5033463-5036104 GCF_000691975.1 Corvus brachyrhynchos | reverse complement strand
CTTGTTTAGAGTATCTGCCCCTCTGGGAGAGGCAGATGGAGCTGGGATTGTTCAGGCTGGAGAAGCCTCCTCTCAGCTGTGCCCAGCGACAGGAAAAGGGACAAAGGGCCCAAACTGAAACACAGGAAATTTCATTTAGACATGAGAAATCTATTTTACTGTAAGGGTGACTAAACACTGGAACAGCTTTCCCAGAGCATTTGTGTCTCCACCCACAAGAGTTATTCAAAACCCAACTGGAAACAGCCCTGAGCATCCTGCTCTTGCTGTCCCTGCCTGTGGGACTGGATGGGCTCCTTCCAGCATTGCTGACGCTGGACAGGAGCGGCACCAAATGCTCTGACAGAAGCCTTCAGGGCCAGAGGGCTTTGGCTCAGGATTTGGGATGAGACTGGGCTTCTGGCATCACTTGCAAAGTGTGTGCTCTTGGATTTTCTTACAGCCTCCACATTTTGAAGGTCCTAATGATCATCCTGAGCCAAACCAGCACAGGGACATGAGAAAAGGACTTTGCAGAGTGTATAACTTGCTGTGTATCTACACAGATCCTATCCCAGGTGGGCATGGATGGCTGATTTCTGGTATTACTGCAATATTTAGACATTATATAAGTCATTTAATCAATAATCTTTAGTGAATGGGTTTTTTACCTGCTTCCTCAGACCTATGGAGCCTAAATCCTACACTTTCCCTTACCTGTGGGGTACAGCCTGCCAGTTTCTTTGTAGGCATCTCTTCCTGGTCTGGTCTGCAGCAACCTGGAGTTGTAGTTTCAGTGGAAATCTTGTTCAGTCTTGAGCTGGATCGGATCTAAGGGGATCCCTGCTTAAGAAATCTTTCCTGAATTTCCTCAATATGAAATCTCAAAACCTTCTGATGTGATTGATTTTTTTCCCCCCGATATTCTGAGAATATCAAAAAACTACCTGCCAAACATTCGTAACACTCCAAGCAAAAGTTGTTCAATGTTAAGTTGTATCTATGACACAACTTTATTCTTAAACCCAGAAAAACCCTCTAGGGTGAAATTTACTGTAGAAGTTTGGCCTTATCCAGAAATATGATAGAGAAAATTCCAACCCAAGCATGAAGAACTGGTGAAACTGTTGCAAACAGGATCTTTAACAGGATATTAGTAGCAGGTAGTTTTAGCTGCCCTTCTCTACTCCCTTCCTCTCTGCTCTTCCCTCTGTACTGTGAACAAGCTCTACCACTGCAGTCAGCACTTCCCCTCACTCTGCCAAAATACAGCTTTAAATGAGTTTTCACAAGTCAATTCTAAAAGGCTTTATTATGGAAACAGTTCACGCCTTCAAGGAGTATATTTAGGTCTCGTGAAAAGTGCCAAGTTGCAAGCTCTGGAGGCAAATTCTAAATTTATAAACAAATCAGGCTGAAGTCATCCCAAAGTATCCTGTGTCTCCAAGAGAAGTGCTCAGCCTCCTGCTGCAGGGGATGGTGGCTGTGGTGGTGCCGTGGCTGTGGTGGTGCTGATGGTTGTGGTGGTGCTGATGGTTGTGGTGATGCTGATGGTTGAGGTGATGGTGATAGTTGAGGTGATGCTCATAGTTGTGGTGGTGCTGATGGTTGAGGTGATGGTGGTGGTTGAGGTGATGGCGGTGGTTGAGGTGATGATGGTGGTGTGACTGTGCGTGGTGCTGATGTGACGCCAGTCTGGCTGCTGGGAATAGGAGCAGAGCCCAGTATAAAGCCGAGCAGAGCCAGGGTTTGGTGTTGTCTTGCCATCCCAGCATTTGAGAATCACAGAATCCCTAAAGTTGGAAAAGACCTCCAAGGTCATGGAGTCCAATCATTAACTCAGCACCGCCAGGTCTGGTGTTAAATTGTAAATGCCCCATTTACACGGTTTTTGAACACTTCCAGGGATGGTGATTCCACTGCTGCCCCGAGCAGCCTCTGCCTGACCATCCTCTTAGTGAAGAAATTCTTCCTAACAGGCGATCTAAACCTGCCTTGGTGCAACTTGAGGCCATTTCCTCTTCTCCTGTTCTTGTTAGCTGGGAGAAGTGACTGGCTGGGCCCAGCCTCCTGTCGGGTATTTGAGTGGGTAGCCGGGAGAGTGACTGAGGGCCAGGAAGGTGATAAAGGGATTGGGGAACCTTCCCTATCCTGGGAACGGGATGAGAAAATTAGGCACGTCCCGCCTGGAGAAGGTTGTGTGGAGACATCACAGCACCTTCCGGTGTCTGAAGGAGCTGCAAGGGAGAGGGACTCTGCATCAGGAACTGGAGTGACAGGACCAGGGGGAATGGGTTCACACTGAAAAGGGGGAAATTTGGGTTGGGATATACAGAAGGAATTCTTCCCTGTGAGGGTGGGCAGGCCCTGGCACAGGGTGCCCAGAGCAGCTGTGGCTGCCCCTGGACCCCTGGAAGTGTCCAAGGCCAGGTCGGACAGGGCTTGGAGCAACCTGGGATAGCAGAAGTTGTCCCTGCCCATGGCAGAGGGGGAACCAGGCGACCTTTAAGGTCCTTCCCAAGCCAAACCATTCCACGATCCCACCTCATTGCGTGACACCACAGTGAGTGACACAGCGATCAACGCCACCAGGGCCCAGAGAGTGACAACAGGGCTCGTGTCTCCACACAGCCGCGCTGGATTATCCCCACCCCGCTGCCGT
>NW_008236924.1:5018508-5033046 GCF_000691975.1 Corvus brachyrhynchos | reverse complement strand
GTGTCCCAATGCGTGTCCGCGGTGGTGGCGGTGCTGGTGGCACTCCCGGTGCTGCTGGTGACATTCCCGGTGGTGCCGCTGTCTCTCCCGGTGGTACTGGTGACATTCCCTGTGGTGCTGGTGGCATTCCCACCAGTGTTGGTGGCTGTCCCGGCACTTTGGGATCCGTCGTGTTAGGGCTGACAGCGAGGGGTTTAAAGGCTGTTTGTGGGGTTTGAAGGCTGTTTGTGGGGTGTCTGCATGAGGCAAATGCTTTGGTGAAGCCAAGTGACATTCCCTAAAATCTAGGGGACCGACACCTGGACCCAAACCGAGCAGGGCAAGGTAGGAATCGTTCCTTTCCCGCTGCCCCCGTGACATTGCTCATCTCCCCCGGTTTTAGGTGTGGAAAGCCGGGTGCAAGGATGGTGAAGCTGGGGAGTAATTTGAACGACAAGAACAACAAACAACCATCCAATGAAGATGGTTTTCAGACAGTTCCTTTGATCACACCTTTGGAAGTAAATCACCTGCAGTTCCCGGCTCCGGAAAAGGTAAAACAAAATCAGAATGTGCTCCTGCATGGTTGCGCACACGTACGTGCCCCTTGGTTGTCACTGGGCTCTGGTGATGGGAATTGTGGCACATTTATTCAATAAATAAAAAGGGGTTATCTTTCAAAGCGCGTTTACCTGTTCTAACATGGCAAATAAGCACGCAGCAGTCCCCCAGTGCCTTCCCTCCTCAAAAAAAGAGCTCCAAATATTCATAAATACAACTGGAAAAAAAGCTTGGTGTGTTTCTCTTGCAAGCACCGGGGAAACTGAGGAGCAGTGTGCAATGTGTTATTATCAGTAAGATTAATGGCCTGCTTTGAGAGGAGGTAATGTGATAACTCTGCCGAAATAAGCAGCTGTTTTAATTATCTTCGTTAAGCTCCGTTTTCTTCTCCGTGGCTTTGCAAAGCTGATTTGGGCACCGAGGATGCTGATTTCTCTGGGGAGAGTGGCTGAGTTCCTTGGGGGACAGCCCAGGGTCGCGTTTGGCCCCGGGCAGGGGACATTGTTCTCCCCTGCCCTCTCAACTCTCTCACACCTGAATGCAGCACTAAAACGCCCAGGAATGTGCGATTGGCTGCGGGGTGTGTTGGGATTTTTTGGCTGCAGTGTGAACTAGGAAATCTTTTGTCTACATCCCTGTGGGGATGATGCATATCAGTATAACCTGGTGAGGACATGATGAGACTGTAAAAATCCGTATTCCCCAACAGCCCTCACCAAAACAAAGCCTGTCTGCAATGTAGTTCCCAGATACCACAGAGGTGGAGCCAGCCCACCCCAAAGTACAGACAGAATGATTAGATCTCGGAAGATAATGGAATAACAGCAAAAATTAACACTGATGATTATTGAACATATATCCTGCTTTCACCGTGGTACAAAATGAATTTTCCCTAAATACATTAGGAGAACATGGTGATGGATGTGATAAACCTGTCTAGGTAGACAAACTGTGTTTATTTTAGGATAGAGCTGAGTCAACTGCCTTGACATCCTGGGAACCAGAGCTGTGCCAGACAAAGGAGCTGGTTCTGTTCTCCATGTGCCTCATGGCAATCAGGAGCAACTTTGCTGCATTCAGGAGAGTTAGACTTCTGTGAATTGTTGTGGATCAGAGGCTAAGCCAGCCCTTATCTGTGACTCTGATAAATAAGATTAAGCAAAATAATTTCGGCAAAGCAATATGATTTGTCATAAATGTCTGAAAACCTCGGGAAACTGTAGGTGTGTAAAAGTCGCTCTGATGCAGTACAAGGGGCTCCTTGAGATCACCCAGTGTCACATGACAATGTGGAATTTAAATGACTTGTGGATCAGGTGAGACATGGATTACCCAACAAAGATCTTTTCAAGCTAATCGAGGGCTAATGAGCGTTCTCAGGACCACCACAGTTCCAACTGCCTGTTGGTGAACAAACACTGGCGTGGATCGGTGTGGTGTGATTCGTTGCTGATTTTTCTGTTTAAACATGCCCACATCAATAATTCACGTGTTGTTAGGTTGCATTACTTTCATTAGCATATATTACTGCCAGTGCATCTCCTGACATCCATATTTTTCTTTGCTGGAAGTGTGGGATGTATCTCCGGGCGTGCTGAGTGTGATTCAGAACTCATTAGTCAGAGCAATTGATTTCTGCAGTTCATCTCCTCCATGCAGCAGGCCCGGAGTTAACGGGCTGGAAATCCCTTCACCAGGAGGAGAGGTTATTTATGATAAAAGCAAAATAATTCATGACCCGTTTCCTTTGCTTTCTGTAGAAGGGGTTCTGTTGGGGTGAGTTCACCCCGGGGTAGAGGGGCTGTTTAAAGAGCTGCTAATAAGGAGCTGAGCTTCGGGTGAAAAGCTTGGGCAGAGGTTAAGTGAGAGGGGCAAATTACAGCTTTGTACTTGAGAAAGCAAAGCTGCTGCTGAATTCAGGCAGGCTGTGCCCCTGAGGAGGAGTGGACATGGATTTCAAGTGTTTCAGGGTGTATTCTTGTTTGGACTTGCCTTGCTCTCAGGAGATTTGGTTACGAAAACGCCTAAAACTGACTTTCCCCCCCTATTTATTCCTAAAACGTGCGAGCAGTTGATTTTTAGCCGGGGAGAACGAGATCACAAGGCAGGGTGCTTCCTGTGCCTCGTGCATGGGATGCTGCAGGAGCGAGCAGAGCCCGGCGAGCCGCGGTGTCGGGTCTGGGGGTCAGCCCCGCGGGGCTCTCCAGCCTCGGGGGTTTCCTGCCCTGCCCCCCGATCCCGCTGCCAGCAGCCACTGGGAGGCAATGCTGCGGGCCAGCTCCTGCATCGCACCCTCGGCACTCCACGGACGCATTGTCCTGGCAGCCTCCTGTAAGTGAAACCTAAAAAAACCCCAACCCTGCTAAGTATTCCCCTTTCTGGGCTTCTCTTCGCTGTCAGAGAGGATCTGCATTTAGGAAACTGTGAACTTTTGACCTGGATCTAACCTTGGGGTCAAGGCAATCCAGGGTGCATCAAAACCAGGGCAGGTAGGTTTGGGTGCAGCTCAGGGCTGTGTCCTTGCTCTGTCTGGTAAAGAAGGAGTAGTAACAGTTTTGGGTAGTGATCCAAGAGTGTACAAGGTTTGTGTAGGGCAGCCCACCTGCTGCCACTACAATAATGCCGTCACCTGGTGTGTATTTGCAAGTTCTGTTCATTTATAGGGTTTTTTTTTTTTCAGTTGAGTCTTAAGATACCTGCATGCAAGTTGAAGAACATCAAACCTGTTGTTTGTTGGATCCTTAAAAGCAGCCCACAAAGCCTGTGGAATCTACAGACTGAAAATTGTGGTTTAAGGACCTTAAATACCTGGTTTTTTTCTTCATTTTAAGGACATTTCTGTAGCTGAATCACTTGAGAATCATTCAAAGTGAGTCTCAGCATTAACCTATGTAGGTGTTTCACCAGAGCTTCTGTCCTCTCTTCCCAAGTGTTTTCTGTGTCTGGCTCCTCTTTTGGAGAAAGGATACAGAAACAATATAGAAATGAGGCTTTTGCTGATGTGAAGTAATCTCTGAAGTCCAGCTCTTTTCAGATAGTTCCTTGAAGAAATCATATGGGGAGTGGGGGGTGAGAAAGGAAAACACTTAAAGATGTGCTCAAATTTACTGTCTGTCCTTTTGGGGGTGCTTTCCTAACAGCCTTGTTTTCCAAAGCACCGAGAGCTTAGCAGCTCCCTCTGACTTCCACCTTGCTGCTGCTGGGAAAATGCAGGCAGGATTTCAGGAGGCTTCCATTTGGCAACTTTCTTTTCTAAAATTGCAGACCACTGGAATGTCTTTTTCCTTCTCCCACCAAAGGAGGATGTCCCCTTCTCATGCTGCTCCTCCTGCAGCATCAGCATTCTCGTCCTTCTGTCAGCACTTGTGTGTCTGCAGGGGGACAAATGTACCCGAGGCAGGAATTGTCCCCCTAAGGTGCTAAGCCTGCTGTGCATTTATATTTATTGACAACTTTCAAGCATTTCCCTTGTCCCCTATTCCCTTGCTGGAGCAGAAGGCAGAGACAGGTGCTCTTAAATCATTTTTACATGGCCTTTTTGGTGAATTCCATCCATGTAACAGCAATAATAGCCCCATCAACAATGACAAGCCCTTGACCTGGCTTTTTATGTCTCTGAATTTCATTTCTTCTGATTCAAAAAGAAAAAAAAACCACCCAGCAGAAGTCTTTTATCTTTTAGAACCAAAGGGGGAAAGAGGAGCTCTGTTGCCTTGTTTTCCAAGGCATAGACAAACAGCTTCAGCTGTGATTGTGTCTCTGCAGTGATAATGCTGAAAGAGGTGCAGCTTTTCATGGACCATTCTGTTCACTGAAATTTTAAATGAGACCAACAACTGGGGACCCCTTGGTCTCTTGGCTCGCTTCAGTATAATCCAGCAGGAAATACCTCTGTTCTGGCAGTAAAATCCTAATTTTACATAACACAAAAGTGCATGAAAGCTCTTGTCAGGCTGAAAAAAACATCCGGCATCTCTTTTGTGGTGAAGGCTGCAGAAGGCTTATCATGTGGTCCATTGTTCTTTATTTTGAATGCATCAGGAGGCTCGAGAATTAATTTCTCTAGTGGCAAATTCCTGCCACCAACCCAAGAAAGCAAAAAAATTAGATCTAACAGCTCTTTCCAAATGCTTTTCCCACCCTGTGCCCCTGGCCACATCTCTCTCTGAGTGGCTGAGGCCATGCATTTATACAGAGTTCCTGGAAATCAGGGGGGTCCCTGGTGTGCACAGCCTGTCCCTGTTGGTTTAACAGAAAATAACGTTTGGTCCTGGCCAGTTGAGCAGGAATAATTAAAGAGTAGCTGGATGAGTGCTCCTGTACCTCGGGGACTGCTTGGAGCTCTGTCCTGGATACCAGTGTCAGCCTGCCCTCTGTACAGCCTGAAGGCACGAGCTGTCAGGGCAGCGTGGAGCTGCTTTTGGGGAGCTGCTGCACGTGCTGGGGCCAGAGGCAGCTTGGCATTCCCAGCCTGGGAAGCTGTGGGAGCTCCAGATGCAGCTGGGGACAGGCAGCTCCTGCTCATCCGCTGGTGAGGCTGGTGGGATGGAGCAAATGGCAAAAGGAGGGACGGGGCAGGGATAGTGATGAGGCAGGAGGAGGGAGGAAGAGGAAGAGGGAGGAGAAGGATGGAAAGGGAAAGAAAAGATGGATAAAATGAAGCGAATAACAAATAAAAAGGAACAGGCAGGCTGTCTTGCCTTCCCCATCCTTCCCTTTCTCCACTTGGGATACTCTCCCTTGTCCCCACCAACACCAGTGTGAGCCTTCTTCTCATCCCCCTCCTACACTGGGCAATCGCTTTGTCCTCTGGATCCGTATTAGACCTGAACACCACCCCTGCTCATTAGGCTGTAATCAATCCTTGCAGCATCACACTCGGGCAGAGCAGCGTTTGGGGAAACCTCCTTGATGCTGTTTGCATGTTTTGGACAGCCCGGCTTGTGTCCTTGGCAGTTCCTGCTCCTGTTGGGATGTCACTCTGTGCTGGCCTTCCTCTCGAACACCAGCCCCTCCACTAGGGCTGTTCCCAGGGTGCCCACAGGGACCTGGAGCAGCTTCCAGCAGCCTCCCATCATCCAGAGAATGTAGTGCTGCTGCAGAGCTTCACTCTCAACATCCCAGGATTTGTGTAGCCTGGGCAGAAATCTCCCTCCTTAACTGCTCTGCCATCAGTGCCTGAATTAGGGGCTTTAAAGCTGCCTGGTTTTGTGAGCTCCATTACCTCTCTTAAGCCCAGCTATGTCTGCACTGCAATTCCTCGGAGCTGCATCCTGCAGAAGCAGCAGGCTGAGCCTGTTCTTTTTTCTACCGTGGAAGCCCAGTGCTGAGGGGGGAAGTGATTTCAGCAAGAGGGTCAAGTGAACCCCTCATACCAGTTCCTTACTGGTCTAGAAAGGAGAACCAGGCAGGAATCTTGGCTGAAGGGAAATCAGTGGAGCTCTGCTAATTCACCCTGGCCACTTTGCCCTCCCTACAGCTGAGTGATTGATTCTTTTGTCTGCTTTGCTAAGCCCTCTCCTGGAGGAACCTACTGAAATCAGTTTTTCTCACCCCACCTCCTGTGGGTTATGGGCACCTAGGGACTTGTAGGAAGACTTGGCTTAATAAATTCCAGGCTACTTTTGTTCTTGGGGCTGTGCCTTGCCCTTCTCAGCTGCTTTCAGCTCCCAGTGCAGCCTTTGCATTCTGTGCTGCCTTTCACTGGTGATGCCAGGGCTGATTACATTTGCTGTCTTTGTCCTTTTGTGATGTTCCTTATGCCTGGAATATCTTCCTGGCACTGATTCAGGAGACCACTTTTTCCTACCACCCTCTGTGAAACTCATTTCCAGCACAACACCCATTAGATGAGCAGATATGGGGTAAAAAAACAGCAGAGTACTGACCCTGGCTTTGTCCAGGGACTATGGATTTGATCCCAGGGCATCTTTTTCTTAAAATTTTCATTTTTTAAATTTTATTTTTGCTGCTTGATATTTCAGGCATTTTATGTATTCAAATAATGACTAGAATGCCGTTACCTACATCGCAGATGCCAATTTTAGTACTAACCTTTGGGAAGTCTGCTTGCTGAGATGGGTCCATCCTGTAGATTTGGAAGCACAGCTGCCATGCCTGTAGGGTGGGACATAGCCATAATCATTTGGGGAAGCTTTAAAGACCTAATTCTCTCAAAATCCGGGAATTTGCAGCATGGGCATTGCCAGGTAGTCTGAGATATGTCCGCATTATCCAGTTTCTGGCAGTAGCCAGGACAGCAGTCAGGGGGAGGTACAGGAGATGCTGCATGGAGCTGCTCGTGCCTGTCAATGTTTCATCCTAAGCCTGCAAGGCGAGAGACTGTTTTAAGCCCTGAAACATGATTTTCCTATCTCTTCCTATATTCTTTTAGTGCTAAGTATTTTAACTTCAGCTGCTGTTGGCAATGTGCACATCTCATTTGCTCTTTGGAGCTGGCTCTGGGTGAGGATTAGGCTGGAGAATTGTGTATGCAGGCAGGTGGTGGATTCTGGCCATTGCTTGGCTTGGAGCACACGAGAGGAGAACCTGCCCCAGTCTCAGCAGGTTTAGTCCCAGCTTTAGGTGCTGTCACCTGGTCCCTGCTGCACCCTGAGGTCCTGCTCAGCTGCCGATGCTTTGCTGGGTAACAAAAGCAAAGGAAACCATGACACTGGTGCCAGTGAGAAGTTGATATTTTCCCTTCTGTCTCTGCAAGGAATGGAGAAAGATGTGGAAAGGAAGGAAGCTGAGTCTCATTTTCATTTAAAAGTGAGCATGACTAATCCTCCTGGAAACTGGTGGGGGTGTTACAACCATTCTGTGGGACTACAAAGTCCAGCTTTGAACTTGGAAGGAACCTTTCTCCTTGGTAGCAGCAACACATTTTGTTTATCTCTTCTGTCAATCTGACAGCCACTCCGACTGAGAGACTCTTCATTATTAATAATCCCAGGAAGTAGTATTTTAAATTTTTATGGTTTGCGCTTTGCAGCACCTGAACCACAATATATTACATGCACCGTGGCAGTGGAGTGGGAATTACAGCAGGGCTGCATGTCCTTTTCCAAATGAATAATTTAAAGTTTTCACAATGCCAGTTATGTTAAATATTATTACTCATTTCTTCAGGGAAAACCATAGAGCTCGAACGCAAATATAAAGTGGCAATAAATGATGTTACATTTAGCCAGTTGGAGACAAGGCTCAGAATTCATATCAGTTCATTTTCTGAAACACTTACTTCATCCCTTTGCTGGAAAATCCTTTTCAAGGTTCCATGCTTAATGGGATATTTTTCAATTTGTCACATTTCACATCTACTCTGCTCCTTCCTCCTCACAGCAAATGCTTTTAATATAGCCCACTTGGTTAGAAGCTTGCTTTCTTTTCCCTTTCAGCAGCCCAAATCCCTGGATTTCCCAGCACTCTCCTACTGTTTACCTTCTCAAGGTTGTCGATGATGGATTTCCTGCTGGTGTAGGCAGACTCTCATCTGTTGTTTCTCACCTCAGCACACCTACAATTTTCCAAAGCATCACTACAGAGAGGGTGCATGGTCCTGCATTCATTAAAGCTGAGGAAAGATTTCTTATTGATCCCAGTCGTGGCACTAGCATTAAGCCTGGAATAATAAGAGCATTTAGGTTTAGGACTCAATAAATGTATTCACAAACAGCATCGTTGGAAACATCTTGTGTGGAGCAGGATGATGGATGTGGCTTGTGGTCCTGTTGTGGTAGGGTTTCACAATTTCCACAGGCCGTTCCCTGCAGCCTTCTCTGAGCTCTTCAGAAGCATTTGAAGGACTGGAGTGAGGAACCAGAAGCTCCAAGGAAGAGAACAGAATGTCAAAACCTTTCCAGACATGAAAAGTTACTACGTCTACTGACCTGGGATGGCTGAGGGGCACAATTCTGCAGATAGCTGACATTTTCCATAGGTTGTCTGACTGCCTTCCCACCCCAGTCATCCTTTGCTAGTCCCTAACCCCAAATACTTTTATGGAGAATCTGCTGGAGCTCCAATTCTCTCTCCTTAATGAAAGTCTGAGAAAACGCCGTGCATTGTAAGAAGGGAACCAACCGGGATCTGAACTCCTGACTCAGCCACCGAGTGGGACTCAGCACATTACTGAGATTCTTTTTTTGTCTTTTCCCCTACTCCTCCATGAGTAATATGGGATCCTGGGGTCATGCTGTGTGCAGAGTGCCCTGAACACTTGCTGGAGAATTCCCCAGGATCCCCAAGCACCGGAGGTGGAGCTGGCTGTGGGAAGGAGCCTGAAGCCAGCTCCGATGGGCCAAAGCACTTAAATGCACACTTAACTTGAAATATCCGGCTCATCCTGCTGATGTTAATAGGACTACTTGCATGTTTAAGTGCTTTGCTGAATTGGTGGTTAATTGGCTCAAATTCTAAACAAACCTGGTTAAGGAGGAAGCGGCAAGGACTGCGGTGTGGGTTCCCATAATTAGATGTGTCTTTTTGCTGGTCCACAGAAGCCCTTTTCTCTCCTCTGATATTCTCACAATCACTCTGCAAACCGCATCTCGGAAGCAACTTTCAAAGACCAGCTTTATTTTGGAAGTAAAATGAAGAAAGTCCCAGGTAATTTATTGGTGTTCCCTTTACTGCATATGCAATGAACAGCTCAGTTCCTGCAACTTTTAAGGTGTCGTATCTCTGGGAAATGGTGTGAAAACTTTAAGAACGGATCACAGGAGCAAGATAACCTGCAGGGAGATTCCCTGAGCTAAATCCATCTGGAAGTTCCCCCTTTTCCAACGTGCCAGCATCCCAGAGGAGGGAACGAGGAGATGGCATTTCCTTCATTTCAGTTTGCTTTGAATTGCAGCTTCCCCAGGACCCCAGTTTTCCCTTCCCTGTCCCTGATTTCATTCAAGAACGACAATTCCCAAGCCAGCACTGCTGCAGAACAGACAAGGAGAGGGGATGGGGATCATTCTGTTGCTGTGGGTTGTAATAAACGGCAGCAGCTGTCCCAGGAAAGCTGTCGTGGTGTGAGATGGATGTTCCTTGTTTGCATGGAAACAGTGGGATCTGCGCTCGGATGGAGCTGCTCGAGGGCAGGTGCTGATAAATGAGCGCTGATCATTGCCCCGACTTCGAAGTCAGGAGGCTTTTATTACTTGACGTTCAACAGCAATTTGGGTAGAATTTCTGGAAGACTTCACTGCCAGGATTTTTTTTTCTCACTGACAAAATGGAAAAAGAAGGTGAAAAAGGAGTGATGGCAGGGAGTGGGGGAAGGCAAATCTTTCCCACCCAACTCAAATCAGAAAGCTGGAAAATGAAAACAGAAAAAGAAAAACAAAAGAAGACAAAAGCTAAAACTGCAGTAAGGTTTCTTTAGAAGATTGATTATTTTCCTAAATTTGCACTTTTAACTCTGCAAGAGTGGGATCCATGCTCAGACGGATTTATTTAGCCTGTGGGGGACTGAGCAAGAGGGAGCTCTGTTCTTCTCAACTACACCCCATGCCCTCAGCAAAATTGCATTTTGATCGTTGCTGCCATGGTGCTCCCCCACCACAGGTTTTCAGTTTTCTGTTTGACCTTTGTCATTTGATTTCTGTGCTCTCCTTTCAAAAGGAGACTTCACTGCCTGCCCTGTCTTTCTTCTGCTGAGTAATTCCACCAGGTGTCTGACAAAGACACTTCTGGAGAGCAGGGTTTTAACTTTTGCCATACTAAAAGGCCTTTAGCAAAGGTACTTCTTCCCTCTTCTACCAAAGCTTTTTGATACCTCTGCAAATTTCTCTGCAAAACACTGCCCAGGGTGACTCTGGCTCTGTGCACACTCACTACACTGCTGGCGCGATCAGCAGATTGTGTTTCAAGTACCTTCTGATCTGACTGGGGCCTGAGCCTGCTTATTTATTCCCAGATGTGATAGAATTGCTACTGGACCTGAACCTGATGCCTGGTGAAGGAAAGGGTTCATTTTCAGGCTCACTCTGTATCCCTGTGGGCAGCATGATTCAAACTTTCCTGCTTATTGGTGAAATGTAACAGTTAAAAAATGACTGTAACAAAATTGGTGTTGATGATGAAGAAAATTAAATTATAGCTAGAAACAAGGAAGGGTTTTAATTTGATTTTTTTCTTATATTCTGGCTTCATGGTCTTTCATTAAGACCAAGCGTTGGAGTTTGTGGAAAAGCCCTCATGTAAATTTAAAAAAATTGTCTGAAGCTAAGATGTATATCAAGCAGGAAGCATGAATTTGGGAGAATTGGATATTGTCTGAAAACAGAAAGAGAGCAATTTCTAAACACTGGCTGGCAGGTGCTGCTGGCTGATCCTCTATAATTTACTGTACTGGGTTTACAAAAGGCCAGGGAGAAGACTGAAGGCTGGCCAGCTGCACGAGGCTGGGTGCACTTGCCTCCTTTTGAGGGAGAAAATTAGGTTTTTGCTTGTTTGAAACTCACAGCTGACCTGGGCCACTTTGTCTTGGCTGCAGAGGGAGCTTTGCTTTATTTTGCCCACAGTGTGCTGGACGGAGTGGGCAAAATGGGGTTTGGTTCAACAGTGGGTTCAGAGCAGGGTCAGGATTCACCCCAAACCTGCCCAATCAAGCTTGTCCCCGTGGGTCATTTCCCATCCTTTGCGTTGTGTCATCAGAAATCCTGAGCTCCCAAATGCTCACAGAAATGTACTCGAGTGGCTTTTTGTCCCTTCTTCTCCCCAAGTATTAATATTGCAAATGCTCCTGTAATAAACGCTATTGAGAGGGATTCACTGAAGGATGTAAATATTCATCAGTATTTAATGATTTGCATTTGAATCCAGAAAATTGGCTTATGACTCCTCACTGCTTTTCTCTCCCTCTGATCATCACATGCATTAAATGCAGGAGGATTAAATACCTGGGGCTCTCTTTGGTCCAAAGCAGACTTTGCTGTCTTCATTTGGAAATAAGTCCGTGATTAGCTGGGAACTCAACCTTGTGCATCACTTAATCTGTTCCAATCCTTCACCACGGTTTTGTTTCTAACTAAGAGCTTTAGGATCACTCTTGTCACTCTCATCTGCAGCAGCCTCCACTCCTGGAGTTTTTCATTTCCACCAGGCTGCAGCTCAGAATGTGGACCCAAAAAGTGGAAGGGTCTTCTGCACTGGTGTAAACCACCTCATTTTATAAGATTAGTAGGATTAGTCAGACACAGATCTTAGAGGGAAAGCCAAGGTGATAATACAAGATAAATATTGATAATTTGGAGCCTGAATGAATGAGACACCAAATGGCCTCAATTTAAATTGGCTTCAGCAGAACTTGTTTGGACAGAGCTTTTAATTAGTGACACTCTTCTTTAGGATGGGCTGTTCTTCTGCCTGTTGAGCATGATACAAAAATTAAACGCCTAGTCCTAAACAAAAGTGGGTGTCAAACACTTTGCTGTCAGCTATTCTAAGGCTCACTGTCCTAGTTCTGTGTATCTGCCCATTTATCTGCCTCTCTTATTCCTGAGGGGATGGGATGATGGCTTTGTGTTCATTTTTATGAACACTTTTATGTTTACGGTGCTTGTGTATGTCCAGGGGATGGTTTATATAGAAAAGCTTTGGTAACAACCCCAAAATCTGTGCTGTGGGCAGAACTCTTAAAAGTGTTGTTATTTTCCAGGTAATTGTGAAAACAAGAACAGAGTATCAGCCTGACCAGAAGAACAAAGGAAAACTCAGAGTGCCCAAAATTGCTGAATTCACAGTCAGTTTCACTGATGGGGTAACAGAAAGACTAAAGGTAAGAAATGGTTATTTTGCTGCCTTCTGATGCAAATGCCATTCATTTTAAAGTAACTGAATCAAAGTGACAGGAAAGACATAACAAATTTACCACTCCACTCCTCACCAGGGTCAAAGAGAGGTTTATCTGCATGAGTGTAAAGATTTTTTTTAGGACAGGCATGAAAATACCTTCTTTGGCTTACAGCTAAAGTAGGAAATGCTTTTCTTTCCCAGGAAAATGATGAAAATATGTTCTAACCCAAATTGAAAATAAACCAAGTTTGAATCCTTTTTCTTCTCAAACATTGGTGTTTAAAAAGAATTTTAAAAATCCCAGGGAAGATGGATTGAAACATTTTGTTTAGCCATTTAAAACTCCTTTTGTCTCATAGCCAGACAACCCTTTTAATATTAAAAATACATTATTATATTACTACAGATTAAAATCCACTTCAAAATGCATAGAAAAAGAGGTTTTAGAGAAGTATCCAAGCATATCCTGTCCTGTAAGCAGTTTTGCTTCACAGGAATTGGAATTTTGTGATGGAAAAGGTTTTCTTGGGAAATTTTCAACAGGCTCTACTCAAACATGGAAAGAAACTCATGATTTATTGAGTGCCCTCGGTTCCTGTTGACTGCAGCACATTAGAATGGCTCAGTTCCTCCTAAAATTAGACTCCCAAGTGTGTAGCTGCCAGTTTTCCCTCCCTTTTCACTGGGAAGACCTGGTGCTTTTTCTACACCACCTATGGCAGTGATAGAAATGTGAGATCTGACTGCTCATTTTCAAAGTCAGAGGAAATATCAATGATGTGAGTAGAAAACAGAAAAAGTGGGCAGTGCTTGGTTACAGTCCTGCTCCTTCCAAAGCATACTTTACTCTTAAAGAGTTGTATAAATAAATGTGTATGGTTCTTGGGGGTTTTTTTCAGTGGACATCAGTTTGATCTAAAATTACCTGCCTGCCATTGATGTTTACTGAATTTTTCACTGAGCTTATTGTGTGTAGTATCTGTTTACCACCAGTGGTAACTCTCCATTGTCCCACTACTAAAGGGAACAGTGGATTAACCACAGTTAAATCCCAGTCTTGGAAGCCACAGCAGACATGTTCCAGTGAGAGCAACACACAAATCAGAACCAGACACGATGTGCCTGAGAACCAGCAATAAATCCAGTCTCCTGGACTCATGTGTTGGCTTTAACCCGCGGGAAATGGCCTTGCTGATGTTGTAAATGGTGGTGCCTCCCTGGGTATTTAACACTGGATCCTGCAGCCCCAAAGGATGTGAAAGGCAGTGTAAAACCACTGAAAGATCTGGCTTTGTTATTTTAAAAAAGCAGTCAAGAACATCTCATCCTTACACACTGAGTTCATGTATAGCTCATGGATAAATCCTATTTCATTTACTCCTTCTACAGAGGATCTTGGTTTTCCCATTCTTCAAGCACCCAAGTTGCTGTCGCATTCAAACCTTTCCTTTCATGCATTTTTTCCTCTCCCAGTCCTGTTTTTGGTGCAGTTTTCCCATCGCTCTCACCAGCTCCAGCTGGGAGCCCTGGCAGAGGTGGGAGCTGGGCCTCTTCCTATAGAGCCTGGCAACATCACAGTTTCATTTTTGAGCTATTTCCTTTCCCTGCATTCCAGATGATTTTCATTCTCTGCACTTCAATGTCAACTTATTCATCAGGCAGCCTCTGGTCAAATACTGGATAGGACTCTAAGCCTCTCCCTGCTTGCTTTTCATAAGGCTTCCATGTATCCCATTAATTTTGTAGTACTATTTCCTGACAAAAATGAGCTAATAGGTAATATTTATTACCTTTTGTAC
The DNA here is from genome assembly GCF_000691975.1 of Corvus brachyrhynchos. NCBI lineage: Eukaryota > Metazoa > Chordata > Aves > Passeriformes > Corvidae > Corvus > Corvus brachyrhynchos. The sequence continues at coordinate 5,018,917 of NW_008236924.1, read as the reverse complement.
TTTTTTATTGCACCACATTTTTGTCCCAGTGCATATTTTTAGTGAAGTTATTAAAAACCCTGCCCTCTGGTTATATGCTGGCCTATTATCTGGTACTGATGAAATCATTTTACATTTGTTTTTTGTAAGAGCAAATCACAGTAAATACTTAACTTTCATGATCTCAGCTTGGCTACATTTTTAAAAGCTTTAAAAATGTGATATAATTGTGTTCATCATGTTTTCTTTTGCACTTTTGAGGGTGGAAAAGTCCTCCCAGCCCATCGAGTCCAACCTGTGCCCCATCTTCACCTCGTCCCCAGCCCAGAGCTCTGAGTGCCACCTCCAGCCCTTCCTTGGGCACCTCCAGGGATGGGCACTCCAAACCTCCCTGGGCAGCCCCTGCCAAGGCCTGAGCACCCTTTCCATG
>NW_008236924.1:4993920-5018227 GCF_000691975.1 Corvus brachyrhynchos | reverse complement strand
AGGTGGAGGGGTGGCAGCTCGTCGCGAGGGGCAGCTCCAATCTCTGCTCCCTCTGACAGGGACAGCACCCAGGGAAGGGCTGGAGCTGTGCCAGGGGAGGGTCAGGCTGGGTATCAGGGAAAGAAAGGTTCTTCCCCCAGGGGGTGCGGGCCCCTGCCCAGGCTCCCCAGGGAATGGGCACGGCCCCGAGGCTGCCAGAGCTCCAGGAGCGTTTGGACAGCGCTGCCAGGGATGCCCAGGGTGGGGTTGTTGGGGGGTCTGGGCAGGACCAGGAGCTGGACTTGGATCATCCCTTCAACTGAGGAGATTCTGTGATCCTGTGATGCAGAAGAGCAGGATGTCTGGAGGAAATTTTGAGACCATGTGAACCTGCAGCCAAGTCCACAGATGCCCTTTTCCCTGCCTTTTGGGTATCTTTTATTGAACAAACTAATGAATTATTAGACAACTTTCTCACATGAACAAGCCCAAGCCAGAATTTAAGCTTATGCTTGCATATTTTTCATCCATCCAGAATAGCCCAGATCTGAGCTCTTTAATTATCATAAAGAAGAGACTGTCCCTAGGCAACGGTTCTTCTTTCACACCAGCTCTTCCAGGAATCTGAGATAGCTCCTGCAACTTGTCACATCCCCTAATAGATGAGATTATGATTCTCTCCAGCTCAGCACACGGTGTCCTGGAAGTTTGACCAATTAGGCTGATTCTTCAGCTGGATGAGTCAGCCCATACATCCTTTATAACAACTGTTTAAATTGTTCTGTGTCGATGGCTTACAAGAAAATGATGTTCAAATAGCCTTATGGTTGAGCCATCCATACAGAAAAGAAATTTCTCTTCTCATTTTACTCCTCCACAGAGAAGCAAAGAGAAATTTTTCTAAGCTGACAGGCCATGATTTATAGACCTTGCCTTCTCCAGACTGCTTATACCTTTGGAGTGTGTTCCTCTAGGAAGTTTTTGATCTGCAGAGATCTTGTTTTGCAGTAACTCTGTGAGCTGAGGTTTCCCAGGCTGGAGGGGAGGGGTGGCTGCTGTTTGCCTTTCATTTGCAGTGCTTTGAAGGGAGCTCCTGTTCCTGGCCTTTGCCATCCTGTGACTACACTGAGGTGCATTAGAGAGGGTCTGTAAATGTGTCTCTGATTCCTCTGTGGGGTGACAGCTCTCACCCTTTGCATCTGGGGCTTCCTGCTCCTTCTCACCAGTGATACCCCATCTTCCAGCTTTTAAAAACAATCTCTCATATGTGAGTAATCATCCTGCCCTTATTTCTATCAGTACTGAAAAGAGGTTGAGTCCTTTTTGCTTTTTAAGCAGATTCCCCATCAAATGAAGTCTTGTTACTTCCAGAGAACAGGGTTTCCAGTGACTCCTTTTCTCTTCCAACCGGTCCAGATAGCGCAGAAATCATCCAGAAGCATTAATTTATTAAATAGCATCAGAAGAGGTGGTGGAGTGACCTTTCTGTGTAGGTTTACAGAGCATTGGGTGAACACCTGTAACTGCTGGTCCCTTACTGGTTTTACACAAACTGGTCTCTTTGTTACACCAGTCTGAGCCCTTTCTCACCACTGCCACAGAACTGTTCATTATTTTCAGGGAGACAATGATTTATTGACTATTAGCTGGGTGATAGTTATCTCCCATAGTTATCTGACTTTTCTTTAAAAAGCTGGTGTTTTCAGCGTTGGAATAATTAAACTCTGTACTTGTCTTTAACAGAACAAGTTGGGAGTGGGTGTATGGGGGAGAAGTCGAGATATTTAAGATGTTTTTTGCAAGCAATTTATCTACCTGGAGAAATCATCTGCAAGTATTGATCGCTGCTTCACTGAAGAAGACTGGGAACTTCATTCTTCTGCTACAGTTTGGCAAGAGGCATTTTCAGAGTCACAGGCTGTGTCATCTCTCCCTGTTGAGTGTGCAATGACAATTATTTCTTATCATTAGATCACCCCTCTCCTCCCTCTGCCCTGAAACTGCCCTGAAACACAGATCCAGGGACCAGTGGATGTAATTATTGCCCACGCTTTCCATCAGGTCCTCAAAATGTAGTGGAACCCATTCAAATGCTTCTGTTGTTGAAATGCTCATACTGGAAAAATTATTTTCCTCTGACCTAATGTGAAAGATTTAGAACAAAGTTGCTTTGTGTCCAGCCACACCCTGCAAAACAGAGCTCGATGCAAGAATTGTTCATGATCAAACCCAAGCCAATATCTGAAACACTTGGCTCATAATTAAGAAAGATTTTGCTGGGCCAGGGCCAGGGATTCATTTCCTGTTGGTGGCAGCTTTGCTAAATGGAAGATGCTCCCCTGCTTCCCCCACTGGAAGGTGAGCCATCAAATCCCCAGGGAATTCACACTTTGCTGCACACACAGAGCCCCAAAAGTGCCACTGCCCATTCCGTGGATCCTGCAAACTCCCCTGTGGGATGTTCTGCTTTCACCTGTAGGCTCTTGCTTTATGCTGACAGTTCTTCCTCTAACCTGCAAAGAAACCCCAAAAAAGCGGCTGGGGCTTTTCAATGTGCCCATTCACAGGTAAATAAATTCAAAGTCTCCTTTAATTGTTCAGTTCCCGTGGGGCAGGAGTAACTCTTGGAGAAAGGACTTCTCTGAGTGTGAGCAGGACCGGTTTCCTTACTGTTTTTAATCCTAACAGTCCCAGCGTTACCATGGCAACTGCTCCATCCCATCGGTTACCGGGAGCTGTGGGGTGGCTGCTGAAGGATCCCATTACCCTGACTAATGGGAGTGGTGCTCGGGGCAGGAACACGGGCTGTACACAGGGATTTCTCTCACTGTTGGGAATTGCTGCTGGGGCTGAGACGTTGTTTTCGGGATCCAGGAGAGCAAGGGACAAAGCAGAGGAAAAGCAGAAGTGTGGCAGGCACAGGGGAGCAGGCACTGGCACCAGCATTGGGGCTGGTACCGTGATTTTCTTTTGAACCTTGCACTCAGAGAGGGGCTTGGAGAGGTGTCAGTATGAAGGGGTTGATTTCAGTCCCCAGGGAGTGATTTGGGGGAATATTCCCTCCCTTAGGGAGTTCTCAGCTGTCACCAAGCAATCTCCTTTCCCTGTGGGTGCAGTGGGCAAGTTCCTGCAGGGGTGTCAGGCAGCTCTCACTGCACCTAAGTGTTCTCCAGGCTGTGGTGGACTGATTGAGTCTGGAGCCAAAGCCTTCTCTTTGGAGGCTGAATATTTTCCAATGCAATGCAGAAGGTCACCGGTTCTCTTTTCCCAAAAACCACTGCCCAGCCCTGCCTGGCCTTGCTGCAAACTCACACCTCTGTGGCTTCAGGCTCTCGCTCGTGGTGTGTATGCAAGCAAGTGAGAAATGTTGCTCCTCATCTTTTCTGCCTGAGCTCAGAAATCCTTCTCCTGCTCTGGCTGTAATGGGAAGAGAAGAGGACAGGTCACATCTGTCCCAGTGGCTCTCCCAGGCTGCACGAGGCTGATTGATGGAGCCGTTTGTGATCATCAGTGACAATCAGGAGCTGTGAGGATGAACTGAGTGGGGATTTGTGGCTCAGCTGCCAGGGAACAGATCTGTCTGATCGCATCCCCAGGTATGGAGCTATAAACCCTGCAAGGTTTCCCCTTCCCTACCCTTCCCCAAGGCTGGGTAGGAGTCTGGGGGTTTTGTAAGAACTCCCAGCCAATTCCTTAATTTTTTTTTGTACAGGCATGGGACCAAGGATGTCATGTCCATGTCTAAAACACACAAGAAAAATCTATTTTGATTTAACTGAGTGCTCTATACAACTGGCTTAGGGATCACCTAATAAAGCAAGGAAAAAAACCCCAAATATGTTTTTTTAATAGGAAATGGACCATTCCTTACAGTGCATTCTTGTTTTATGTTAGTTTTACACACACACACACACACACACACACACTCTTTTGCAAAGTCAGGAAAAGCCTCTCGACTCTTATTTTATTTTTGCCATCTGTGAGCACTAACAGAGTAATCAGCTGAAGAGATTTGTTCGGGTTTGGTTTGGTTTTTTTTCATTTCATTGATTTTTGGAGAGAAGAAGAAAGTGAATTGTTATGCAGAAAATCTCCAAAAGTGGAAGTCACAGAGAATATTCACATGTCTAAGTATTTGTGGGGTACACCTGCTGAAACTTTATTCTCCAAACCAGGGTATATTGAAGGAAGAAAGGATTTACAGGGCAGAAACCTCAACTGACCCTTAGCTTTGGAGCAAAATGCTTGAAAATATTTCCATGAGTGACCACATGGCAATGCCCCTGGTGCTAATTGCAGGATGTAATTGTAGTTCCCATTGGGTCTGGAGGATTTCTTACACTGCACCTCTGTCTCCAACACCACTGTGCACTTACCTGTGCCACCCTACAGGAAATCTGTGTGTTGGGCAATTTTCCTGTCAGCATTTGAGGTGAAATGAAAGATTTAATGCTGGTGTGGCCACTGTAGCAAAAGAGACCAAGCAGGATGGAGGAGAAGGAAAGAATTTTCAGCTGAATGAAACCAAAGCAAAGTTTATTGCCTGTCGTGAAGTGCATTTGGAGTCTTGTAGCCAAACCACTGAATGCTAAAGAAAAACAATAATCGAGGAAGCGCAATGCTTCACTCACACATATTTTTCCATGCAATGTTTCACTCTCTCTTTCTAAAGCAGCACAGGCTGTGATTGAATGTTAAACAGAGCTGAGCTGCCTCTTGTTGGTACTTGCAGATGTATTAAAGCCTGTTGGGTCAGATCCACAGCTAATGGAACTGGCCTCATGCCTTTGAAGGCAGCATAATCACCTCGATTATTCATTTCTGTTGTTTGCTGTTAAAAGAGTAGCTCTTGTAAGTCATTTGCAGCAATAAAGCTTCATCTTTCTAATTCAAAATGGAAAGGCTTTTAATTCTTAAGTTACCCAGGGGACACTCTGCTCACCAAGTCCTCACTTTGTTCTCCTATGAAGCACCCACATAATAAGTTTTTAAGGAGAAATGGGTGTACTGGACCATGAATGCAGAAATATTATTTCCTACTCTTGATGGGAGACATAAATGCTGAAATACAGGTGAATTTGTTGGCATTCTTGGAGGAACAAACTTCCAAGTGACTTTTTTTCAGGCACAAGGGTGCACTGAACCAGAGGTGTTTTGATTCACGCAAGCCTGACCTTTGGAAGAAGATAATTTCACATCGGAAATGCACCTCAGCTTTTCCCTAGAGCCAGCCTGATCCTTGGCTGTGGGATGGTGGTGGCCTTTGGGTGGTTTTTTCCCCGGAAAAGCCACGATTTGGGGAATTCAGATGCTTGCAGCTTTGGGTGGCTCTCGCTGGGGTGTCTGTGAGTGGGGAGTGAGCTCTGGAGCTGGGCTTGGGGGGATGTCAGGTGTCAGGAAAAGGCACTAGCAGAGCAGGGAACACAACCTGCAATTCCCAGGTGTGTTGCCATGAGCTAATCCCTGAGTCCGTTCTTGGTCAGGGCTCCCAAAGCCTTCCCTGCACCAAATCCAACATCAGGGAAGAGTGAGAGGGGAAGATTTTGCATTCATGAGACTGTGCAACGGTTGAGTCTTGGCAGGCAAAGGGCAGGCAAGGAGACTGTTTATTGATGGCTTGATTTATCTTGTATCCCTGTTAATGCATTTAAAAAGGGCCTGTGATGAGCTGAGGCACCCAGTGCCATGTCCCACATGGAGTGACCAGAGGAAATGTCACAGCCAAGGCTCTGCCAGGGCAGTGGGGAATGGCTGCACGTCAGGAAGGCTTGGAGAGGATGTTTCTGTCTGTTGCAGTCCCACTAATTGAAAAAACACCTCAAATTAGGCATCTGCAAGGAAGCCTCTTCCAGTGCTGCTCAGCTCCTGAAATGGGCTGTCAGGTGTTCTCAGGGTGTGGGGTTGGGAAGGGAAGCTCCTTTCTGAGTCGTTCTTGAGTCACTCCACTTGTTTAATTTGGGGGCTTTGCTTCTTTTGTTTTGGAGGTAACAGACACAGAACCATTGAATGGCCTGGGCTGGGAGGGACCTGAAGGATCTCCTAGTCCCAGTGGGAAGGCTTCTGACAGTTGGAAGAGAAAGAAAATATTCTTGTAGGAGTGGGGGAACACACCTTAAAACACCTGCCTGGTGTGCCAGAATGGCCGTGTATTTCTGTGGTGGTGCTAGAAACAACATCACCCCATCTCACTACGCCAGCCTGCTTGATGAAGGAATTTTTTTATGGCATTAAATGGCAGAAAAGAGAAAGCAAATCCAGCAGAGCTTTTTATTTACCTAAATGGAAATTCACTGATGCTCATTGGTGAAGCAGCCTTATTTAAAATGGCATTTAGAACTTCCATAAGGAACGGGGGCTTGGAAACGGAGCCATGAATTTTCCATCCAAGGGGTTTGACTTGGCACAGGGAGATGTCACGCAGCCTGCAGCTGGCACCAGACACTGTTAAAAAGATCTGAGGCTATTAGGGCCTAAACAGCCACTAGAAATTATATTACATGATGGAGACTGGCTAATATAATTGAGCCAGCTAGTTATTGTGTGCATAATTTAATTATTTGACAAATTGCTTAGAAACACGGTGTGCTCCTTCCACACTCGTGCTGCTCTCACAGCTTTAGGAGGCGCAGAGCAGAGGAATTGCTGGTGGCTATCCTGGAAAAGAGATGATTCTTTTTAAGATTTGCAAACTTGGAAAGGTTCTCACAGTGGGCTGGGGTGTGCAGAGATGGGTAGAGCCCATGGGGACATGGCTGGGAGGGGAAATTGGCTCAGAGACAGCCACTGCTGTTTCAAGTGGATTCCTCTGAGGCTTTGGGGTACTTGGATAAATGAGCCTCTCTGGACTCTGTGAGTGTTTTGGACTTTGATTGCTGGGCTGCATGGGCTGAGAGGAACCCCTGCAATAGTGGAGCAGAGAATCCTAGAATGGTTTGGGCTGGAAGGGATCTTAAAGATCATCCAGTTCCTCCTCCTCACATGGGCAGGGACCCCGGGCCTGCCCACCCTCACAGGGAAGAATTCCTTCAGTTTGAATCCATTCCCCCTTGTCCTGTTGCTCCAGGCCCTTGCCCAAAGTCTCTCTCCATCTTTTAGCTCATTTAGGCACTGGAAGGCCACAGTGAGGTCACCCCAAAGCTTCTCCTCTCCAGGCTGAACAATCCCAGCTCTCCCAGCCTTTCCTCCCAGCAGAGCTGCTCCATCCCTCAGATCATCCTGGAGCCTCCTCTGGACTCTCTCCAGCAGCTCCAGCTCCTTCCTGTGCAGGGCCCCAGGGCTGGGGCAGCTCTGCAGGTGAGGGCTCACCTGAGAGGGGCAGAGGGGCACAAACCCCCCCCTGCCCTGCTGCCCACGCCGGGGATCAGCCCAGGAGCAGATGTGAGAAGTTTCTGGACCCCAGGATGATCCCATCTGCATGGATGGTGTTCACTGTTCTTACAAGAATTGGGGCCAAGTTGGTTATGCATTATGGTTCTGCATTCTAAGATAAAGGACCAAAAAATGCCACCCACCCTAAAACTTCATTAAGAAACCTCGCAGCACTAAGGAATATTTTCCCATAGCCCTGAAAATGTAGATACATGACTAAGGACATTTCCCTCTTAGAAAGCATCTCCTAAACAATGCTTCTTAAGAATCTGGACACCATCTGGAACAAAGCTGTGCTGTAATAATGAAGAGCAAATCCTACATCTTCTTGAGCAGTACTAAGCAAATCTGAAGACCCAATTGTGTCACTTTTTTTTGCAGTTAGCCTTTCAAAATTTCGGAGGCGAAGCTGTTGAGAGAAGATCAGCAAAATCAGCAACTTATTACAAAACTATTTTTAACGGTGGGGAGTGAAATGTCATTTTTGAAGAAGTGCAGTCAGATCATTTTCACTGTCAGGGTAGATCAGGGTGTCTGGGTGCTGGGCAAGGCGCCACAACAGTTCTTTGACAGAGTTTGAACAGTGGGGCAGCTCCTCCTGGTGTGTATTTGGGGGGTACCTCATCCCCTGCTTCATCCATCTGAGTGTCCTGTCAGCCTGTGGCTCCCTCACTGCCAACACAGCTGAGTTTTCTTGCAATAACAACCTGGATTTGGGTGGTTTGCACTTGGATTCCATCCTGGAATACAGGGAGGCAGCCAGGATATCTGGATCCAGGAGCTGCAAAGTGCTCCTGAGTCTTTCACTTTAATTGTACTGTTCATGTGGAGATCTGATGGTGTCAATCTTCCATCTCATTATCAGCTGGAAGAAGTTATGGGATGAAGGGGGAAAAAATTGCCCTCCTGAATTTTTCATTGTCAAGCAGAAATCTTTATAATGGATTCATGAGTGCATGGATGTATTTGGATGCCCTTAGATGATTTTGTGATTTTTTTTCTGCAAGTTAACTGGGTTGTCAGGGGATTGGTTGGTTTCCAGGTGTAATGGAATTGCCATAAACTATAGGAAAAGCTTTGCTGCCTCTCCAAGCACAGCTCTTAAGCTCTTCTCTGAAATAACCTTGACAGAATTTCTGCCAATTTTGTTCATAACAAATTTTGCCTTGTTCTTTGCCTTTCTTCTTCTACAAAGAGAAGATTAAAACCAAGAGAACAACTTTAGCTGAATTGCCTGTTAAAGGTCACAAAATTTCCCAATGCCCAGCAACACTGAAGGTATCTTGTAGAACCAGACATGGGAGCAGCAGTGGGAACTTTTCCTGCTAAACTGGGATTTTGTGAAGAGGCTTGGACTGCAGTGCAGGAACAGGCAGAGGCTTCTGAGGCCCCTAATTCACATTACAGCTGCAGAGAGTAAGAAAATGGCGCTGAATTTTGCAGGGATTTTTCCATGGTAAATGATCTTTATCTCTTCTCTGAGCCTGGATGCTTTTCCTGTAGGCAGCAAGGCTTTTCCTGGTTGGCATCTTCTTGGCTCTGCTCCTGTTTTAAGTGTATATAAGCAGGGAGAAAAGTGTCCAGAGTCAAACACTGATTTACCAGGTCTAGAAATAAACTCATGCCTGATATCAAAGAAGTGCCACCCACGCTGAAAGAGGGGAAATTGCAGTTGGATGTTGGTAAGAAATTCTTCCCTGTGAGGGTGGGCAGGCCCTGGCACACGTTGCCCAGAGAAGCTGTGGCTGCCCCATCCCTGGCAGTGTCCAAGGCCAGGTGGGACACTTGGGGCAGTCTGGGCTAGTGGAGGGTGTCCCTGCCCATGGAATGAGATATCTTTGAGGTCCTTTCCAACCCAAACCATTCTATGGTTATATATTATATAAATAAAGACTAAAACTGTAAAAACCTTGCAATGGAAAAAGCTGCAAAGTAAATGCCCTGCTGTTTGGATGTGCCATTGTTCTCTGGTTGCCTTTTAAATAGGGCTTTATACTGGAGCGAGAGAGGGAAAAAGAGAATTTTTGATGAAAAAGGAAATCCTGGGCAGCTGATGAAATCAAAGAGAGCAGGGAGGATGCTTCTGTGGGCTGCATGAAAGCCAGGTTAGCTGGAACACCACTGCAATTAGACATCCTCTCCCTGGCACAAAACCTGCTGGCACCTGATGTCCCGTTGCCTGATGAGGATGGATCCTTTTATTCATCTGTGCTGTGTGAAAATGCAAAAAGTGCTCTTCATCTGTGGGCAAAGGGAGGAGCTACCCCAAGTGTGCTGCTGTTGATGGGAGCTTGACATCATCCTTCACGGATGTTAAGGGCCTCTTCCCACATTTTTTGGAGGATGGGGAGTGTTTTGGTGTGGTAATGATGTTCTCTGTTTCTTCTTAAGGGAGCCTTTGGGAATCCTGTGAGATTTTGAGGAGAGGGCAGGCAAACCCCCCCCCTTCTTTCACCCACTCGAGCAGTCACATGTGACAGATTCATGCCTGCAGCACTTCGAGGTTTTATCTGCTCACTAAATTTTATTTCCCCTCTGTGAGTGTTTATATTGCTTAGAGGTTCGTGTTAATCATAAAAAAAAAAAGTGGAGGTTTATTAGGTATTGCAGCTCTGTGATTCTTTGGTGTTTGAATGTTAATGAAGTTTTGTATGCTCTGGAATAGTTGGAGAGGTGGATCTTAGCTCTGGCATGACAGAATATCTGGGGGTGGATTTTTCTTCCTTTTCCTCTGGGTTTTAACATCTTACATGACATTTTATCCAGAGCAATTTTACACCATTTATCAGCAGGTGTAATATTGTCACGCTGTAATTCTGCGAGTGCAGGAGAGGCAGGAGGGTGAAAATGGGCTCAGTTACACCCTGGAGGGAGGGGAGAGCTCAGCACAGGGACCTGCTCCTGGGCCATAATGAATTGGATGTCAGCACTTTGCCCGAGCAGAGTAACAGAGCAGAGGGGAATTTATTCTTTTTAGGGACTCAGTGGGCAGACAAGAGGAAAGGAACCCCTCAAATTGCAGTTCTAATGGTCATTTCCATAGGCTGTGCATGCACTTGGGATTTAGCAGAACAGCCGTGAAGAGCCATTCATTCTCACTCCACAGCTCAGTTCTTTCTTCTTCTGAAGGCTGAGTCTCTTTCTTCATTGTACATTTAATTTGGGGCAGAGTTGCCAGACTGGAGAGCTGAACACTTCTTATTTCTGACTTTCTAGCTAAGGCTGCCCCTCAGCATTGGCTTTGGTAGAACAAGATGTACATTTTGCTCTAGTGCCTTCAAATTAACCTCAAAGGACACTTTTGTCATTGTCATCGTGGTTTTAGTACCTACACTGGAATTACAGAAAGTACCAGGCTTAGCAGGCTCCCCTTTTAAATGAGGAAGAGTTGATGGACATGTGTTCTACAGGGGAAAATGCTCCTCCACACTGACCTGTCACCAAGATTGTGATGGCTCTTTATGGGGAGGGATTTGTTTTTCCCAGGTCTCCTGCTGGAAAAAGTAGAGCATATTTAATCCAGGAAGTCTCTCCTTTTTACTATTTCAAAGTGACTTAAAAAAATTTTTTTTCATGTGAAATACAACTCCTTTTGGTGACAGAAATCGTGTCAAATTCCATTTGCGTCTCCCTTGAATCCAGCTGAGCCTTCTTCCTCTTTATCACCATGAAAAGGGACACACTTCCCCAAGTTGGGAACCCAAGGGCTGCCATAAAGCTGCTCTGAAATATTTCTGTTCACCCCTGTGGGCGCTGAGAGGAGGTGGATCCCAAATTTTCTTGGTCCGACTGGTGCGATTCGTACAACTGCACTCCTTTTGTGCCAGATCCCTCTCCAGCACTCCAGGAGTCCCTTACAGTTTTCTCTCAGATCCAACAGTAAATGCTGCTCCCTCTGCTGCTGCCCTTGCCTTGGGGCTTCAGTGAACTCTCTGTCCTTGGCAAAGCCTCTTAGCCCCAGTCAAACCTTTTTACATTTTATTCTAAAATACTCGAATTTAACAATTAATTAGGAATCTCTCCTGCTAGAATATCCACAGCCCTGTCTTCCCTGAGTTTTGGATGTGATGGGTAAGATTTGACACCAGGGATACAGATTTGCCTTCACTCCTTTGTCTTAACCGCCAGAATTGTAGCTCTGAGTCTTCCAGGAATAATCCCAACGTGCTGTGTAGGAACACCCTCACCAGGCACTTCACCTTCCTGTGGGATTGCTGGGAAGGCTTTTCCTGCCCTGCCAGCAATTCCAGTGGCCCGTGGAGTCTGTGCAGGATTGCAAATCCCACTCCTCCCAGAACTGCAGCTGCTGGAATGATTGAAGGGGAGAATGAGAGCAGATTTCCATGTGAACCAATATTAAGCAATTAGTATACATTTCCTGATAAAATATTACAAATATTACATAATATTACTGTTGTAAAAATAAGACTATATTGATTAATTCTGAGCTATAACCAGCTTGCTGTTCATGAACTGCTGTTCCTGACAAGCCTGTCTCCTCTGCTGTAGGAATTACCAGTGTTTTCCCACTTTCTGCCATCACCTCTCCTGCAAGTTACATCTTCTGTAGACAGGATGCATAGATCCTGCAGAATCCTGGTGCAGCCCGCTCTCATTTAGGCAGTTGGAATCCAGAGCCATTTATGCTGCATTTGTGGAATTACGGGACCAAGAAAGCTTTGGGAAAGGGGAGGGTGGGAGTGTTTTACAGATCCTTGCTCAGAAATACACAGCTCAGCAAAAATCAATGGTCAGAGCCTCAGTCCAGACATGGAGTAGGGACAGAAAACTTGCTGTTGGATGAACTATTTAGGAGGGACCTGGAAAAGCTGGAGAGAAGGGAGCTACAGCAAAGAAACAGAAATGTGCAGCAAGGTGACCTGCTGGGGAATGAGGAGAGGGGGAATATTTGAGCCCCAAAGAGGGAATTGTGTCTGGTACCTCCAACAGCAGCATCTGCTCCTGGATGTGCTGTGGGGTTTTGTCAGTAGTCAGGATATTGTCCTTTTACAGCTTGGAGAAATAGAGAAGGATTCCCTTTCTCTGGCAAGACCCAGTTTATCCTGGTGGAATTGCTCAGGAGGCACAAAGGGATGCTACAAAGGTGCTGCAAAGGCCTCACTCCCCCCCCTGCTCACCTGCCTCTGCTCCCAGAAAAGTGGGATCTGCCGTGCTCACAGGGCCCTTTATCCACACACAGCAGACCCCAGATGTGCGTTCTGGCTGCTGCTGGGTCCTGCTGGGCCAGAGCTGAGAGCATGGGAACACAAATGCTCCGAGGACACCAAATACGACAGCAAAATCCATACATTTGCAAGGGGTTAAACAGAGGAATGTGCCCTGCTGAAAGTCCTGGGGGGGATGGGAATGATGTGGGAATGCAGGGTATTGGATCCAGCATTCAGCCAATTACCATGCTTAGTTAAGTACTGCACGGTGGAGTGAAGGCTGCAGTCTGTTAGAATGTCTGTTCCTATAAGTCATTTAATTATGAGGTTGCTCATAATGCCACTTTAACATACGTACAGTAACATTATCCCTCTTTCCTAGGTCACTATCCTCATAAGCCTGGCTCTTGCATTCCTTGCCTGCATAGTGTTCCTTGTGGTGTACAAAGCCTTCACTTATGACCACAGTTGCCCAGATGGATTTGTTTATAAGGTAAGGAACTTGAGAAGGATGAATTGCCTGAGCTAATGACAGGCTCTAATTGCCTGCATGGTTACAGCCCAGGCTGCTTTTTTTTTTTTTTTGACCAGGCCAAACAGAACATTTGGCAGGAATGTGTTGAAATGGAAAAAGTGTTATGGGAAATGTGGACGTGCATCTGCTTCCATCAGCTACTGTTACAGTGTAATTGTTGGGATTAGCATTTGGTGAACACTACAGACAGATGTTCAGCAACAATCCCTCATATTTGTGAATGGATTTATTGCAGCTGGGATCCCGCATTTGCTTCCCACACTCCCAAGTAACTGAGGTTTACTGGCATACATTGTAATTGTAATGCAAAGCAAACTGCTGCAGTGCTGGCACTCGTGTCCTTTGTGAAAGAAATCCAAATTTGCCCAAGTAGTTCACTTGAGCCTCTGTCAAGAACAAAACCGTTTAACAATTGCTAAAACCCCACTGCCCAGTGATTTTATATTGAATATTCACTGAGCTGTTTGCCTGGTCTGCTGAGATTAAAAAAAAAAAGTTTGCAAAATAATTCACTGACTTCTGACTGTGAATAAAGTCATAAGCTCACAGGAGTCTTGTCCTCACTGGGGATAATCTGTAAGTTGGAAAATAGAGTAAGAGATGTTGGTGTATTAATCATTGTGAATTATTCTCTTAGGTTATATAAAGAGGGAGAATTGGGATTGCTCAGACTGGAAAAGAAAAGGCTTTGGGATGACTTAAATGTGGCCTCCCAGTGCCTGAAGGAGCTACAAGAAAGATGCAGAGAGACTTTACAAGGGCCTGGAGTGACAGGACAAGGGGAAATGGCTTCAAAGTGACAGAGAACAGGTTTAGATGGGATATTGGGAAGAAATTCTTCCCTGTGAGGGGAGTGAGGCCCTGGCACAGGTTTCCTGGAGAAGTTGTGGCTACCCCATGCCTGGAATTGTCCAACACCAGGTTGGACGGGGCTTGGAGCAGCCTGGGCTAGTGGAAGGTGTCCCTACCCACGGCAGGGGCTTGGAATGAGGTGGGCTTTGAGGTCCCTTCATAGAATCATGGATTTCAGAATCAAATCCAAACATGATCTTGTGAAAAGAGCTGACCCATTGGGCCGTGCCTCCTGCCATCCCCAGCCCAGGTGCTCATCCCACAGCTCAGGGTAACACTCTGAACAGAGCAGCACAAAGCAGCTTTTTCTGCCTCTGCCTGTCTGGGGATTAATTCTGGCCTCGGCCCATGAGCAGAGCTGCTCAGCCAGCCCTGCCCCTGGCCCCAGCCCTGCCCCGTTCCCTGCGTGTCGGTGCCGCAGTGAACCAGTCCCACCCTCCCTCCTCAGCCCTGCTCCCATCCCGCCTGAGACCCTGGGTCTGCCACCGGGGTTGCCAATAGCAACAGGTTTGGAAGGCCAAGCCCGGCTTGGTGCATTCCCAGGGCACCGAGGGGCGATCTGAGTGCGAGCAGGAGCCTGTGAAACCCGATGGCATCACTCTGCTTCTCTTGCTTTCCCCTCCCAGCACAAGCGCTGCATCCCCGCCTCGCTGGACGCCTACTACTCGGCACAGGATTCCAACTCCCGGGGCAGGTTCTACACCGTCATCAGCCACTACAGCATGGCCAAGCAGACCAGCTCCCGGGCCGTGTCCCCCTTGCTGCCCTCAGGCTCGGCCAGCCACGACAACAAGGCTGCCAAGACAGAAGGTCATTAAAGGGAACGGGCGGAGCGGGAGGGCGGGGGGACAACACCGCGTTGCTGAGCATGCCCTGCTCCCAGCGGGGCAGGAGGAAATCCATCCCGAGTGCAGGATCAGCTTCATGGATATTTCTTTTCGTGCGTTGTTCTCGTTGATTTGTAACCGAGTCGAGCTCTTGTACAAAGGCATGTTTGATGTTGACTGTACCTTAACGATGTAAAAATATTTTTAAATCATTGCTTAACTATTTGTTAGAAAAATAAATTAAAAAACAAAAAAAGCAAATTAGGTAAACAGCCAGAGAGGATATAAGCAGCAAAGAGAATCTCACCAAGTTTTGTCAGTACTGGAAAGCTGTGTCAGAGGCTCCACATGCAGTGAAGGAAGAGCTGGAATCCTTTCAAGAGGGGGTAGAGAGAACCCAGTACAAAGACATTGTGATGTTGTTTGGTTTGCCAAAGGGGGGATATTTTGCTGTCAGATTGAATCCAGTGTCAGTGTTCATTCACTGACAGAGAAATACGAGCATCCCCTCCTGCCCCAAACATGCTCACAGGCAAATGCAAACCCTGCACAGTGCCCCAGGGAAATCCAGAAAGTTCCTGGCATTCCTAAAGAGCCACCAGGCTCTGAGGCTGAAATCCAGGCTCCTGTTTGGAGATGGAGCAGGATGGGAGCAGACAGAGGTTGCTGTAGTGGAATCTTGAATAAACTTTTGAGCACAGGACTCAGAGTCAGGAGTTCAGGGCTCTACTTCTGCTTCTGGCAGACTCGCTGCATGAGCTTTGGCAATTTCCATGAGGCTTCATCCTTTAAAACTCTCTCCTGAGGGTCACAAAAACACAAAGAAATGCCATTATGATCTGAGGAGCCTCTCAAAAGTGCTGACAGTATTGAGCCTCTAACTTTTCAGCCCCTAATTTTCCCATGAAATGGGATGCTGCTGCTTCCCTCCTTCAGCTTCAGCTCCTTCAGCATTTCCAGTCATTCCAGGTCTCTAGAGAGACGTACAAATCAAATCTCTGCTTGCAAACCCAGAGCAGACCCCAAGCTTAATCCAGTCCTGCCCAGTGTAACACATCCTTCTCCCCACAAATGGCACCTGAGATTAGTGCAGGCTGGTGGGATTTAGAAAAACCCCAAGGATTCTCTTTTTTCAGAGCTGCAAGAGCAGGGAGAGCCGAGCAGCAGGAGCAGAGTGCACACGCAGGGCAAGGTTCACCTTGGACTGAGCTGCTTTTTCAGATTTTTGGCTAGACTGGAATGGAAATTAGGAACTGGCCCCTTCTTCCCTCGCATTGGGCAGTTTTGTCCTCCATGTCAGAGACAGTGGGCAGTGTGTGAGGGCAGAACTCCTCAGTCCTGCAGGCATCATGAGAAATAACTGTATAGTGTAGCTAAAACTGTAGTGCCAAATGCCATCGTCTGACTCCCTCTCCTCCCTTCCCTCTCCACCTGTAAATTCATTTCTCACTCAAAATGTACAAACCACCCCCTCCACCAACCCGAACTCCAGCAAAACCACTGAACAGTTTATAATTTTGTGGTGTATTTTTTGTCAGTAGGTAGAAGAGACTGAAGTATTTTTTGGTGTAATTCTTGAACTTTTCTGACGGGATTAAAATAAAGTTCGATGTGACTGAGCGTCTCCATGGCTCCTGTGGATTTTCTTGTGCCTCGTGCCCTGGGCTGGGAGGTGGAGGGATGTGTGTGGTGCTGCACCCCTGCAGCAGCCCCAAGGTGACTCTGGATTTCAAGAGGCACTTTCAGAGCTTCTTTTTTTCCCCTTTTAATGCCCAGCTTTTATTCCCAATGTTCTCACCCATTTCCAGTAGGAAAATAGTAATTAAACCCAAGCTCATTTTTTACTGGCTTTACAATGGACCTCACTTTCTTCCCACTTTAAAACCAATGGATTTCAGGAACTTTTCCTGGCAGCAATGTCTCCCTTTCCTGGTGCAAGGATTCCTTGGAATGGGGGGGTTAAACAAAGGAGCTCTGCAGGGAAATCCAGCTGACAAACCAAGGGCCGCAGATGAACTTTGGGAAAGTTGAGCTCTGTACCCAAACTCTGCCCCTTGGTTTGTAACAAAGCCACAACTGTATGCATCTCACATGCTTCAGAAAGCAGATTGTGTTGCCTCAAATCCTTCGGCTCTTTGAAATGGAATGATAGCTTGGCATTAAATTGACTCATTCCCAAAGGCTAAAGAACATTTTATAGAACCTTTGGATAGCATTCCTTCGGAAAAAAAAAATTAAAAAGTGTATTCAGAGTTGTGAAATTGAGCTACCACAGGAGAGAAACCACTCTGGTGTCGGAGGTCAGCACTGAGTACTTGTGAAATGTATTAAAAAGGATCCGGTGCTGTGCAGGATTGAGTCACGGGATAATTTAACCGTGGAATTCTATTGCCAGTTCCCCAGTAATACTCTGCCTGCATGTTTATTTGAATCAGAAAAACCCAGGAATCAAATCACTTGAATTAAAAGGGTTCTAGCTATTACTAGATAAGTGAGCCAGTGGGGATAACCATTCCTATTTAATAAGGAAAAGATCAAAATCTGTATAGAGCAGAATGAAAAACAACCCCAAGAAAGACTCAGGGGGAAAGCAAAAGAAACCAAACAACTCAACTCTTGCTGCAAGTTCCATGTGAATATTGTTATTACAGCTTCTGCTGTTGAGCTTCCAAGATTCAGCCATGTATTTTAATCACAGGAACAGGAAGAAAATTGGAATTGTAGTGCATCATCTTATTATTTCAGTCTTTAGAAGCCTCCTTCAAGGTTGACCATGAGTTTTCAGCTCTGATTAAGGAGCGTGGTGGTGATAGCCCCGGCTCATCAGGGCTGTCGGCTCTCTGCGGCCTGAAGCTCTCGAGGGGCTCTGGAGAGCGGTGTTTTCATGAGCTGTGTCTGGGTGAGGGTGAGGGCTCAGCCCTGGGTGGTCTGAGGAACAAGAGCCTTCCCTGTGCCACTCCCAGCATTTCTGTGGTGGCCAAGTCCATCAGCTCCAACCTCCTCTGTGCCTGACCCTGCTGCAGCCGGGATACCTTTTGGCGCACTTTTCCGCAGAGTTTGAACTCCCCACCAAAATTGCCTTGCGGGCCCCTGGGCCTGGCAGAGTTGTCAGTCCTGCAGGGATGGGTGCCTGGGCTGTTTGTCTGCCCTGCTGGGGTGGTGGGAAGGGTGGAAGGAGAAGTGCCAGCACAGGAACGAGCTCAGCTGGCAGGGACCAGGGCATCCCGAGCAGGCAGCAACCCTGGGCAGAACAGGTGGGGGAAAAAAACCTTCACCAAAGGTGTGGTGATGCCATGGTGGGAACTCAGCTGTGCTCAGCCCCGGGAAGAGAAGGAAGAAACTCTGGCTGCTGCAGCTTGAGAAAGATAGAGAGCGAGAGAAAAGGAGATTGGCACCAGCCAAGGCGTGGAACCAGAGTTGCATTTCTGCTGTAACCCAATGACCCTGAAGCACTGCATCCTCCTTGCCTGATCCAGACTGTCTTGTTTTGGAAAAACCTCTCCCAGCATCTGCAGTGCCCTGAGGATACTCGCTCCAGCACTGACTCCAATCCTCTTGGACTGCCTGCAAAACCAGGGCAAGGAAAAGAGGTGCCCACAGGGCTGGCAGGGCACAGTGGCAAAAACAGCTGTGTCTGTCCGGGGTCTGGGAGGTGACTTTGTGCTTTGGATTCCAAAGACACCTCAAGGCACTGCCCTGAGATCAGAGAAGGAGCAGTCCCAGTCCCTTTGCATGTGATTTTTTACTCCCTTCATCCTCCCCCGTGCTTACCAGCTGTTTCTGGTTTGTAATAATACCTCCAGTGATAAGTGTAAGGGTCGTGCACTGAGCTGTCCACAATCACATTTTATACGATTAGTCAGGGGTTTTTAAAGCACCCTAATTATTACAGTCAAACCGGATTAAGCCATTCCTTTAATAGATTTTCAGTTCCTGTAAAATAGGCCAGGGAAAATGACTTACGGGAGGAGATGGGGGAAGGAAAGGCTCTTTCCTTCCATCCCTTTTGGCCTTTGTTTTTTAAAATGCCAGCAGTGGCAGGGGCACTGCAGGGATCCCACTGCAGGACTGCCCAGCAGCGTTGGGGTCTCTGGCACTCAGTTCCCCTTCTCACCTGCACTGGTGCCCTTTGAGGGGCAAAAGAGGTTAAAATCCTTTTGATTTAAAATGTTCCTTCACTGGGGAGGGTGGGTGACAAGCCATTTGAGAGGTTGTGGGTTGCTTCCTCATGGAAAATAATCCCTGGGAAGCACAGGAAGGTGGGAAGTGCAGCTGAGCCGCTGTCGCTGGGGGAGGCTGGGCAGGATTAGTGCAGGATTTGTGCTGCAGCGGGCAGATGGTGATGGGGAAAACAGAGCGAGAGGACATGGAAAAGCCTCTTAGCAGCAGGTTCCACAGTTCATCCTGGCACGGCCAGTGCCCTGCCCTGCCCCAATGGGATCACCTGGTCCTGATCCACGTGCTGGATCTGCCTCCACCCGGGGCTCTGCACAGGTCAGAACCAGCAGCCCTGGGGCTTCCCCTGCTCTGACACGGAGTGTGGGCCCCCCTGGGGGCAGCAGGACTGGGAACCTGCAAACAGCAGCCCCTAAGGAAATACTGAGCCCACGCGAGCAGTTTTGGACAAACCGCCCGTGTGGGCTGCCGTGCACTCAGTGAGAGATGGTGGCATTACCCCTCACTGCCCCGTCCCCCCATCCTCACAGGCTGTGGAAGGACAGCGTGCTCCAGCACAAGTGGCCAGAATCAGCCCCTCACACTGCCAGGGGCTACCAAGAGCCACCCTGCTGGGGCTGTGAGGTCACAGCGAGCCCTGGAGCCCACAGCCCCATGGCAGAGGGCTGCTCCAGGGACTGCACAGCGCAGAGGGAGGATTTGCTGAGGCAAACGGGGCGATGCCAGCAGCAATTCCAGCAGATCCCAGTCCCTGCTGGGGCTGGAGCTGGGGCTCCATCAGTGCCATGTCCATGCTGGGTCACTGTGTGCCTCCCCATGGCCTTGGAGCCCCAAAATCCAAGCTCCCAAGCCTTGCAGTCACCAGATTCCTTCTCCACCCTCTGCTCTGCAGGGCTGGGGGTGCCTCCAGCTCACCTGGAGCAGAGCCAGCCCAGGCCAGGAGCTGTCCCTGTCACTTGGGGGGCAGCAGCAGCTCAGGGCTCTGCTGACACCTCCCTGCCAGCCCCTCCAGCCATGGCCACATTTCAGTGGTGGGTAAATTGATTTCTGTGTATATTTTGTATGCCAGGTTATTACAATTACTCTTCAGGATCCTTTGGGATGAAAGGCTATTATAGAGATGAAAGCTCATTAACAATAAATATAAAGGGTCAAAACTCCCCATAAAAATGTATTAGAAACAGATTTTAGTTTGGAAATGTAAATATAGCATTTGGCAGCAGTCCGGAGTGGCTGGGCTGGTGTGCAAGACAGCTCAATCCACTGGGAAGATGGGGCTACTTTTACAGCAGCCAGCAGAATTACTGGGTGAATTATGGAGTTTTGGCTTGCTGGAAAAACAACTTCTGCCTACCATCAATAAAAAAAAAAAAAAAAAAGGAATTGTTGCAGGGGGGAGGAATAAGATTTCTCCAGCTAAAAAAGCTAAAAATAGGATTTTTGTGGTAGCGCTGAAGAATCTTTGGGAATTTACAAGAATAAATGCTGAGGGAAGAAAGAGAATAAAGGTGAAGGGGATTTTGAAATGATGGCAGTAGGAATGAAAGTACCTAAACAGTGAGAAAAAACCCCACCATCTCTTTCAGATACATTTTCATAAATTCATATATGAAGCCAAAGCTGAACTTGTATTTTCCCAGGAATATTTGAAGCATTTCCAACACTTTTCCCTTTGACCTTGAGCAAATTCCAGCTGCCTCACCCACACAGGGGTGTAAATGAGCCACGTCCCCCCAGCTGATGATGGTGACCCGGCCCTGGGGGTGCCAGGGCTGTTCCTTATCCCTGCCATGGGAGTGGATCCGTAGGGAACCCGTGAGCAGTGATTTGGGGACAAGGAATCAAACACAGCCTCGGCTGTCTGGTGCCGAAGGCTCCGAGCTGGCTTCAGGTGGCACAAACTCATTTGAGCAGATTTTTAGGTGCCTTGAGTAATTCCAGAGGACCCATTTTCCCCCATCTCATCCTCGGGCAGAAGGTCTGGCAGAGCCCAGCAGAGGGAGAGAAGTGGGTTTAGGATTTCTGCAGAGGAAAAGGCTCTGTCAGCAGCAGAGGGGTCCCGCGGGGCTCCAGCTCAGCCGAGCTGACTCAGGCTCAGTTCACCGAGGGGCTGCAGTCACTTCATGTTTAAAGATGCAGCATTCCCTCCTTGCTCCATGTCATCCCTTGAGAAGGCATTTTTCTGGTGGATTTGATCAATTGGCATAATCACTGAGACCTTTCAGATGAGTAATTAAGATGTTAAAGTCTCTGGCTCACACAAATTGCATTAATCTGTGCACGCTGTCACCCTTCCCTGCAGCCCACCCCACGATCTGCTCCCTTCTGTGCCTTGGCCATGCTTAAAAAAATACCAATGAAGCTTTTCCTTAAAATAAAACCCAACTAAGACATGCCACTGTAAGCTCCTCAACCTAAATAAACAAAGAAGGGGAGAAAAATCGACTCCATGCCTTACTCAGCTCCAGGTTTATTGCTTTTCCCTGCTGCATCCAATCTGAACAGCACAGCCATGACTGCCTGTGGAAAAGGGATGCCTGGCTCTTCAGCCCTTTTATTTCCAGTGATATTTTGGCAGGTACACGGTGGAGAAGCTGTTGATTTCTGTGTGGGCACATATTAATAACAGAATCCCAGAATCCCAGCATGGTTTGGGTTGGGAGGGACCCCAAAGATCATCTCATTCCACCCCCCTGCCATGGGCAGGGACACCTTCCACTAGCCCAGGGTGCTCCAAGCCCCTGACCTTGGACACTTCCAGGGATGGGGCAGGGGATTGAGAAAGGAAAATTCCTATATTTTGTATAAATATATTCATATATCTCTATCTATCCCGTTATTATCACTTCAAGGGACAAACAGCCCAAATCCACCTGCCAGAAAATCCAGGACTATTTCCCTTGGTCATCACCCTGCCAGCACAGCCAATACTGCACCTGATTAAAATGCACAGAACACAATTATTTGAGGGGAATGGCAGCTTTTCACCTCCCAACTCAGCACATCCTTTGCATTTCCAGTCCCTGTTCCCTTCCCAGTTGTTCCCCGGGTTATTTCATCCTTTCTGTCCAAGGCAAGTGAATGAGCCATGGGTTGCTACCAACGCAGAGCATTGGGAAATCCTCATTGCCAATCTCTGCAGTACAGAAAGGGTCTGGAATTGCTGAAATTCCATCCTGGGACTTGTGTGGAAACCTGTGGGGCAGGACAGTCCCTCCTGCATCACCAACCAGGGCTGAGCTGCAGCACTGTGTTTAACAGCCTGATTTAATAATTTCCCCTCCTTCCCTTTCTCCCTCCCTTTGAAGTGTGCACATCTTTGAGAAAAGGCTCTGTAATGCTCAGACTCGTGGATTTCCTAACTCCAACCCCACCACAACCAGCCCCTCAGGGAGATCCATGAACAAACCCCACAGCTCCATGGGGGAGGAAAGGCTGTCCTGGGAATCTGTGGTTAAATCTGCCTCAGTTCTGCCACAGGTAATGAAATTGTACCTGGGGGAACCCTTTAAAATTGATATGAGACAGAAAAATGCAGGAGAGTGGAGGTAGGGGGGAGGTTTATTTGGATGGAAGAAGAAGGAATGGGACTGGAGAACAACCAGGGTGGTGTTCACAGCTTCACATCTCAGAGCCATGGTCAGCACAGCCTGAGCAGGGATTACAGAGCAGGGCAGCCCTGCCTGGATGTGGAATCTGGGAGCAGCCACTGTGCCCAGAGCTCCCCATGGAGGAGAAGGATCAGGAAATCCCAAGACAGGAAGAAATCTAACGATTATTAAAGACATAATTCAAGAAATTCTGGCCCACCCAACCTTTATTTGGGAGCTGTCTGGGCTCTGCTTTCTGTGCCCTTGAGGCTGAGAAGTTAAACTGGGCAACCTGGATGGGTGGGGGGAATTCCAGGTGAGATGTGTGAGGCTCCCCATGTGTGAGGTACAGCCCATGGAATGAATACCTCTGGAATTCCACCCAGCAGCGAGGCTGGCACAGCCCGGAGTCAGCACAGGGATCAGGCACGGACCCAGTCACACATTTGGGTCTCCTGTGTGGGCATTTAACCCCAGCTTTGGATTCAGCCCCATCTCTGCTGTGATTCTGCCTTTAGGAAGAGGTTCTCCCTGTCCTTAACCCGGCACGAGTTCACAAATCCTGAAATGGGGACCCAAAGGTGTCGATCTGTGAGCGAGGCACCAGGAACGCTGGTGACCTTTGCTTTGAGTCAGATTTGCTGGCTCCGCTGGGATTACAGACATTTAAATGAGGATGTGCTCATTTTTGGTGGTTTTTTCCCCTTTTTTTTTTTTTTTTTTTTTTTTTTTTCCCCTCTGCTGCTCCGAGCAGGGCCGGGAGGGTCCCGCCGTGGGGACAGTGAGTGCATCGAGTACCACGGGCTTGAGCTTTGGTGCCCATTTAAAACCGGACAGTGCCAATCAACCCTCAAAGCGCGCAGGGGGTGCTTTCATCTGCATCTGCCGAGGGTCACTCCACCGCTCACAGGAGGGAGGATCTCGCTGTAATCACTTGAGCAGGGACTACAAGAGACAACCTAATTACTGTCAGGGAGAGCGTTTCACAGCCTGTAATTGGGCACAAGGATGGGAGGGAGGGATGTGGCGTGGGAAGGCTGCTGGTCTGGCATCCCTGAGTACCTGGGATGCAGATTTCGCTGGGGAATTGCCGGCTGAGAGAAATAAACCCGGTTTTAGGAAAGCAGCCTGATGCCACCGTCGTTCCTGATGAAGAAACACACCTCGAGGTTAAAGGGAAAGGTCGAGGCTCGTGATGCCAGAGGGATTGTGGCTCCCAGGGGCTGAAAGAGCCTTTGGAAGGGCTGGTGGGAGCAGGGGGGGGGGGCGCGCCCCCCCCCCCCCCAGCCACAGCAGTCGCCTCCACAGGGTGCCAGCAGGGGATAGAAAATTTCATTTTGAATTCTATTTCTTTGGGCTGTTTGAAGACCACTCAATTCAGCTTCTGCTGGAAAGAAGAACGCTGGAATTGAGAATAAATGTTCCGTCTGTTTTGGTTTATTTTCTTCCTGTTTTTTTCCTTTCCAGTTTATTTTCCTCCCCTGCTGCTGCACGGTTCCATTTGCTCCGACAGAAATCACTTCTGCCTTCCCCTTGTTTTGTAAGTCTGTTCCTTCTCCTCTCCCTGGACCAGGAGTTTAAAACCGCCCAAGGAATAGAAGGCAAAGGGGCCCTTTCAGTCCCAGTCCCTTCTGGCCACTTCAGACATGTGGGAATGAGAAAACACAAACTCAGCGTCTGTGCCTAATCCAAACCCTCCTGCCCCCAGGGTTAACTGCCCTGGAGGGAGGTTGGGTGTCCCACCAGGGGTTTTCCTAAAACCAGGCCCAGCCTTGCTGTCCTTTCCCTGGAGAAGACCAGGGGTCTCCTGCT
>NW_008236924.1:4988860-4993901 GCF_000691975.1 Corvus brachyrhynchos | reverse complement strand
GCTCTCACCTGAGGCTGGATTTTCTTAGTTTTCACTTACTTTTTTAATATTTGTGAGACATGAAATAACCATTTCCATCCCCATTTAACCCAGGCTACCACGTGCATCCCTTTAATTCTGAGGGCTGCTCACAGCAAGAAGCTGAAGGAGAGGGATTCCTCACTTATCTTTCATCCCAGGATCTCACCCACTTGGACTGGGAATGCCAGCACCAGCCACAAGAACAAGGCTTGGCTCCAGAATTGAAAAAAAAAGTCCCATTTAACCCCCATAATTTCACACTGCCTGTGGAGTCTGGCTGGCAGGAGGTGAGGGAACCTCACCTCAAAGGGGAGCTTTTGTTGCTGCCCTAAGACAGAGAGGTGTTAATGGCTCCCTGCTCTGCCTGTGTGCTCCTCGCAGATAAGAGCAGACACGGAGGCACTGTCGAATTAATTACCAATGTAATGAGCCTGTCCTATAAACAGGAGCAGCTCCTCCACAGCCTGGCCTGGCTGGGGGCACCTGAGGAGGAAAAGGAGGATGTTCCTGTCTGATCCCCCTGCATGCAGAGGGTGCCAAACGCGTCCCAAACTAATCCCAGCTCATCCCAAACTAATCCCAGCTCCAAACCCCTCTGCAGCCCAAGGGTGGTGGTGGCTGAGGCACAGGGAGGGCAGGGCAGGGCAGTGCTGCTGCCCAGGGGTTTTTGGGGACAGTCCTTGCGCCCTCCAGCAGTGCTCAGTGCTGTTTTCTGATCTGAGCCCAACCTGGCAGCTCCTGGGGAGTTCCCTGTGTTTGGAGGTGAAGCCCATCAAGAGTTTTATGGGAAACAGGGACCAGTCCTTCTCCTTTGGGTGCCTGTGGGGCAGGAGTGCCCCGTTCTGCAAATGCCATCATTTCAGAAACTCCCGGGATGGTTTGGGTTGGAAGGGACCTTAAAGCCCATCCAGTGCCACCCTCCAGGGACACCTTCCACTGCTCCAGGGTGCTCCAAACCCCATCCAGCCTGGCCTTGGACACTGCCAGGGATCCAGGGGCAGCCACAGCTTCTCTGGGCACCCTGTGCCAGGGCCTCATCTCCCTCACACCAAAAAACTTCCTCCTAATATCCAATCTAATCCTACCCTCTGTCAGTCTGAAGCCATTCCCCCTTCTCCTGGCGCTCCAGGCCCTTGTAAAGTCTCTCTCCATCTTTCCTGTGGGTTCCCTTCAGGTCCTGGAAGGCCACAGTTCTCAGGTCCTGAGCAGCCACAATCAGCCCTGCTGCCAAGGGGGAGCTGAACTCTTTGCACAGAGCATCCCAGTGTCTCCACACCAGTGGGAAGGGGACAGTCTCAGCTTCCTGAGGAGCTCCCCATCCCCTGCCACCCTGCCAGGTCCCCACCCGGGGACGTTCCCTGAGGGCACCTCTTGGATGTGTTGAGAAAATCCTCCATTGACTGAAACCCCCCGGATTTCTTCCTGGCTGATTTTCAGCTACAGAACAACAGTTTTTAAGTAATTTCAGGTGTTTCGAGTGCTTTTCTTTGATTCCTGCCTGATGCTGAGACACCTTGCTGCAGGGTTTAGTGGCAAATCGCACAAAGGGTTTTTTTTTAGTTTCCTAAAACATTTTTCAAATTGTTTTTGGTGCCACACACAAAGTATGTGATGAAGCAGAGTGGCTGAAGGAAATTTTCAGCTTGTTGTAAGAGTAAGGATGATTTACTCCCAGCTAACAAATTCCGTGCTCATCCCAAATTACAATGAGATTGTTTTGCTCTCATTCTTCTCTCTCCCTTCAGAACGGTCTTGCTAAAGCCCCTTGTAGCTCTCTGTGTATCCCAGCAATGCTGAGGACCAAGTGAATGCATATTAATGGAGGAACTGGCCCTCTGGTTTTTAATAATTCACACCATTGATTTTTTCCCCTGTTTGCTTTCCCGCAGTCACCTGCAGCTTTTGCAAATCATAATGTAAACCCAAACCGGGCTGCACTCAGATCTGTTTTCCTAACACAGCCCCATCATTCCTGCCCCCCAAGGTCCCTTTGTGCCAGCTATAACTCTCTTTAATAGTTTTGTCCATTTTCAGCAATTTTCCTTCTCGGGAGCTAAGAAAACTGAAAGGAAATGATTTAACTTAGAGAGGTTTAGAATAAAGAGCAATCATTCCTCCCGTTCGTTAAAGTCTTTTATTCTCTGCTCTCAGCACCTGCATTTTGTGAAAATACCGACGCAAGGTAGCAGAGCAAACGCTTGGATCCCATATTAATTGCATTACTGTTCAAGGTTAAGCCTCTGGCACTCCAGAGGGAAAATGCACTTAAAGGATCGTTGATGAGGCCTGAAATGACACAATTCCTCTGACCTTGCTCTGTTTGCTGCAGCCACGGGACTCGCAAGCTGAGTTGTGACAATTCCCAGTTTATGGAGCCTCCTCTTCCTCCTCTTTACCAAGGCAAACCAGGATGTGCAGCCCCGGCATTTGTGGGAAATTCTGCAGGAAAACCTCCTACTACCTTTTTTTTTTTTTTCCTTTTCTTTTTCGAAGAACAGCTCTTTTTCTTTTTCTTTTTCTTTTCTTTTTTTTTTTTTTTTTCTTTTTTTTTTTTTTTTCTTTTTCTTTTTCTTTTTCTTTTTCTTTTTCTTTTTTTTTTTTTTTTCCTTTTTTTTTTTTTTTTTTCAAGTCTGAAAGTTCTCAGCGATTCCACTGCGGGAAGGAGGCGGTGGAAGGGGGTACAAAGTCGGGGGAGGAGCTGGGGATGGAGGATGTTTCTTTGACACTCTCCTTTTCACATCACCGTTCTCCCTTTTTTCCAAGTGCCGGAAAGTTTCGCGCTTCCACCCACTCCCAGCGGAGGGGGAGGGGGTTAGGAAAAAGAGAGAGGGTTTTTTAATGTGGTTGCCTTTTGTTCCAGCCTGTTCTGCCTTGCAGAGTTTGGGTGAGCCCTGATAAATATCAGGATGAGAACCAGGATATTTAAAAGGATTTGTGCTTCTCTTAACTGGGAGATGCCCCAAACATCCTCTGTCTATCCCAGTTAACCCCACTGATGGAGAGGGATGGGCAGGACACAGCCTGGGCTTGTCCAGTTGGGAATCCCTCCAGGGATGGGGACTCAGCATTGCCCTGGGCAGCTGTGCCAGGGATGGACAACCCCTTCCATGAAGAAATTTTCCATCATATCCACCCTGCACCTCCCTTGGCCGCCCCTGCGGCCGTCCCCTCTCCTCCTGTCCCTCTCCCCTGGCAGCAGAGCCCGACCCCCCCGGCTGCCCCCTCCTGTCAGGGACTTGTGCAGAGCCACAAGGTCCCCCCTGAGCCTCCTTTGCTCCAGCCTGAGCCCCTTTCCCAGCTCCCTCAGCCGCTCCTGGGGCTCCAGCCCCTTCCCAGCTCCCTTCCCTACCCTGGACACGCTCCAGCCCCTCACATTTTCACTGACTGCCTCTGTCCATTATGGAAAAACCCCTCATCCCAAACCTCCCTTTGCTCCAGACAGTCCCTCTGGGCCAGGCAGGAACAGGCTGAGATGTTTTCCTGCCTCAGCTCAGCTGTTCCAGGCTGCTCAGCCCTGCAGAGCCCTGCACCAGAACTGCCCTCACAAAGAGAGGGAATGTCAAAAAAGGGATGCAAAGTGGGAACCATCCTCCTGCAGCTCTCAGGGTGGTTAAGGATGGGAGCCTGGAGCTCCCGTTTGATCATTTCCTTCACCCAGTGCCCCACCCTGCAAAGGGCTGAGTGAATCCTGGCAGGGGCGGAGGATTTTGCACTCCCTGCGTGGAGCTGAGGACTCTTCAAACCACACAGAGAAGGGGACACCAGATCCAATCTGATCCTGACAAAGAATTCTTGTAGGGAAGCAACCCTAGAGAGCTGTGCATGCCATGAGGTAATTAACAGATCACAGGACCACTCGGGGCATTAAAGACTCAGCAAACCAAAAGGGCTCTAAATTCTTCCAGGGCTAATTCAGCTCTGATGCATTAAAAAAAGAAGGGAGAGAACAGAAATAAATGGGCCCAAAGTCTCTCACACAGCAGCTCTGAGCTATTGCTTTTTTCTACCGTCTGAAATCTTATTAACCTGCAAGTTGTTAGGGTTTTTTTAAATTATTTTTTCACTGCACTGTTTTTTCTTGGTTTCTTGGTTTGTACTACAGCCAAACGACTCAGGGGTGAATGAATTCCGAGAGAGCTTTTGAAGCAGTTTGTAAATGCAGTAGAAAATAGTTGTAAACTTAATTGAAAAAGGCAAGAAGAAAGCACTGTCTGCCTTTTAAAAAAGCATTGTTCCCTGGCAAGATCAAATGCACATTCAGCTCATTTTGCATGAAGGAATTAAAAAGAGGAGAACAGAAACCCTCTTGGTCTTGGTTCTGCTGGCCCAGGTGAGGTGCAGGCTCTGCTTCTTGGGACAGGCACAGAGAGGTTCTTCTCTCCTGTCCCCTCTTCTGTCGTCACTTCCCCCTCCCCTCTTCCCACCAGCTGGGTTTTAGGAGGTGCAAAATAAGCCAGAGCATTTGCTGTTTGCAGATCTGTTGCACAAAAGAAGCCTTTAGATCACCAAGACCCCTTGAGCTGCCAGCAGCTGTTTAGAAGATATTCTGCAGCGATGCTATCACAGAAATGTCAGGTACCAGAAGCCTTAAAATGAATGTTTTAAATGGGTTAAAGGTCATTTTCAAAGAGCTCCAGCAGCTACAGAGCCAAGCCATGGATCTAGACCCTGTTCTAGACCCAGATTTCAATTTCCCTCAGTTCTTATTTAACCTTTTTTTAAGGACTAATGGCTCTATTTTCCAGCTCAAGTGCTTCCGGGAAAACCAGAGTCACAGAAAAGGAGGAGATACACGGAGCAGTTTTCTTGTTATGTCAGAGCAGCACTGAAAAGAGCAAAATTTTTTGTTGCTGAGGACTTCTTAGATTTGAAACAGGATAAAACAGAGCAGGGACAGGGAGGAGTCGTTTGGGCTCTTCCCCATCACAAAGGCTGGGACCTTGTGTCTAGAGAGGCTTCAAAATTCAGGGCAGGAAAGCGAGAACTTGTGAAGAGAGGAGGAAGCACTGAAGCCATTCCT
>NW_008236924.1:4943193-4988845 GCF_000691975.1 Corvus brachyrhynchos | reverse complement strand
GCACCCTGAACACACACTGGAGAAATTCCTGTCTCGTGGGATTCCCCTGGGTGTTTCCAAGGAAATGGAGGGGAAATGCTCTCAGACTGGTAACTCTCTGTGGCTGAAGAGAGAAATAATCTTTAAGGTCCCTTCCAACCCCAGCTATTCCCTGCTTCTCTGATTAACCCAGGAGTGCCCTGCCAGCACTCTGCTAGCCAAATTTGGCCAATTTTCCCTGGACTGCTGCCACTGGTATTTCCACTGGAGCCAGAAAAAGGAGTCCTTCTCTCCCATCACTCACCCCAGCTGATGGATTACTCTTACTGCCACAAAAACCCTTCCTCCAACGCTTCTTCCTCCCGCCCCTGGAGCTGCCTGATGCCCACCAGAGGTTCCCTGGAGTCTGGGGGCGTGAGGAACAGCTCTGAGGGCACACGGACCATGGGGAACATGCTTTTCCTTCCCTGACATCTCTGTTTTCCCATAAGAGGCTCAGACAGCTCAGTGCCTTGGCTGGGGACAGGTGTTGGTGTGAAACACCAGAGCGGAGGGGCCACGTGGCCTTAGATTTGCTCAGCCACCAGAGCTGCACTTTGTCATCCCCCCGGGGACAAGCCCGGACTTACCTCGTGTTTAAACATCCTGGAGAGCTGGGGCCATAGTTTTAAATTTTATTTTTCTTTCTGATGCTGATCAAATCAATTTTTCCCCTTGTCAGTGGAGGGGTTGCCTTTGTCAGCGTCAGCGTTTGGTGCCACGTAACTTCCGAAAATGGTTCGTGGAAGAAGGGCCAGTTGGCAGCTGTGTGATCTTAAACTAAAAGCTAAAGTGAAAGTTTTGGCTCTTTCCTTGTCCCTGGCTTTCCAGGGATGCCATTCTGCACAGGACCTGCGTGCTACGAGATGGAACAGGCAGAGCATTTTTAATCTGATAAATAATCTGATGTCCCAGATTCCTCCTGCAGAATGGAAATGAGTAAGACTTTTAGGATCCTTTCTAAATCAACATCCTCAGCTTTTCTAAACCTCCCATTGCTGAACTGTCTGGATGCCAAAATAAATAATAATCCTTTCTCCAGAACGTCTTCATAAGACTTCAAACATTTACAGAAATAAAGAAAATAAGCCTGGTTATTGTCTGAATAATCACTTGTTTATTGATGGAGACAAGTCTGCTCATTTTTCTTGCTCTCTGGTGATTAGATTATGATAAAATGTGACATTTAGTGATAAATTTGACATGGTTGGTTACATACAGTTTAAAAAAGGGGCTATCCAATTATTCTTCCCTGTGCTGGTGGAATGCTTTGGCCACGTGTGCAGGAGATTGCCACTGTTACGAAGCAAACAGCAGCCTCTTCTCCAAGCAGCTGTGACAAATGCAGGGGTCACATATGTTCCCTGGCCCATGGATATCAGTTTTGTTGTCTCCCTTCTCATATTCCAGCAAAACCTGGAGCCCAAGCCAGAACTGTAATGAAAACTCTGCACTGAGTGAGCAGAGGATGAATGTAAGGACAGCCAGGACCAAGCTGGGAGGGCCAGAGAAAGACAATTTCACACTAATTAGGACATTAGCTGGGAACTAATCCACCCAAAACATCACTTGGAAAGAGCTCACTAATGGGTCCCAAAGAAAAATTCGCCAGGTGGTTCCTTTCTTTGGGCAGAGCTGAAGCTTCTGCTTTTTAACCCAAAGCCAGGACAAATGTGCAGTCGTGCAGAGTTTGCAGTGGGGACTGCTGGCCATGAACTGCTCAATGACTGGAGCCAAGCAATGTCCCTGTGAGGACTGAGGGTCTCTGAGCCACATGGGATCACCTGAATTCCAACAGGCAGCACCAGAGGAGCTGGAATTCCACGTCCTTCCTTTGGGGACAGCCCCAGATTCTGCACCACCAAATATCTCCCGGATCTGCTCTCCTACCAAAGATTATCTGTGCCCCTTTACCCACGTCCCTGGCATTCCAGAGCCACTCCTCGTGCTGCCAGGGGCAGGTTGTCACTGCTGGCAGTGCTCAGCTGTGCAAGGA
The DNA here is from genome assembly GCF_000691975.1 of Corvus brachyrhynchos. NCBI lineage: Eukaryota > Metazoa > Chordata > Aves > Passeriformes > Corvidae > Corvus > Corvus brachyrhynchos. The sequence goes on along the minus strand of NW_008236924.1, from coordinate 4,986,831 downwards.
TGAGCACAAATCCTCAGGAATGGAAGGGAAACAGCCCTGGACATGACTTTCTGTTTTACAGCAGGAGAGACATCCATGGACAGGCCGCCCTCCAGCTCTGCAATCCATCCAGCACTGCTCTCTTCTGTTGCTGGGTCCTCCTTATTTCCCAGCTTCTCTGGTTCTTTGAGTCAAATCATCTGTATCACCAGGAATCTTCTGTCATGAACATGAATTTTAGGATGCAGCAGCCTCTTGGCAGAAGCAATGAGGCATCTGGGCCAGCCAAGGAGTTAAATCATCCAAACAAAGTGATTGGGATCTGTTTCAATAAGGAAAGAAATCAGCAAGCCCCTGAGGGTGCAGTGCATGGGACAGGCTCAAAAGATGGCAAGTAATTAAATTCTTGGCTGTGTGCAAGGCTGAGAGGAACATTTTCCTTCGTCCTTCTCTGTTCCTTCCCCGGGGCAAAGAGCCCTGTGTGAGTTTGTGTGCCCTGACTGGTGTTCTGAGATGGGAGAGCTGCTTCAGACTTTTGGATCAGCTCCTTATACTTTGGATTTGCTGCTTTCCCAGGTGAGTTTTGATGTTCAGGAGGTCCAGGCTGATGCTGGAATGCAGGTCCCTGGCCCTGCACTGCCCCGTGTCCCTGTGCCCTTCCCTGCCTTTGCCCATGGCTCTGCAGCCTGGGAGCTGCAGGAGTCCTGGAGGAGGGGCTGGATGGGCTGGGATCCCTCACTGTTCCACCACCTGGATCCCCCAGCTTCCAGCCTGGGAATGGGAGGATCACAAAACCCCTCCTTCCACAGGGCACTGCCCCCACTCACCCCCCTGTGCTGCTGCCCCGGGCCCTGCTCCGCTTCTCAGCTCCCAAAATGAGCTCTGCTCTCCCATCTGGAGCTTGCACATCCCCTCTGCTCCTCAGCAGCTCCCACAGCCCCTTGTCCTTGCTCTGGGAGCAGGGACCTGCTGTCCCCAGCACAGGAAGGAGCTGGAGCTGCTGGAGAGAGTCCAGAGGAGGCTGCAGGATGATCCGAGGGATGGAGCAGCTCTGCTGGGAGGAAAGGCTGCGAGAGCTGGGATTGTTCAGCCTGGAGAGGAGAAGCTTTGAGGTGACCTCACTGTGGCCTTGCAGGGACTGAGGGAGCTACAGGAAACATGGAGAGAGACTTTACAAGGGCCTGGAGCAACAGGACAAGGGGGAACGGCTTCCCAGTGCCAGAGGGCAGGGATAGATGGGATTTTGGGAAGAAATTCTTCCCTGTGAGGGTGGGGAGGCCCTGGCACAGGGTGCCCAGAGAAGCTGTGGCTGCCCCATCCCTGGAAGTGTCCAAGGCCAGGCTGGATGGAGCTCTGAGCCACCTGGGCTGGTGGAAGGTGTCCCTGCCCATGGCAGGGGATGGAATGAGAAGATCTTTAAGGTCCCTTCCAACCCAAACCACTCTGCACTCGTATAATGATTCCCTCACCAGGTGTTTTCTCTCCTCCTCCCTTGCTACAGCCCTGGACACTCCATCTGTGCCACTTCCACCACCCCACAGCATGTGCTGCCCTGGGAATGTGTGGGAACAGAAGGCACCAGAGCTCCGCTCCTGCGTTTGCTGCTCCTGCTCGTGGGGCTTGCACAGGTGACGTTCGCTGCTGCTGCTGCTGCCCTGCAGAACAGAGCAGCAAACTGCAGCTCATCCTGCTCTCAGACAGGGCTGTGACATCCACCTCGGGTTAGGTGACAACAGTGGCACTGGCAGGAGCAGCATCAGAAAGGCACCAGAGCCCTGGCACCTCTCGTACCACACCTGGGGGACTCCGCACCTCCCAGGGCTGGGGTGAGAGCCCTGGGGCTGGGGTGAGAGCACTGGGGCTGAAATGAGAGCCCTGGGGCTGGGGTGAGAGCACTGGGGCTGAAATGAGAGCCCTGGGGCTGGGGTGAGAGCACTGGGGCTGAAATCCAGGCTCTGGTTTCATTCCCGTTCATCCTGCAGAGGCACAGCACGGAGGAGAAAGGGACAGGACGGCTCTGCTGTGTCAGTCCTCCCCCAGAAAGCAGCGACTCCTCGGAACTAAAGCAATAATAACAATAACAATCAGAAGCATTCCGGGTGCATATCAGGAAAACATGAAATGGGCTGTGGAGTACAAATAACTTCTCCTCACTCACCAGAATATTAATTCATGTTTAAGACAGGGATATATTGTCTTTGATTCCTAGTGGTTTTTGGCCTGTGCTGCTCTTATTTTCCTTCAACTACGTCTGAATTCTCCCTTTCCCCCTCCCAATTTAATACCGAATGTTTTATTTCTCCTTGCAGCCCAGTATTTCTTCTGTGTGTCATCCTTTTTTTGGTTGTTTTGGTTCTTTTTTTCCTTTTTTTTTATTACTTTGGACTCCTCGGCGCTGTTTTCTTTCCTCCCACCTGTTTCTCCCCCTCAGTCAGAAAATCAAGGAAACCATTTAAGCTCGTGATGAAGTGTTTCCCTTAAGAGCAGCAGAATCAAATCCTCATTTCCTGAAGGACACTCGCAGTGTAAAGGAACCTCCTCAGCCCTTCCCTTGGGAATCCTGCTTTTCCCCCCTCACTTTCTCAACTGCTGTAATTTAAGGCAGCTGGGATATAAATAATTAATATTTCCAGAGGTAAGGGTGAGTAGTGGAGCCTCAACAGCCTAGCAAGGCACAGCGGGGCTGATTCAGAGTTTAAAATACCCCCAAAAATGGGCAACAATTTACTGAACTCCACCAGCAATCCTTTCCAGGAATCTTTCTTTGTCTGCCAGAGAATGGGAAATAGCAGATAAACAGCATTGTACCGAGTTTCCAGGCCATTGTCCCAAGAACTGTACACCAGGCTGCTGGAAACAATGGCTTATTCCACCCAGTTTGCTCATTAGAAGATAAACAGGCAATGAGAAACGTGTCAGCAAGAAAAAAAAGACACCAGTGTGCAGTGACACGTTCCTGAATTTATCCTAAATATTCTTAAGCTTTTCAGACCAGCGCATCTCTGACTTTTCGATGTCTACAGCTGGTTTTTTTCCAGCTGTAAGGCCCAGGCTGCCCTCAAAGCCACCTGGGGCTGCACAGGTGTAGGACCTAGAGATCTGCAATTCCACGGGCTGCTGCCCTCTTTCCATCAAGGCTTTTCCATTCAGAACATCCCAATGAAACGGAATGGAATCTTCCTTTCGCTGCTGGCCCACAGCAAGGCCCCTGGCAGTACAGGGAAGCTGAGTGGAAGAGCAAGAGGCTGTTTTTGGGGATGGATTTCTGTGAGAGGTTTAGGGAGGAGTGAAGGTGGGAAAACACCAATAACTCCATGGGTTGGCTATTCCAGGTAATGCTCTGTGGAACTGAGAACTCCAAACCCAGCACACCTGGAGGATTAGGAAAACATCCTCATGGCAGCAATCCCTGGGAACACACAGAGGCTCAGTGACAGGGACAGGAGTGTTTTCTGTCTGCTGTCACGCAGACAGTATTTATGGTCCCATTTCCAATCCTTCCCGTGGCTGAAGCAGCGGGATGGAAGTGCAGGGACTCACAGGGAAGCAGCAGGATGGAAGTGCAGGGATTCACAGAGAAACAGGAGGATGGAAGTGCAGGGACTCACAGGGAAGCAGATTCCCAGTGAACTGTCACTTCCCAGTCAGACACACCCGTGTAAGCACGGGTGTGACTTCACACATCCGCTGACGTTTTCACTTTTGACACCTCGGCAAAGTGAGTGAAAAAACAGGAAGAGACAGCAAAGCAAAGCTGAAAGTCGAGTTTCAGCTCAGCATTGCTCCCAGGTTCCTGATTTATTTGGTACTGGTTGCGTCCCACAGCATTGCTGTGAAATTTGAAATAGAAAATTTGAAAAAAATTAAAATTTAGAATAAAAATAAACCACTTCTAAGAGGGCAGGATGATGTCTGCAGCAGCTGTGTTCATGCACAGTGAGCTCCCAGCCCTGCAGCCAGGCTGGGGCCTTTCCTGAATTGTTGATTCTTCTTCAGGAAGAATTTTTTCATGGAAAGGTTTGGAAGGGGCTGCCCAGGGAGGTTTGGAGTGCCCATCCCTGGAGGTGCCCAAGGAAGGGCTGGAGGTGGCACTCAGTGCTCTGGGCTGGGGACAGGGTGGGGATCAGTCACAGATTGGACTTGCTGACCTCGGAGCTCTTTTCCAACCTCACCAATCCTGGGATTCTGTGCTTTGAGCAGCGGGATGTGGGATTGATTACCAGTGGAAGAGGTCAGCAGGCTGCTGGGCTGGAGCTCCTCTTTGTAAGGTGTCAATAAAACACCTGACAAAACTGTCAGGGAGCTGTGTTCTGCTGAGCTTTGGTGGCTCTCTGGGGAATAAAACCTCTCCTGATGTTTGCATTTGATCCCATCGTGTGTTTATCCTGGAATTACAGAGGCAGCAACACCCAGCATTTGATGCCTTGTAGTCACAAGTGCAAACAGAAAAAGAGAGACTTCTGCAAAGACCTCAGAGGGAAAAGGAAGAAAAAAAAAAAAGGAGAAAAAGCACCTGTGAGTCCTTGAGGAAATGGAACATAAAATACCAGGTGTGAGCTCTTGCCACATCACAAAACTCAGGATTAAACTGCAATTCCAGCTCTGTTTGCTGCAGGCTCACAGCCCCGTTCTGACACAGCCAGGGCAGCGTCCCTTGGCCAGGGAATCCCAGGGGAGGGATTCCTGCTCAGGTTCCAGAGGCACTCAGGAAAGATTCTCCCACTCAGAGAGGAGAGGGAGCCTGACAGGAACTCTCCTGCCACTGGGAAGGGAGACAGAGACCCCTTAAACCAGCCCTAAAGAGGGAAAAGCCATTACAATGTGTGAAAGTGCTAACAGAGAACCAGTTAGTGTTTAATGGCTCTTCCCAGAGATCTTGGAGGGTATTTCCTATCCACAATTCCCAGAATTTATTCCATTTCTTTCATTACTCTGATTCATTCTGAATTCAGTGCCAACCTTGGCACCATGGGAGACTTCCAATGTTTTGACTCCTCAGATCATCAACCTGCCTTGGAAACGAGACAGATTCCTTGCCATGTGTTTTGGTTTTATTTAGTAGAGGCCAGAGATAAAAAAGAAGAGGGAGGAATTGGGACACTTCCCTTGCTCCTGTGGCTTTAAGGTTCTTTGGCAAATCAGTAATCAAGAGGTGGCCTTTTTTGGGAGATTCAACTGATATTACAATGTTCAATTAAGCTCATTGAAAGAAGATTAAGAGACAATTTAATCACAGTTTGTGAGTACCTACACAGGGAGAACATTTGATACAAGAGGATCCTTTAACAGGCAAAGGTATTGAGTTACCCGTTGAATTTAGCAAGGATTAAATTAGAAATAAAATTATTAATTTTTTTTTAACCAGGGCACTTTACCATTGTGACAAGTGATCGAGATAGTCAGGAAATCCTGGCTTTATATCAGGATGAGGTGAACTGATGTGCTGTATGCCCAGAGCTGCTCAGGTTTAGGGTCAGGAAGTGATGACCTGGGTGCTGACTGTAGGTCATGGAATCGTGGAATGGTTTGGGTTTGGAGGGACCCCAAAAATCATCCTGTTCCACCCCCTGCCATGGGCAGAGGCACCTTTCACTATCCCAGGCTGTCTCTTGGAAAGGTGGGAGCTGAATCCAGGCTCAGACCACTCTGAGGTACCTGGGGGCACTGGCAGGGAGGTTTGATGAGTATCACGCAGAAATTGAACCATTCTGTCAGAAAGATGACATTTTCCAACCCTGTAAATTCAAGGATTATCCTGACCAGAAACATTGACTGCAAGGAAATTAAAGAGAAAGTGCAAGGCTCTTTCAGCCAAGGTCTGAAATCCTGACCAGATTCGCATCCTGAGCTGTAAAAAGAGGAGATTCCTTTTCCAAGCAGTACAAACCACTGGGAGCCATAAATCTCCCAGAAGGGAACTTATTTTTCCCCTAATTTACATGTTATCTGCAGTCCACTGTCTTCCCATTCCCAGTTTTGGCAGCGAGGTGTAGCAGTGATGTAAACATCAATATTTTAATGCCAAAGGAGAATACAAAACGAAATTGAATTCCAGTAAGTATAAAGGAAACCCAGCAATGGCCCTCCTATTGATTCCTCTGCAGATTCCAGATAATGGATTATTCAGAGACCTCCAGCTCATGAAAAGGTGCCCTTTATTCCTGGAATTTGATGCAGTTCTCCCTTAAACTGTGATTATTTTCTGATTTCGTTACCAAGTGGATTTTGACACAGTGGTACAATTTCCTTATCTCTCTCTTAAAAGTCGCTGCACTGGGCTGTGTAAATGAAAACAGCAGCATTTTCCATGTGGATCTTTTCCCATCTGTGTGATGTTTATTAAAAAGAATAAATCTGAGGGATCCTTCCCAGCACAGCAGAATGGGAAATGCAGCTGTTCCCTGCAGGTGCTTCCAGCTGATAAATAAACCCCACTGCCTGGCCACACACAGCAAGAGATTTTAACATGCAGGAAAATCATCTGGAACTCCAACCACCGAGCTGGAAACATGGCAGGGATGAGGAATATCTGTAATAGGTGCAAACTGATCCCAGTTCAGACAGAAACCATCACTTGGCTGGTCCAGCACCTCCCTGACCACTCATTCCCCCAAGATCCAGTGTGCACACAAACTTCCTCGTGACTGGGGCTTGTTGGGGTTGTTGTGGTCAACACAAGGTTCTCTCTCAGTTCTGCTCTTCCTTGGGGATCTCATGGAAACGTGGTGCAATTCAGAAAAGCAATTCAGAAATGCAATCCAGGAATCCCCTGCTGGCTGCTGAAATCTCTGCTGCTGGGTAGAAGGGAGAATTTGTCTCTCACGATCTAGAACTTTCCAACAGTTCCCCACGTTTATGAAGAGGTGGGGTTTTTTTTGTTTCTATGGCATTTTTCTAGATATAAAACAAGGGTCCAGGCTGATTTCCCACTTGGCAGCACAGAAAAATCACCCAAAGGCTTTTAATTAATTTTTTTGTTTAATGAGTTTTAAAAACCCCAGCTGCCTACAGTCCAGCCCGTTATTCTTGGAGGATAATCCTACCTTAAAAGGGGAGTGACTTGCTGCTCTCACAGGCTTTTCCCCTCCCTTGGCTTTTATGATCCTTGGCCAAGGATGTGCAGAGTGGCTTTGGACAAACTGGACTTTGAGGGCTCCATTTTCATTTGGGAAATGCTCACTAATTTGACAGGGTATTAGATGGCTTAATTAATATTGCAGACCTTTGATAGGCTCAGCTGTGAGACCCTGCAGAAGAACTGGCTGTAAAGCAGATAAAACCATCAACTAATCCTTTCTGGTGAATTCCCAACCCTGATCAATGGGGTTGGGCAGCCTTGTTGCCTCCAAGGCTGCAATCCTCTGGGATCCTGATGACCTGTCAGTGTTACTTTGAGGAAAAAAGCACAATTAGGGCAACTTCAGCATGGAATAAGCTCCTGTTTAATAACAGAGTTTACCAGAAGCTGCTCACTTTGCAGAACTGCAGCACGAGATAATTGACCTTAACACAGTTCTGTGCCTTTGCCTTTGATTTGGGCCACGAAACTGAATTTGTGGGCAATTACAGAGGGAGCATGAAGACATAATTAAAGGTTAGGATGAGGTGGACACGAAAGGAATGGTTCTGGAATTAAAGTGCACTAACTCATTCTGGCTGTGGTAACACAAACAAGCTCTCAGCTCTGCAGGGTTCAAAGGAAAACTCTGGGGTTACCTGAGCAGGTAACCCCAGCTCTCAGAGATCCCAGGGCAGCAGAGACACAACATTCACATCTCACTAAAATGATGAAAGAAACGTTTTTGGTGTTCTTTACATTAGAAATTACACTTTCAAATAGAGGAAACAGATTTTTGTGCTTAGAACCATTAAGTAGCCAAGGCACAGGACTCCAGCCAGGCTCGACATGGCTCCCAGACTTTCTGATCCTCAGGAAAGAGCCCCCAGTGGTGGCACATCCACAGACAGCTATCTGGATAAGGAGGATTCATCATTCAGGGTTAAAATTAATGAAGTGAGGGTTAGGAGGTCAGAGCTATATTTGATTTCATGTTATCAAGTCCTCTTCAAGGTAGTTCCAGCACGACCTCAGATAGGTCACTTCTCCCACTCATTATTTCAATTCCCTACCAATAAAGTGGTAATAATTATATTTATACACCTCCAAGGAGTGCCACAAACCTCGTTTAGTAATGTACATTTGGAGATCTTCATATGGAACTTAGTATTTAGAAAGTGTCGCAAGAAATCTTTCCCAAAAGAAGTTGGTTTTCTGGGCTTTGTGATCCAGCATAACCTAAAAAACACCCAGCCCTGAAAGAACCCAGTGTGCACCACTGAAATGGTTGAATTCCCTAAGGATAAATTGAGAATTCCTGAGCCTACAGCTGCCTGGAATGTGCAGAAGTTCTGCATTCAGGATGGATGTGTACCTGCTCTGGGGTGATTGCTCTGGGATGATGAGAATGCAGAGAAAGCAGTACAGCACCCAAATGATGAAAAGCAAGGAGGAAAAGCCCACTGCAAAAGCAGCAGCCCAGCAAAAGCGTGTCAAAAGTGAATTATGGAAAGAGCCCTGAACAGCCACGGCAGCGGCACAGAAACGTTCGGGTGACAACGAACACGGCAGAGTGCAGCAGCAATAACCATGCCCAGAACCATTTCCACCAACAAATATTTTCAAAAGAGAGCCATTTTAGTTCTCTCTTTGCATCTGTAAATGGGAGTTGATTTGATGATAAATACAACCAGAGCAATGAAAAGATTTTGCCTTACATTCTATTATCTGGCCTCTCCTCCTGCCTGGAAGCGGCGTGGGGATATTCCTTACAACTGAACTGCAGATGATCCTGTGCCCAGTGATCCGTGGTTTGTACAGAGAAACCAGGAGGCTGGGGAGGAACAAAAAGCCTCTCAGGTCACTGAGCGATTCCCAGCCAGGTTGTAGCGATCTGTGTAGTTCCATATTTCACTGGAATGCAATTTCCCTGCTGGGATCCCCGAGCACTTTGCAAACATTAAGGCTGAGAGGCACACACGGTTACGGGGAAATTGCCAGGGATGAGTCCTGCTGCTGTTCCAAAGGCAGAGAGGGGCTGAGGGGCCTTTGTGAGAAGGCAGCACTTGGGATCAGAGAGGGTAAACATGAGACAAGAGAGGGTAGGCGTGATATCAGAGAGAGTGGAATGATATCAGTGAGGGTGGACATGGTATCAGAGAGAGTGGAATGATATCAGTGAGGGTGGACATGGTATCAGAGAGAGTGGAATGATATCAGTGAGGGTGGACATGGTATCAGAGAGGGTGGACATGGTATCAGAGAGGGTGGATGTGATATCAGAGAGGGTGGATGCGATATCAGAGAGGGGAGACCTGATCAGGTCTCAGTGAGAGGTCTGTGTGCAGCTGGACGAAAGGAGAGGCTGACTCATGGCCAGGAGCAGCCACTGCTGGGCAGGAGCTGGGTCACCTCCCTCAGAGGGACTGTGGAAGTGGAAGAGCAGCAGTCTCAGCGTGACACAGGGTATTTTAGGCATGGGGGGGTTATTATTTTCTGGACACAGGTGGGAGGTAGGTGAAGGGCAGCAGGGACTGCCCAGGCTCCCCTAACCCTTCTCTGGGAGGTGTGAGTAGTGGAGCAACCCTTCCATCACCTCATCCACCCACTGAAGTGTAGGAACGCACTGCTCTGTGTATGGGCCCCTCAGTGCCTCTGGCTCTTCTCAGGAAATCCCATATTCCTCCTTCCCCTGCCAGCTCCATCACAGAAATCCCTGCAAGTCAAGTGACCTCACCCTGTGTTTTCCCACTGGCATTTAGAACCTGAGACTCCCAAAACGTCCCTGCTCATTTTTCTCCCTCTCCTGAGGTTCTCATAAGCCCATGAGTGTGTTTTAAAGCCCAGATCCTAAGCAGACAGCAAAACAAGCTAAGATTCAGCTCATGTTTAGGCAGGCAGCCTCTCTATCAGCATCCTGCCAAATGCCAACTGTTATTTGCCTTCTCCAAAGGCTCTGCTCCTCTACGGCACGTTTCGATTGGATTAGGATCCCTCACTCCAGAGCGGAGCCATTTGCTGCTATTCCTTCAGCAATTCAATTTTGCCCGATGTTCTGGGGAACAGCCTGCCTAGAGAAGTGAGTCAGGGCATTATTTTACTTTTACCAGTCTGCTTTAAACAAATATTAGAGAGCAGTGCTCCCCTGGGTACCGTTACAGCAAACAGCAATTTTCAAGCAAGCTCCAGAGTAGATTGCTCCTGAGATGCTCCTGCACTTGTAGGATGTCTATTATGCACTTATGGCACTTGTGAGAGGGGTGATGGTGGGGGAGATTTCACTGGCCCTGCACAGGAATAGCAGTGTACCAAGCTAATAAACTCTGCACTTCCTCAGAGTGTGCAGGGACTGTTCCACACACCCTTACTTTACATTTCCTTTTGGAGTGCTCACGATACAGCCCCCTGTGCACAAGGGAGTGGGCACAGTGGCAGGACACAGGATGTTTGCTGTCCCTTCCTGTGACAAACCTGGCCCCCGAGCCCTCTGTCCCTCCTGGGGACAGCCTGAGGAGCAGCAGCATCCCCTGCTCCAAGCAGCATTCCTCAGCCTTTCTGCCCCTAGATTTCCTTATCTCCCTTTCACTCCCCCCTTGCCTTCTCAGCTTTGCTGCCCTGCTTGGCTCTTGCTGTGGAAATTGTGATGATTTCCATCCAAATCACACCCTTCCACACCCCTTTCTCTCCTCACATCCCCAGAATATTTTCCTCCACTGGGTCCTGCTGGGGTGGCAGGGTGTCTCTGTCCCATCCAGTGGGGCAGCTCTAAGAAGGGCAATTCGCCCTCAAAACTCCAAGCAGGCAAGGAAATACTGTGATTGCACATCTGTTCCATCACTGAGAGAAGAGTAGGTGTTTAATAGACTTCTGAACCTGTAGCTGAGCTCTCCTACATCAAGGGTCTCCCCAGCGGAGCTCAAAGGAAAAAGGGTTAAAAAACGACTCTGTAAAGAGACCCTCACACGAGTTAAATGTGCTTGTTCCTAATCAGCTGCTAAGCTGGACGAAAAACTGAGTTGGGAGAGAATTCCAAGCGTTTCTGATGTGTCTTTCCAGAGTGAGAGCCCACAGAGTGGCCAACTATGAGCTAAGGGGGTTTGGCAATGCTGGGCTGGAGCTCGGAGCTGGCTGCTCTGCGTGCAGAACCATCCCCACATTCCAAGGTCCAGCTCTCCCCCCATGCTTGGAAGCTTGGTCTGTGGGGCACTGGATTTCCAGGAGGGATGAGAGCATTCATGAGTGTGTGGGGAGGGGAACAAGTGTTTGAAGAGTCTCCAAACCAGGATCAGGGCAGCCAGCAAAAACAGAGCTGCTGCCTCAGATGTGCTTCATTGGTATTCTGGAGGCAGCTGGGCTAGAGACTGCACAAAATTATTTTCAAACAGGAATTACAATTGGAAAGGCAAAATGAGAGAGATGGAGAGAATTTTTGGGGCATTTGTCAGCTGAGAGCCTCAAGGTTGTATTCAAGCTGATGACAGAGTAAACACAAGAAAAGCTGAAACAAATGGTGCCCAGTGGATCAAAGCAACGAGATCCTGCCACAGATACCTAGCACTAAAAGGCTTTTCGTTGTGGGAAAAGGGAGGGATTCCAACGTGAATCCTCGATGAATGGAAAAACAAAACTCTCCTGCCAAGCACAGGCTGGCAAGGGAGTGCTGGTTGGGATAAACCCTGCCTGTCCCTCCGCAGCCAGATTTCCACAGCAAAGCTGCAGTGCCTTCCTGCAGCCCCATTCCCTCCATGTCTGCTGTTGGCCTGACAGACACGAGGCTTCATTCTGCCAAATTTGTCAGCCTTGACCTGCGAGTCTGATCTCGGGGAAATTCTATTCATTGCTGAATAAATAATGCATGGACAGCCATGCATTTTTCATGCTAAGACTTTTAAAGGCCACTGTAGTGGTGCATGTAAACTCAATTCCCCCCCCACCACCACCCCCAGCTCCTTTCTCTGCACACTCAAGTGCTAAATAATTATTAACATCTGACTCAGGCTCGCTGAGGGCTGCACCAGCCACAGAATCCACTGCTGCTCTGACACTGCTGCCTTCTCTCCACCCTCCAGAAAGTCGAGGAGAGAGAATTCCAGGCAACAGCAGAGCAATATGGCTCTTTTCCTCCCCCTCCCCTGCTGGTTTGTTTGGTTTTTGATTTTAATTCTCTTTTTTTTTTTTTTTAATAAAGCCCTACAAAAGCACATGTGCGTGAAGTGGAGCAGAACAAAGGGAGCGGCTCGTGGATTTGACATTCTTCTGGAAGCACATTAATCCCTTCCAGAGGAGCAAAGCTGGTGCCTTTATTTGTAGCCGGTGGCCAGTGTGTGTCAGGGACCTGAGCCGGCCGTGGGGCTCTGAGTGACCGAAGGGCTGAGGCAGGAGGAGGGGGAAGCAACACTGCTCAAAAGGGCTTAGGAAACACAGCCAGAAAGCAGATCTGGCGTGGTGGAGGCTGCAGTGGGAATGTGGAACCCCTCCAGGTGCAATGCCTTTGTGCTGGGGGTGAGATGAGGACAGAAGCTCCATGAGGCTCTGTTGAAACCCAGCACAGCTCTGCAGAGCCCTCACAGGGAAGGGGCTGGGATGAAGGAACCACTGGGGTTTCTCTCAGCTCCCTGTGATGCTGGTGATGTAGAAAGGGTCAGGAAAATCCCCCTGGGCCACCCAGGCAGCTCTGGTCTCTTTTTTGGGAGGGGCTGAGGCAGAGAGCCTCGAAATCTTCACTGACTGAACCAAACTGCCAGGCCAGCCTTGCAGGGACTCTCCAGATTACTGGAGCAATAAATATGGAAAAGGCAACACGCTGAAATGCATCTCAGTCTCCATCCCCTGGGAATCAAGGTGCAAATTTACTCAGGGATCTGCTGCAGCGAAATCGAACAGCCAGCAGGTCCAGGGGGATGTAGAGGGGACAACACTCGGTGTCGATGTTGGCACAAAGAGTAAAAGATGAAACACCTGGATTTTGGGCACTTTCAGACCTATTGGCAGGAGCAAGTGCTAATACAGTCGCTGCAGTTGTGTCTGTACTTGAATAATTTCCCCTATAAAGGTTTGAAGCTGATTTAACCTGAATTATCCTGGTTAGTTTACACAGTAACGTTTTGGGCTACCGACTCCCCAGCCTGGCAAGAACAATGTAATTTTTTCTCACCAAAACCCTTATTTCTGCACATAACCAGAGAGATTCCTCAGATGCTTAAATGGAAGCTCATGCTTAAATGCTCTGCTGCCTTGGGACCTGGTTTTACCATTATATGCTTAACTTGATGACATTTCAGACCTAAAATCTGATGTGAAGTCAGGGTGAAACTGACTGAAGGGTTGTTTGCTTCAGTGCTTTTTTGGGGTCTTCCTGTGAAATATGTGAGACTGTTCTACAGGTCAGAAGAGGTGAGTTTGCTTGTTCAGAGCGTTGCTCACAAGAGGAGGGCACAGGGCTGGATATTTCTGTGGAGAACTGCAGTGGTTTTATTCACCAGTGGCAGAGAGAAGGACATGAGGAGGAAGGAGAGAAAGGAAGATGAGTGCTGAGTCTCTGTGTCACTCACTTGTCCCAGGGGATGCCACCTGTCCACAAGGATCTGCTTGGCTGTAGTAACAATAATGTGGAGAAAAGAACTTCATCCCAATGCAATTTCTAGTTTTCTCTGAACCAGCAGCCTGCACTGAGAGATTTAGGCTGAAGCCACTCACAAAACACATGCACACACAAATATAAACCCACTTCAAATTCTCCTCTCTGGGCTAAAAAGCGTTCTGGAATACGGATGAGAGCTGCCTGCAAACACATCCAGAGAACTTGGAGGGAAACCTGAGACAAATTATGGAAATGAAATGCCCATCTTTGTGGATCAATGCCAGGGAGTCCCTGGTGGGGAGTGTACGGATCATTTAAAAGACTTCTCATCCTGTTCACTGGGATTCAGCTCCGAAGTGCCCTGGCTGACAGGGAGGGTTATTAATAGCACTGGAATTAGGGAATCGGCTGCCTGTACCTTGTCCATGGACTCCTCTTGGCCTTTTTATTTTAGACTCATTCACAGGTAGTGGATTTGCATTTAAATGAGAGTAAAACTGGTAAGGACAGGGAGGGAAGAAAGCCCCTTATTGATCTGGGTAGTGAAGCCTCCCCCTCAGCCAGGCTGTTTTAACAGACAGAAAACATGATAAATGGCCCAGTCTGCCTAGAAAAGGGATCAAACTCCTTGGTTTGGAATCCTGGGCCAGGTCATGGTTTGTGCTGCTTTGTCCACGTCCCTCCCTCCCTCCTGGAGCAGATCTGGGCTGTGGTTTGTGCAGTGCAAGGGAAGGGCTCTGTCAACACCAGCTCTGCTCTCCTGGGCGCAGATCCACACCCCGGGACAAAGGTGCCTCCTTTGAACCGGGCCATCCCTTTGCTAACGTGCCAAAATTCCTCCCCTGGGGCCGGGCTTTGCTCTCCCTTCGAGGGGGAGCTCGGGCTCATTTCAGGAATTGCATCCAGCACAGTTGCCAGTCTTGGTAATGAAGAGGCTGAGGACTGGGGTGGAGAAGCTGTTAAATAAATCACAGCCATGATTTGCATTTTGAGAGGTGTTCCTCATGTCTGGCTCACAGAATGTCTCATGAACTGAGGGAGATCTCGTTGTTCCTCCTCAAAAAATGGCACAAGAGAGAGACCTGGGGAGATCAAGGAGCTGCCTCCAGGTGAGGGTCAGAGGAAAGGCTCCAGCCTTCCTCCCGTGCCCAGGCTGAGGGGGAGGGCAGGCTGGAAGAGCAGAGCATTTGGAAGAAGGGCCAGGAGTGGTTTGAGAGGCAGGCAGGGGCTGAAGGGGCGGCCCCATCAGGGAGCCACTCCAGGATGAAGCACCACTGAAGCTTCCAGCAAAAGCCCCATGGATTTTTTTCCATCCTGCAAGGACCATAAATTGCGGAAGGTTCCCTCTGGTCATCACTGAATCTTTGCTCTGTGTGTGTGAGGGATGGGATTAGAGAGCGTCCTGGTGGCACAGAGCACACAGGGACTGTAACAAGATGCTGTGACAACACAGGCACTTTTCTGCAGGTGTAACCCTCTCCTGCCCAGTCCTGACACCCTTCGGGTCTTGCTTCCCACCCCTTGAGTGCCTGTGGTACATCAGCACCCAACACTCAGGAGAACAAGCTGAAAATCCCTCTGTTCCACAGAAAACTGGCAGCAGGATGGAGCCAGAAATGCAGCAGCAACCCTGGGTTAATCCTGATTTTTGGGCATGGATGGAGAGCTCTTCCCATCCTGCTCCTACTGCTCCCACCCCCAGGAAAATCAATCCTCCTCTCCTTTTTGTCTGGACCAGCCTCAAATAGCTGCACCCTGTTGCTAGGCTACCTGGCTGCCTTCCACACATCCCAGAGCTGCTGGAAACCTCACAGCAAATTGCAGCTCACATGGCGGGTTATTTTTATCTTTTTGGGAAGAGGGGGGACGAATGGACAGTGGAAGGGAGGAAGGAAGGAAGATATTCCAGTTCTTGGATCCTCTGGTCGTTGGGTTATGACCAGAAAAGCCTGGAAAAGCTTGGGAATATGAACGTGTGTGTTTCTGCTTCTTTAAATAGGCAGAAGATATGTGGGATCATAATGGAATATCTGGCTGGCTAATGAATATCAAGTGTCACCTTTTGTGCTATTTTGGATCCTTGATAATTTGTCTTGTGTTCTGCCACAGCCAGAAAAGAGCTGGGAGCAGCTCTGGTGCACCAGCTACCCTGTGAAGGGCTGGCAAGTGTGGGATGAGAAGCTCCTGGCGTTTGCACAGCCACGAGATCCTTACGTGGGGCTTGGGTTTGGATGATCTCACCAGGGAGAAGGCAAGAAAATGGGGTGGAAAAGTGAAAACTGGTTGCAGAGGAATGATTCCCATCCCCCCTGGGAACACAAGATTTTAGTCCCTTTTGCTGAGCCACCCGTGTCACCCAGCCCTGGGGGTTCCTGGGCTGCTGCACACGGAGAACCCAGCAGGTGTAAAAGGAAATCCATGAGCAGCACTTTTCCTGTTCCAAGTGCCTCATCCATGCCTCTGCTAACTCACAAGATCGTGTTTCCCCTCCTGCTTTCATCCACAGGTGGTGGAACTGAGGCAGGAAGAGCCTGGCTGAGGAAAACCATGGCTGGATCCCACCACGGGCCATGTCCCCTTGAATTAAAAATACCTATTGAACAAATCACCTCATTTCTTCAGTGTTGCTGCCAGGACTGAGGGTTTCTCTACAGACCAGCAACAAACTGCAAGAAAATGGAGCTGATTTATGGTTTTCCCTGTCCCTTTTCTTCCCATAAAACGTACTGCTGTCGTATGAGGTAAGAAACCCACTGCAGCTCCAGTCGCCCTCACTGCTCTATGCTGGATTGCAAGAAAGCCTTTTTGACCCTGTTTTCAGAAAGAAAAAGGCTTAAAAAGGGGTGTTTTAAATCCCCACTCTTCTCCTGCTTTGCATTAAAGGTGGATGCAGAGACCTCTCCCTGGTTATCAAGAGATCAAGAGGGCCTGGGAAGGAGCCACTGGGAAAGGGCCATTCCCAGGTACCAAAACGCCACTCACGGTTCCTGAGATGCTTTTCAAAGGGGTGGAAAAAAGGAAGGGAACCCCCCCATTGCTTAGGATCCATTTAAACCTCCCCCTCCAGAAATCTTTCCCAGCGCTGTCGGCAGAGCCCGTTCCTCGCTCTCAGCCAGGGATGGATTCTCCCTGAAATCACCAATTAGAAATGAAATAAATCCCAGCCACAAAGCTGAGCCCAAACCAGGTTTCCTGCCCTCGTTCCCTCTGTTCTCCTGAACATCAAACAGCCCCCCAGGGCTGGGCCCTGGCACTCCCCACAGGAGAGGTTTTGCTGGCAGCCGCTATCGGGGGCTCCATCAGCGACACGGAGATTATTTCTATTTTCTCAGCAGCTGTTTGAAGGGAAATAATCCTGGAAGAGCCTAATGAATTAGCGTTCCGAGAGTTATCTGAACTAATGAGAAGGAGTGGAAATAGGCTGAGGAAAAGGAGTTGCCTTTGAAAGCAATGCAGTGCCTTTATTGGCTCTCTTCTGCTTTGGATGTTCAAAGCCTCTTTTTCTTCTTTTTTTTTCCCCTACAGCAATTTATTTCCTGAGTGACTGAAGAGCAAAAACAATTACAAACTGTACCATTTTCTTTTTTTCCCCTCTGAGCTTTCTCCTTTTCACTTAGTGAGATGCTCAAACTTCCTTCCCACCTTCCCTTCCCCTTCTCCCTTCTGCAAGACCAGAATAATTAGGGACTAGACACAAAACCTAACCAGAGTAGCAGAAGTCTTCTGGGCTATGCTGGGTTAGGTACTGAGCCACATCATGCTAGTGAAATTTAAATAAAAATGGGAAAGGAAGGGGAAAAAAAAAGAAAAACATCTTTCTGGTGCTTCTGAGATCAAAGGAGCAACCCTTGAAATTTGATGGTCGGGAACTTCGGAGAAAGGAGGTTGTTAAACCACTCCTGACTTCTGTGGCTGTTTTATCAGCAGGGAGACGGTGACGTTGTTTGAACTAGATACTGACTTTTTCCCCACAGAGGTTGTGTGATGATTTCTGAGCGTGTTCCCCGAGGCTCAGGGTTTGCTGGGAGAGATCAGGAGCAGGGGAGATGCTTCCACTTCAAACAGATTCCACAGAGGCAGCCCAGGAATGGGAGCTCCCTGCACTGCCCATGGGCACAGGCCTTTGCACAGCTGTGGACCTCATGCAATTCTCACTCCTTTTTCTCTCTCTCTGCCTCCTCACCTTCTCCAGGGCTCACAACACAGCCTTTGTTTGCCTGGAAAACGCAGCCCTCCCCCCTTCTCGAGTTTTTTTCCTCCTCAACACCAAAATTATTCCTCAACACCAAAATTTCTCTGTACATTAACACTGAGAAAGCAGGAAAGGGTTGATGCAGATATTGGGGGAAGGATTTGAGTAAAAGCAGCCCTGGATCTGAAGCACCTCCCTGAGCAGCTGGGACTGACTCTGTTGGACACAGGTCTTCTTCTGGCACTGACTGTGAAGGCTGGAAAGTGTCCCCACCATCTGCCACCCAGTCCCCACTGCCCTTTGGCTGTGGCTGAGCTGCTGGTGTGGTCACTGCTTGATGACCTTCAATTAAAACACATTCATTTAGCTGGGATCTGCTATTTAAACGAGCTCATCTTCTCTGGAATAGCCTAAAGAGCTGCCAGAGGAGCCCAGGCAGGCAGAGGTGGGAGGCTGGCTGTGACCTGCTGGTGGGACAGGATTTGTCATAGAGCTGTCACTCACACATCCCCCCTCCCAGGATATCCCATTATTTACACTAAATACATTTAATTGCTCTTTTTAGACTGTCTAAACACAACTTCTGCCCCACTAGCTCACTCACAGAATCCCAGGATGGGTCAGGTTGGAGGGGACCACAGTGGGTCACTGGTGCCACCTCCCTGCTCCAGCAGGGCCATCCCAGAGCACAGGGCACAGGAATATCCCCAGGGAGGAGACTTCACAGCCTCTCTGGGCTCTGTTCCAGGGCTCAGTCACTGCACAGTGGAGTTTTTCCTCACGAACTCTGCATGTTCAGGCTGAATTTTCCCTGTCTCACTGCTCTGATCCACGTCCCTGCTCCAGCCCAGGAGCTGCGCACGTGGCACCACCAAGGAACACCCTGAGACCAGCCTTGGTTTAGCTCCGCACACAGAAAGGAGCAGAGGGACCATGTGACAGGGCAGCATCCCTGTGGATTTGGGCAGGGAATTTCCAAGGGAACGGGGTCAGTGGAACAGCACAAGAGCTCTCCCGTGCCTGGAGGGCAGCAGGGCCTGGTTTGGCTGTGCCTGTGTCCTGGGGTGCCCCAGTCCCCCTGCTGTCCTGCCCTTTTGCCCACCAGCCCTGGAAGGCATCCAGAGCCGGCTCAGGGAGGGTTTTTCTGGCATGGCACAGACTGGCAGGTGGTGCAGAACTAATCTGTTCACCAGCATCCACCTAATTCCAGCACTGGAGGTGTGCTGGGATGGGGACAGGCAGCACCTGGAGCTGCGGGATGAGCTCAGGGGGATGGTGGCCAAACAGTGGGAAATGGAGCATCCCCAGGCAGCTGCTGGGTGTGGAAGAGCTTTGTGAGGTCCAGCTCTTCTCCAGGGCACAAAAATCCCTAAATTGCACCCCATCTACCTCTTTCAGCTGACCTAATGGTTAATAAAGTCTTTCTCTTTTATCTGGGTAAATTCTAGCAAGGAAAAAATCTCAGCAAGCATCCATATGGAAAAGGATTTGGCGAGGCCTCCTTTGAATCCTTGTTCTCTGCTTCTGCTTTACTTCACTGAGGAAAGAAAGTCTCATATGCAAAATGAAATGCAAAAATAATACATGAATAGCAGAAAGTAGCTTAAATAGTTAGAATTAGGAGTGAGGCTGCTTGATGAAGTTCATCAGTCAAAATGTAAAGAAAAACGTGTAAAGAAAACGCGGAGCAAAAGAAAGGGAGAAAAGTTGAAATGTAAATTCAAAGTTTAAAATTCTCCCCTCATTTACAAATGGGGAATTGTAATGGTGGGGGGATTTGTTTAGCAATGGATTAATGTTATGTTCTCTGCCTCACTAAAATTACAGTTTTGAAATTACATGAAATATTCATGGAGGATGGGGAGGGGACTCACATCACCTTGGCTTTGCTACTCAAATGAAACAAACTGAAGTGAGGAGGACAGCGAGTGACTGAAGAGCTTTTTCTCATTTCAGGAGAGTACGAGAAAAGAAAATTTCCCTTTCCTGTATTCAACGATTAAAATGATAATGGCTACACAAGAACCTAGACAGAGAAATTTCCAACCCCTCTAAAATTCTCTGCAGCTTGCAATTACACACAGGCAAATTTATCACGGGTGCCAGATGGCACAGCGAGCATATTGGCAGGGATTTTTGAAAGAAAGGAGGAAAAATAGCTGGCCTGTTCTGTGCCTAGCTTGCCTTCCCTTCTCCCTCCCACCCCCAATAACCTGTTCCTATTTTCTCTCTCGATGTAAATTTCCCTTCCTCTGTGTAAATCAGTAATTTGGGGAAAGAAACAATCGCATTATTTGGGGTTAAGCCTTCATCTGAGATACCCACAGGTTCCCTGCATTGTAAATGGGTGAAATCACAGCGTTCAAAGGCTTTTCTTGCAAGCAGCCCTGTTGTTTTCACTGGGGTGAGGGTGAGAACAGACCCTTGCACTGCAGTCAGTGAGGTGGGCACACAGGTTCTGGTGTCAAAAGCTGAAAGCAGAGAAGATATTGCTTTGTGGTGACATTTGCAACACATGATGTCGATTGCAGAGCCCGTCAAATGCCTAATCCAGGTTTTTGCAAGGGTTAGGATCCTATTTGTAAGTGCCCAGCCACCAGCTGCTTCTCTTGTGTCACTCGTGGTCAGGTTTTCAAACCATCCCCATCCCCTCCAGGAGCGCTGTGACAAGCAATCTGCTCCCTGTCTCCAAGGAGGCAACATTCCTTTGAGATTCTGGCCCAGATGGGTGATGTCAATCAACTTTGGAAGAGCTGGTGATGTCCAGCCAGCAGCGAGTTGTGCATCTCAGAACGCCAAACGAAGCCGTGGCTCCAGGAGGGAGCTGGGCTGCCGTGACCGAGGTGAGGAATCCACACCAGATCTCACTGTGCCTCACAGAATCACAGAATCAGCTCTTTCTATTGACAGAAACTTCCATTCTCCAAGGTAATTTGAATTACTGCTTTATGTTTCTTCGAGAGTCAATTGCCTGCTTGCAGCTGGAGACACAGAGCCTGGTCTGTCTGTTTACCTGGGTGTCTATGCTGACATCCACCTGCTTTATGCCACTCCACTCTTCCCATCCCATCACTTGGGAGTTGCTTTCAGAGCTGTGTGTCAGGTGCAGCATTTCCATGTCTTTCTTTCCTTTTTCTGAGCAGTGTTGACAATTCTCACTCTCAGGATATTACAGGTTAAAAAGTTTTGTCTTCCTCTGTGCTTAAATGAACATCTAGAGGTGGAAAGAAGGCAGGAAGGGAATGATGCAGTTATCTCAGCTGGCTTTAATCTCAACCCTTGCACACAGCACCGTTCAAAGGAAGAGCATTGCATCACTTCAGATTTTTGATTCCTGAGTGGGTGGGCGGCTGTGGATTTATCAGGAGTAAGAAGGAGACTGTGCAGGCAAGGAAAAGCTGCTGCTGGTGTTCAGAGATGCCCACGAGAGCCCTTGATCCTCAGCAAGCCCTGGGCTGTGTGTCCACCGTCCCTTTTGGCCATGTCTCGTGGGTGTGGGGCACTCGGGTTCCCTTCACTCCTGACTCCTGCACTCCCCCAGTTTTCACCCCTCACAGGAGGGCTTCCTCCAGCCACAGCAAATGGAAGCTGAATTCACAGATCTGACTGTTCAAGGTGGAGACTGGACACAGACCTGACGCAGGCCCTGATGGGGGGAGCAAGGCTGCTGCTCTGCAGGGGTGTGTAAAGCCAGATGAAGAGCAATTGCTCAGAAAATTAAATGCCTGTTTTGCTCTCTCTTGCTCATCTTTTGCTCCTCAACCTGTCAGCTCTAACACCCCCTCGTCAGCACCCTGCACAGCGTGTGGGGCCCGGGGAGCCCTGGGGATGTACAATGCGCTGTGCCACAAAAACAGGGCAAGGTGACAACAGATGGGGCTGCTTGGAGACTGCAAATTTCCCTGCCTTGCCTTCTTTCACTTCAGTTTGAATCAAAGCATTGCTGAGCAGTGGGGAGGCCCTGCTCTCCTCCCTGCCTTGCAGCTTGTTGATATTTCTTAGTGCAGCACTGGGTTGGTTGACTCCTGCCACTGTCAGTGCCTCAAGTTTCCACGTGTGTGGGAGACCCTTGGAGAAAAGGAGAGCAAGCGAGGGGAAAAAATAATAATGCCACAAATAATTGTCTTGGCATTCTGGAGAAGAGAGGCAGAGGTTTGTGCCTGGAAAACAGCTTGTCATTTGTCTTTAGTGCAGGATGATTGCAAACAGATTTCCTGCAGACCCGGGCCACATACTGCACTCATTAAAAATCGTGTTCTTGTTGCTTGTTGCGTTCCTCCCCCCGGCTGCCACGCTTTGTCCCCTCCTGGGAGCTTTGGCCGTGGCATCCCTGAGCTCCCAGGGTGTTACTGGGAGTGATGCCTCATGCCAGGCTCAGGCAGAACCCGAGGGAAGCTGCCAGGCTGCCGTGCACTGTTGGGAGGGGCTGAGGATGATAAGGGATGACAAAGGCTCCCAGCTCCTGTAGGGATGCAGATGGGGCTGGAGACTCCTCCCTGTCCTGTTGCCTTCTCTGTTCAAACGGCCCTGATAAATTTGTCCCCGGTATTAAAGGCTGTGAGATCTTTTAGGCTGTAAGAGTTGTGTGCTTCTGATCCTGCATCCTTGATTTTGGTCCTAAAGAAACACTGACCTGGTTCACTCTGGGGTAGCAGGGCTGAACTGCACCCGCCTGACAGCGGAATGGCAGCCCCAGCCTGGGGGGGATGAGTTAGAGCTGAAGGCAGCGCTGAGAACTCCCAAAAGAGGGGCTACAGCCCCCCCTACCATCCAGCTCCATCTGTGCCTGTCTCAGAACACGAACAGATGCACAAACAAAGCTGTAAATGAAACCACAGCGTCCCAGACAAGGCTTTAACACTCCCCTTCCACTCTCCCTCGCAGAGGAGAGCATTCCCTCCAGGGCTGGGTGCTCTCCCACATCCGGCCTTGTCCTTCCACCCTGGTGTGTTCCCGCTGTCCTACAGCTGGGTCAGTGTCCCAGGAGAGCAAAAGTACCTGCCCAGGCTCCCTCCTCTTGGGGACAGTGACATTTCAGCGCTGCACATGGCAGGTTAGGATGGGACTGAGGGTTATGGGGTGCAGAGGAGGGAGCTGCGGCCCTGGCTGGAGCAATGCTGGATCCAGGATCTCTGGCACGACAGGGAACCCAAAGTGACCGTGCTCCTGATGCCACTGCCACAGCTCCTGCCCTCCATGAGACTGGGTGAATCTCAGGGCATGGTTGCTTCCTGAAGCAAAATTTCTGTTGAAGTCTCAATAAATCTTTTCACTCTGAAGCCTGTGTCGAAATTTCAATAAATCCCTTCACTCTGAAGCCAAGGACACCAGCAGAAATTGATATCCACTTCTGAAGTACCTGGGAAAGGCCTGATTGCTGAAAACACATCCTCTGGAGGAAACTTCTGAAAGTTGGGCTCTGCCAAGCCACCCTCGGTAATGCAAGGGCCTCCAAATCACCATTCCCTGCTGAAAATTGCCCTCTCAGGGCAGCCCAGGGCATTTTAATGGCAGAAAACCAACTGAAACAGCAGCTCCACAGCCCATGTTCTGAACTGCAACACCAGCAGTGTCACTTCAGAGAGGGAATGTCTGAGGAAAGGGTTAATTCTGTTTTCATGCACTTTAAGAATAATTATTTGTTGTCACCGTCAAGAGTGACTGATAATAATAATTACATCTCAAGAGCATTGCTCACTTGCTTCCCATCAGAGGGGCTGAGTGCAAATCAGCCAGCCCAGGTTCGTTTGAGAGCGCTCATAATTACATTCCTGCCATCACATTCCTTCTTTTCGTACAGAAAAGGGGGAAAATGCCTCCTGAAGTATCAGAGGGAGCTTTGCCCAATAATAGAAGCTTGTTCTTGAGTGATGTTTGGAACCCAGCGGAGGGGGGAGAATGAAGCAAACAAGGGCAGGATTTATCCTGCAGCATCCATGCATTGGGATTTCTCCCTTTAATTTTTTTCCCAGTTGCTTTATAATGTTTTAAAGAGAGCCATAAAATGGTGCTTAGTTTAACACTGTGCAGAGCTCAGCTAAATCTTTTCCCTGATCATGTCACCTTTTCATTCAGTGGCTACAGAGTCTTTGAGACACAAAGAGTTTTTTTCACCATTATGCCTCACATAGAATGTGGAGATTGCTCTTAAGTGAGTCTCAAATATAACGATAATTACAAATATGGTAATAATTACAAGTATAATAATAATTACAAATCTACTAAATGCAAATATAATTGCAACAAGAAACAGGCTACAGAGCTGCTGATTAGGGAGCTGAACCCTGCAAACATAAATAGCCAAGGGGAGTGATTGGAGAAAAGGCACAAGCAGATGTCCATGGACAATGAAAAGGAGATGTTTTGGTTGAGAGCTCCATGGTGACATAGTGGCAGTGTCAGCTTTAATGGAAAAAGCCTATGGAATGTTCTCTACTGATAGTAAAAACAGAAAAAAGAGGAAAAAATCTTCCCTGTGAGGATGGGGAGGCCCTGGCACGGGTTGCCCAGAGAAGCTGTGGCTTCCCAGTCCCTGGAGGTGTCCAAGGCCAGGTTGGACGGGGCTTGGAACAGCCTGGGACACTGGAAAGTGTCCCTGGTGAGGGGTGAAATGAGATGATCTTTAAGGTCCCTTCCAGCCCAAACAATTCTGTGATTCAATGTAAAGAAAACACCAAAGCCCGTGCATTTACCTGTTTTGGGGTGTTTTATTTTGTTCACCTGAAGTCTCAGCCTATTTCTAACGAGATTTGTTCAGAAAGGGTCAGCCATTTGAATACCAAACCCTTGGAAAACGCACGGAGATCCTCCAGCCTGAGCTTCCCCGAGGAAGCTGGTGAAGAGAGTGGGTGGTTTTATGGTAATCACATGCAGCAGGACTCATCTGGAGAAGAGAATTTTGCAAGATGCCCGGTGGCCATGCAGACAATGAGGGAGTGTCTGCACTGACAATGGAAAGCACTTTCCCTAATGGGAAACATCCTCATCATTCATCCCATGCCCTGCGCTGTGTGGTGCTGGGGTGGTGAAATGCAGGGCGGATCCAAGCCCCCGATCCAAGTTTTCTAATTGCTGTTAATGTTTTCCTCCGTGGTGGGCACAGGAAACTTGTGTAATGAGCAGAAATGTGGAATTGTGCCCGAGGGCACCGAGGGAAGGGAAATTGGGGATGCCAGGCACTGCAGCTCCCCAGCCAGGGCTCTCTGAATGTTTGGCACAGGATCTGCCACAATCCTAAGGAATGCAATTAGGGTGAATCACGGAACAAGGAGGAATCAAGGATGAAAAGGGGATCTGGTTTCTCACGAAGAATTTAAAACTGAAACCATCCACTGCACCCCTTTCAGAGCTGGGGTGGTTTGACTACAGAATGTCTTGGGTTGGAAGGGACCTTAAAGATCACCTTGCTCCACCCCTCTGCAGGGACACCTTCCACCAGCCCAGGTTGCTCAGGGTTGGGGCATCCACACCATAATCCATTGCAATATAGTGAATTTCTGTTCTTTGCCCCAACACTGCACGGTGGCCATGCAAGAATTTCTTGGTTTTAATAATAATCATATCATAATCATCTTTGAAAGGCTCCTCACACATCACAGGCTGAGCACCCGTATGGTGCAACACCAAGTTCTCACCAGCAGCTTCTGTTCAAGGCAAATATGTTCTTGTCACCAACCAAGGGATGTTCTTAGTTTGGAATGTTGGAGTTTGGCTGGACAAGCAAGGCACTCTCAGTGAATATTCCCCTCTGACAGATTTGTCTGGGAACCCAAAGCCTGTTGGCAGCTATCAGGGTGCATTTACACTATCAGAAAAGTGTGGATCCAAGACCCATTTGCAGAGCAGACTCCAGTGGGGATGATAAACCCCCCTGTCTATGCTAAGAGGCCTGTACAGCTCAAATTTTGGAGCTCTACAGCCAAATCATGCCCAGTGAAATTGTATTTTAGCATGAAACCCAGCACTTACTCACTTGGCAGATGATCAGGACAGGAGCTGCCACTGCTGAGCACCTTCCTGAAGGAAGAGGAGGAAAAGGGCACAGGAATTTATAGTTATGGCAAAAACTAAAGCCAGACATCCTGCCCAAAGCTACCTGGGTTTTGTTGTGGCCCTGGGAAAACATAACTCAGCCAGAAGGACAGCCAGGAGACAAATCAAACAGGAAATGCTGTTGTCTTTCCCCAGAACTCACCTCTGCACTGGTGGGCAAATTCTGAGCAAGGAATTGTTTTGCCTCCATCACTTCGCATCCGTCTGATCCTGTGGAATAAATGCTGTTGTGCCCTTTTTTGGAATATGCATTAGTTGATTTTTAAGTGCCAGGCCAGCAGCCCCCAAGGGTGTACTAGAAAAAACCAACCAACCAATCTCTGGCAGCAAATCATTTATTCCACAAACATTGCTCCCCTTCCCAGCTCCTGAATCGGTTCTGGGCGGTTCACAAAATTCTTAGATTTATTTGTTATTTGGAATTGCTGATAAATTTCTTCCACGAATAATGAAATTGGGCCAGAGATTGTTCACTAACAGCCTTTTGTGAGCAGTTGTAATTCACTGTGCAAAGCCCATGTTGTGATTTGATGTGTTAGCTATGTTTGGTGATATTGTCTCCAACTGGATGAATTATATGGCTCACCAGGGAGCCTGGCAGGTATTGGGATTGTAAAAGTCTTGATTGGCCATTCCGAGGCAAAGTGGGGGAAATAATCTAAGTGTGAATGTTTGTTAGTGGCAGGGCTGATTCTCCATCCACTTACCCTGACATAATTGGGAGATTGCTTCTCTGATATCAGCAGAAAGGCTGACTGTAAAACAGGTAAAAGAGGCATTACAGGCAGTGTTCCTGAAATAATGGTCCCTGGGGGCTTCCCAGCTGGCAGCTGGCTGCAGGTAAGAATGACAGGAGGATGAGAACACTCTTTTAACCATTGTTTCCTATCATTGATATGGGATTTTTCCCGATGAAATTGGTGCACTTGTGAGTAACAAAACAGGTTCCTGAGGCTGCTGGAGCTGCTGTTTGTAGTGGTACAGCAGTAACTGAGCGTTTTGTTCCAATTGCAGAGTTAACTCCAGGTGAACAGGGAGAACAAACACTGGGTTAAAGGGTTCCCTGCCCTAAAATCCCTCCTCAAATCCACAGCTGGGCTTCTTTGTGCCCCCTCCCCTCCGCTATTTTCTGACTCTCCCCCAGCTTGTCATTCCCCATCCTCGTCCTCTCCAGAGCTGTGGCTCTGCCTGGGGACAGGAAGCAGAAATGACAGGGCTCAGCATCTTTCCTGCCCTGCACGAGGGCTCCAGAGGATCCAGGGGAAAGCTGAGCCCGCCACGGGTCCTGTTTTAAGGACAACACTTTTTAACCTCTTCAGTGCCATCAAAGCCAAGCTCCCCAAACTGGGAATGCAACAGCTCTGCCTGTCTCCTCCTGTTGCTCCAACAAAACCACTCTGAGGAGAGGGTGGTGGGAACATGGAATCTCCAAGCTATTCCCACAGCAGAGCCTGTGCATCCCTTCCTCCTCCTTTGTGTGTGCAGGAGGCGTTTCTTTTCCTGAAACAATTTGATTCAATTGACTTTTTAAACGGTGTTTATTTTATTTGTCACAAGGGTCTAGGGCAGCCCAAGGTGAGAGGACGATAAAACACAGCCCTGCTTTCCAAATCCAACAAACTCAATTCCCGTGCCGGGAATATCGAGCGCCGAGGCTCTGAGAGCAGGAACACACACACACAGACACAAAGCTCCATCACAGCTCCCCACGTGTCACCTGCTCCCCCCACGGTGTTCACATCACCAGGAACCTCCGCTGTGAACACACCAAAAGGTCTCCCATTCCCAGCTCTCTTCCCTAATTCCGGATTTTGGGAGAGGAGGCAACGCCGGGGCTCATCTGAATGCTGAGTGCTCTGCACCAGCCATGTTCCCTCCTCCAGTGCATCCCCCCTCTTCATGTTTATGATCCCTCCCTCTCCAATTCAGAGCTACAAAAGCATTTGCTGTATTTTTTTGTCTCAGGCAGCGATGTGAAATTTTTTAAAAAGCACCTTTACAAAGGAGAAAAAAAACCCAAGCGGACTTTCCCCAAAAAACGGTGCGGGGGAGGGAGATGCTGCTCTTAATTTGACAAATCTTTTCTGATTTTGGGGTGGGATTTTTTTTTTCTTTTTTCTTTTTTTTTTGTTTTGTTTCCCTCCCTTGCTAATGAAATTCCTAAAGATAAGATGGGTTGTTGTTGCCATGGAAACTTGGCGCTGGCAGAAGCTAAGACTGCAGATTTATTCATGCGCCTCGTTAGTCAAACTTGATGCAATAACACGGAATTAATATTTCGGTCTCATCGTCATCTTGCAGCTTTTGCCTCTGTGCAGAAGCTGGGAGCAGAAGGAAATGCTAAACTCTGCACAGCTGGGCTGAATCCCTCAGTCCTCTCTGGGCATCACACCAAGGGCAGCTCTGTTTTATGCACACCAAGTCCCTTTGCTGCTGCTGGCCATGGCAGGAGCAGCCTGAATGTGACTGCAGGAAATCTGGCCTGGTCTGCTGCCCAAATTCTCCAGTTTGGAACTGGCAGGGAACTGATTCTGCCACTCAGAGGTATCTCAATGGGCAAAGGGTCTTCACCCCCTGGTAACTCACCCTGGGTTTTTGTGTTCTCAGTAAAGTGCATTTTGCAACTCCTTGGGATGAGTAAGGATATCCAGTATTTATATTTATATTTATATTTATATTTATATTTATATTTATATTTATATTTATATTTATATTTATATTTATGTTGGATAAATAAGCATTGATCTCCTGGGGATGGCAGATTGAGGTGCTGTGCCCATGGCAACTCCAGCTCCATCCCACAGAGCAGAAGAGGGGGAGAAATTTAAGATCATTCCTTAAATCTGAGGGCAGGTTACTCCTGTCTGCATTTGCCCTCCTCGAGCTTTGCTTTTTGCTGATCACAAGAATCATAAGCCATGAAAACTGTGTCTCTGTATGGTTCCCCTTCAAAAGTGGCTCATGTCTGCTTCCACACAGCTCTAGCAAACCCCACAAATGTTTGTGACACCACAAACAGGGTTGTAGCTGTAAAAGGGGAAATGGGCAGCAGGAGAAAAGTCCTAAGGGGTTAGAAATAGGAAATCTCTTGGCCATGAAGTCTGGTGTTGGAGCTTAGGTGACTTATGGTTCCTGGGCACAAAGCCCAAAGGACACCCTGAGCCTTAAACCACTTTTTCATTGCCTCCCAGACATGGATGAACCAAACAGCACAAATCTGTGACCAGAACTGCTCTGCAGGGAGTGAGAAATCCTGAACCACTACAGCTCAATGCAGACTTGCTTGGCCAGCTCAGAGAGTTGAGCCTTTGGAGGCTGAAGGCTCCTCTGCTACTCACATCCCACAGCATAGAAGAGATCAGTGTTTTGAAAAGTTCTCCATTTTAAGCTAGATTATCTCAATTTTTTTTTTTTTTTAATTTTATGAAATGTGATTTTTTTTTGGTTCCTTCCTGGTGCCTTTGTGCACTTTAAAACACAACTCACCAGGCAGGTAAACAACACATGGATATGAAGAAGAAGGGAAGAGCAGAGTTTGCCCACTACTCTGATTCAACTCATGGTTTTCAACCAGGATAAAACCCAGCTAAAACCTACTCTTATCCCAAGTCCACCCCCCAAACACAGGTCTACTGTAGGTCTCTCAAAAATTCAGTGAGTTCTGGAGGGAACCAAGAGTGGTGAGGGTCATGCCAAGGAAATGCTGCTCCCTGTGTGTGCCTGGCTTTGCTTACACCCATTTGTTGCACCCAAATAGATGACTTTGCCCTTTTGCAAAAGGCAAACTGCAGCCAAAGTCTGCCTGATGGATCCCTGCTATAAGGATGGAAAAGGGCACGCTGAAGGCACTGGATGAACTGGCTTTGAATCATAAAAGGTGAAGGACATTAATGCTCCCTTGGGATTGGAACTCTGGAGGATTACACTGATAGAAGCAGACCTGTATTTTAATAAAAAATATACTTATTTCTGACACAGGATTAACAGTTTAAGCCCCTCACCAGCCTCTCCTTGTTATCATTCCTCTCAAGGAAGCCGTTTTTTCTCTCTGAGATGAGGGAGTGCTTTTTTTAAAGATGGAAGAGGTTTTTATTTTGGAGAACTCAAAGCAAGGAGGTGCTCCTACTTCCATCTCCCTCTTTAGAGATTGTCAGTGCCATCTGCAAGGGCTCAGTACCCACCACCCCTCTCCCAGAAGCCCTTCAGTACCAGATCCCCCTCCTACACAGCAATTGATATGGCAGAGAATTCAAATCTGAAATCAATAAACCTCGGAAAGCAAAGTCTGTTATTTATAATTGCTCAGCCCTCGAATTACTCAGGATACTTCAGGATTAGACAAAGTAGGTGAGATTTTCCGCTTCTCTATTTCACTGGAGTTCCTAGAGGTGCAAATCTGTGCAGCATCTGCCCTGTAATCATTAGTAAAATAAATTAGAATGCTTGAAGGAGCAGCCTGATTAGGAAGTGAAGTGATCACTAGCAACTATTGTCAGTGTTGTGTGCTTTGTTCCACTTACAAGGCTAATTACTGTAACAAAGTGGATCATTTAAAATGGAAATTCTGGATGGCTGTCAATGCAAATGTTCATGATTTTTTCCTGGATGCATCACAGACCGCATGTGGGGAAACAGAGGACAATGGAAATAATCAAAACACAACTAAATTGAAGAAACTATTCAATAGACTTTTGTTAGAGCTCGTTAAAAATGTGCATTTATCCTCATTCCTTTGGAGTGCTTTGTCTGAGGGCCCCTATCAGACTCCACCATCTCTGCAGCTCTTTGCAAAACGATGTCCACAAACGAGCCTGTTGCACTTTCTGACTTCAGCCCGAGGAAGCCAGTCCCCCTCCCAGAGGAATCTGTGACCTCCTGTTACTCCCAGTGCCAAGGACTGAGCAGAAATTCCCGTTCAGTCACGCCCTAAACTCGGAACACAGGGACACTCTCAAGCTCCTCAGGGCTGAACAGGGACTGGAGGAAACTCTGGGATTCACAGGTCCAAGAGTTGAACTCAAAGCCCTGGAATCACCATCTGAGGCTGGGTGAGATCCTGCTCCTCTTTTCATGGACTGAGCTCGGTGATGTGACAGCTGGGAACATCAGAAGTCTGCAGGATCCAGCCAAAGGTGGCTTTGTTTTCTTGGTTCATAACTGGTTTTTGAGGCAGGGAGGAATTCTAACAAAAAAGATTACGGAGTAAAAGATTTTCCAAGAAATTCCGAGTGTTAACCTGGAATGGTCGTCAGTATATTGTGGTCCTCACCCATCCACTCTAAAACCTGAGGGTGTTTTTAACGGGAAATGCGCTCAGAGAAAACTCATTTCCATTTGACAAAATCCCTCCTGGCCTACTCAGCCATTTTTAGAGGGGAAATGGGAGAGAAAAGCTGTGCATTTAGACAATGCACAAGAAAGCTGTGAAATCATTCCCTGCCAAGGCAAAATCAGATTCTGACGTTCTTCTTTCTCTCCTCTGTATTTACTCCTGATTTGAGCTGTAATGTTTACTCGCAGGAAAAGCACCCTGGAAAAACTGCACGAGTATTGCTCTGCATAGGAAATTTTGGCAAGCTTGGACTGACAGCTGTTTACTCTTTCAGTGAATTCACATATCTGGGGAGAGCACCAGGCACAGCAAAGCCACCACCTTGGGCCAGTTCTCTTCCAAGCGGGGTTCAAAGCACACAGATCAGACACAACATCCACGTTCCCACAGCTGATTTCTCTGGAGTTTAAAATAACACCATACCTTCCCTTGCATAACCTTTCTGAACTGATAGTTCTACTTTTTTTTGACAGATTGCAATCAGTCTCACCGCTGTCTGCCCCAATAAAAGCCTTCCTTTGTGCAAGAGATGCATCCAGTGCTGTCAGAGCTGGGAAAGTGGCACCCAGGAGGCCCGATCTGAAAGCAAACAGCAAAAATGCAAACGTTTCTTGCAGAGGGTAGCTGCAGAAATCCCAACTCTTTAGATGCTTTAGATGGTCCACACAGGGTTCAATCCATCCTTACTGTATCACATGTGCTGCAAAGGCTCACATCAATTGTGCCTGCCAGCAAAATCTGTTCAAAACCTCTCAGTCTTGGTGTTTTTTAGGACGTGCCAGCTTGGTTTGTCCTTGTATAATTGGACAGAAGTGAAACAAAAGAGCTGATTTGGGCTGTTTCATCCCAGGCAGTTCTGCCTTTATAAAGGGGGAGAGGAAGGAGGAGAACACATTAAACTTTATCTTAAATGCTCAGTGTCAGACACTTTCCAGGCCACCAGTGTAGTGGTGTCAATGGTGTTTTACTGGTCTGAGTGTTATGTCAAGCCAGTAAATGAGGAGCAGTTATTGTGATCCCTGTCATGACGTGCTGAAAAAACAGTGTAAGTGGGATGAGAGTCAGCCTGGCTGTGCCAGCAGAAAACAAATGTTTGTAATAAATTGCAGCTTCGACTGATGTGCTTTCAGTGATGGTACCAAATGAATGTGACTTCTACAGCACGGGCAGCAGTGGGGAGCAAACAAATCAAGGGCGTGAAGGGTGATCACTGAAATGCCTGATTGGCTTTGCAGGGCTTTTTGACATCTGTGTAAATCCACTGACTTCAATAGAGTTACCTAAGGCAACTAAGGGTGGGAGAAGAAAACGCTTTTGTGCTTTGAAAACCAGTAAATGGAAATTATTAGGGAAGAAAGAGTAAAATAGATGAATCCAAGAGAAGTCGAACTCCTTGTCTTTCCTAGAAGAGCTGAAGAAAGCACCGGTTTCAGGTGTGTCTCCCTTCTACACCACCAGACTTCCTGGGGTGAATTAGCTCTGGTTTTAGCAAATGAGTGGTTTCTAGAGAGACTGAGGGCAAAGAAACCTAGGGAGGGTTAAACCTGGGGGAAAAAAGATCAATATGCCTTTGTCCTAAGCCAAATATTTGCTATTCTCAATAAAATATTCGTTTGCCACCATTTGTCCTGGGTGAAACTCCAGTAATCACTGGGACAGTGAGAAAAATGCTTTTTTAAAATTCATTTTGGGGGACCATGTTGGGCTGAGTGCATGTTCTGCTGGGCTCTGCCTAATTGAACGAACAGAGACAAGCTCTAGCCCAAATCCATCAAAAAGAGGAATTTGGGTGATATTTTAATCCCTGTTCATCATTTACAGCTCAGGACAGCAAGCTAATACAGCACAGAGACTTCCCTCATATCTTCTGGCCCTCAAGAACTGGGAGGTACAAGACACCCAAGGCCTACAGACTTTGTGGAGAGTTAGTACATGTATGTTGATGATTTCTTTAAAGAGAGCACGCGTTGCTGTGATTTGCTGCTGCTCCTTGGCCATCCCTTTCATAGCCCTGCAGACTCCACAGCAGGAAACTCAGAAGGCTAAAATCACAGAGAGCTGAGGAAGAAGCACCAGTGGGCAGAAAAAACAAAACCACTGCCGGACACAAAGCCCCATTTCCCTGCCAGTGCTGTGACCATGGCAGTGGATAATTCCAAGCCACCATAACCTCAGGCAGATCCCTCTGGGATTCATGGGTGTGTTGGTGCTCTGGGTAATTAGCTGACATATTTTAGCAGTGCTCCAAGCAGCATCCCCTTCTCGTGGCTCTGATTTGGTTGTTTTGTCCCAGCCTGTTCTGCCGTGACCCGCGAGGAGGTCACATGGAAACAAAAAGGTCACAAATCCTCCCCTGCCATCACCAAGGAGGCGTGGAGAGCGAGTGCTGGTATTGAACTGAGTGGGGTGGGTGGCTCTGCACGCTTGACAACGTTATCAGCAGGGCTGGGGAGGGGAAGGCGTGGACAGGTGAGTCCTGGGGTGGGGACCTGCCACCGTCTCACTTCATCTTCAGGCTTCACCTCCCTTCCAGTCAGCACGAAGCAGGCTCAGCGGCCACAGAAAGCTAATTATTCTGGAAGGCACCTTTCTAATCATCTGGTGTAAAGCCTGTGATGCATGTTGAGGGGAATTATCACTTGCTCCCTGTCCTTAAATGTCTCACAAACGCCGTCAGATGAAGGAGAAGGTGCTGAGGATCCCCGGCACAAAAACGCGCCGGGAAAGCAGCAGCCATTTCCACGTCTGTCAGAGCGGAGCCTGAGAATGCAGTTTGTTTGTGCAGGGATATTTTTAGGCTTCGGAATTATGCAAATTGTTCTCCTAAATTACACACAGCCCTGTGATAGCAGCTAGTGGCAGTTGCAGCTGTCAGTGTCATATGGTGGTGAGCGCCCAGCGAGTCACGGGAGCGAGCATGGAAGTGGTTCTGAGCATCAGGAAACGGTTCTGAGTCAGGAAATGGTTCTGAGAGTCAGGAAACGGTTCTGAGAGTCAGGAAATGGTTCTGAAAGTCAGGAAACGGTTCTGAACGTCAGGAAACGGTTCTGAGAGTCAGGAAATGGTTCTGAGAGTGAGGAAATGGTTCTGAGAGTCAGGAAACAGTTCTGAGAGTCAGGAAACGGTTCTGAGCATCAGGAAGTGGTTCTGAGCATCACCACAGCCCCAAATATCTGCTCATGGATGGGAGAATCACACACAGATCTGATGCGCCTGATATAGGAAGGGAGACAGCACTGGAAAGGGGCCTCTCCACTGATACCTTTCCATGAGACCTCTCACTGCTTGTGTTATTCCACTTGCTGCTTCTCTGTGACTCCGGAGGGTTTGGATGCCGTTACCAACACAAACTACATTGAACAGTTTTATTATCAAGGTCAACAGTGCCATTAAAATACTTCCAGGCATCAATCCTCCACTCCTAATGGAAAGCAACACAAAATAAATAAGTTGACTGTTTAAGCAGCTGGTGGAGAGGCAGGAGAAGGACTGGACAGGGCGGCAGGTTTGTTTCATCTGTTTGTTTTTCAGGAGGCAAATCTTTGGAGGGTATAAATCTGTCTGTCCTACAGGCAGTACAATAGAAGTATGAGCATTAGAGGAAATGCTGCAGAATTTTGCTGAACAATTTTTCTGAAGTGGCTTTTTCCAGGGACTGCTGGGGACTGCACTCCTGAAAGAATTGCCTCCAAATCTGGTGCCCTGGTACGTGGCTGTAACACATTGCTGGGACTCTGCCTTGCTCGAGAGCTGGAAACAGGGGTGTGGGGAAGTGGTTCCTCATTATTGCCTTGCCCAAATTCCCCCCGAAAGGCTTTGGCTGAGCCCAGAACCAGTATTTAAGAGCTGGTGATGAAGGGGGAAGTTTGTTTGCAATCAGCCAAACTTCCCTGGCTCTTTTACCCCCATGGCAATGACTCCATTTTCTGTCTATAAACCCTTCTCTATCACTGACCTCTATTAAAGAAAACCACAATGAAAGGAAGAACAGGGACAAGCTCCCGTAGAACATTAGCATTAGAGGTGGTTCTTGGTAGAGGTTTAATTCCACTGAGCTCAGATTTATCAGTGAGTAAGGAAGAAGGAGTTGGAGATCTGGAGAAGCCTCTGACACCCCACAAGCTCGACAGGACTGCTGGCTGAAGAGATTGGGGGCATCTGAACATGCCTTACTCATGGTTTTATCTGATCACAACCCTTTGTACAGGTTTTACTCACGCTGTTACCCAGTTCTTAACCACGAGCAGCGAAAATCAGCTACCTTTGCTTTCTTCTTCCTCTTTACAAGAAGAAAACCAGAACGGCCAGCAGCCCAAACCAGGCAATGGAAGAGAAATGGATGTAAATCAACAGGAAATATTTTAGGGCTGCAGAGAGAGTGCTGTAGATGGGTAAATGGGGCTGGAGGGTCAGCAGCAGCAGATGTTGGGAATGAATGGGAAGGCAAACAATGGCTCGGGAGGGATGGGCAGGTTGTCGTGATAAGTCTTGTGTATAGTTTACTAAATTCTCTTTGCAGTGTAAACATTTTGTCCAGGTGCTGCTGAAAAGATTTAAGAGAACTGTGTAAAAATGTTCTCTGCTCTATAAAATGCTACTGCTTTGCCTTTCCTGTCTGGAGAGCAAAATAAACGAGAGCTACAAAAACACTGTTGCAACCAGCACCACACACATCATTTTTCAATTGTTGAAACAACTGATCTGTGCATTTCTCTTCTTTGTGATGGAAAGAAATTACAGGCAGGGGGAGACAACGCTTTGGAGGGTCCTGAAGTGCTGTGACAAAGGGTGTCACTTGGGATCTTCTTGCCTCCTTCTGTGGCTTAATTGGGTGAAGATGCATCATGTGGTTGCAGAGCTCATTAGCAAAAGTAATTCACTGTGCTCTATTCATTTGTTACAACCCTGACATAAAGCCGCGGAGCATTTTGCATCTGGAGCTATCTGAAAACAAAGCCACTCTTCAAATACTTTCTTTGGTTGGTTTTAGCAGAGTATAAATCAGATGTGTATGGAAACCACAGATTGTCTCTGTGGTGGGGTCCCCCTTCGCAGAGAACAGAAAAACGTACAAATAGGAAAAGAATGAAGAGCAAAAGGACAAATGAGAAGCCCACTAACTCAGGCTCAAAGAGATACCTGGCTTTGCAGTGATAACTGATTTGCACAGACATGAGCTCATCCTCTGCTTAGGAGGGGAACACAAGTGGGAAGCCCTGACTTCCCAAATCCAGGTGTTTTGTAACCACAGGCAATCCCCAGATGTTCACAAACTCCTAAAACAAAAAACGGGGTGCCTTTCTGGAAGGATGTTGGCCGAAATCACAGATGGATCCAGGTTTTCTCTCCTCAACACCAGGACACTCTGTGAGCTGACAAGACCATGTGGTTATCACACCTTGTGGGATGAAGAGATGCACCCAATGAACGTGAGCAAACAATGGAAACTCTGGGGAGAACAACAGAGTTCTGCTATTGATGGGAGAGATAACAGGAATGAGGGTGCAGATGAATAAACTCTCTCCTGCCAGCTAAGCAGAAATCCACACCCAGCTATTCACAAGACTCCTTATCTCCAAGTTGCTCTTTTTTTTGTTGTTTACAGTCTAAGATTTTGGTCAAATGTTTCACTGCCGGGGTAACTTGTTCATTTGGAGCCAATCAAACCTGTAATAAAAGTAAGTTCTGAGCACTACATGGACATTGCTCCAGGATGGACTCTCCTAAACTGCTCGTGAGCTCTCACCCTGGGAAATTCAACAGGACTTTTGCTCCAGAGCCATTAATGGGTTCTTGTGCAAGACACTCCTCCTGCTCTCAATTAGCTCTTTGTGTGGGCATTTATTTATCTACAGACATGAAACCACTGGCCAGACCCCCAGATAACATCAACGAATCCAGATCCCTTTTTTACCCAGCCCAGATCTGGAAGCTGCAGATACCAAACTCCCAACTCGTGGGTGGTTCCCAACCCTTGGCTGTCATTTGCTTCATGCAGTTTTGTGATTTAATTGCTTTTTCAGGCATTTGTGTTTTAGGGATATTTCTTTTTTCCTTCTAACAACTCCAGTTGCTCTGGGAAGAGTCAGTTGTCATGACTCCCTGCTTTTAAGGCTTCTGCTGCCACGTTGTCTGACAATAAGAGGAACGGAGGACCAAAGCAGACAGGGGGAAGAAAGCTTAATTATAGCCCAGACTGCCTCTCTCTCTGAGGTGAAGGGAATGTAAATTATAATTCCTGGATACAAAATCAAATAGAATTACTTATCTTTTGAAATCCCCACTGATCTGGCTACTGCAGTTAAGCAACCAACCTGCTGCCTCATTATTCCAGTGACATACTGCTGCAGGAGAAACTCCCAGGCACAGCAATAAACCAGCAAAAATGCAGGAGGTGGCTCAAGATTTCCCTCCCCTCCCTCTCCCAGGTAGCTTTCCATATTTCTGTTTTAAATTAAATATCTGGCACCTTTCCCCTGAATTTTTAACGAGTTTGTTTTAGGGAGCAAATTTGACAAAGTGACCCTTGGAACAGCAAAGAGTGGAGAAATTAGAACGTGGCCAGAGTGCAGCAGGGAAAGCCTGAATTAGAATTTCTACTTCCTTGACCAGGTTGTTTTCTGGAGAGAACTGGAGGCTTCCAGTTCTCCTGTTGTCTTTCAGACATAGAAACCTCTCTAATTTTGATGCTGCCTGGAGAGGGATGGTCAATACTGCACATGGTTTGCTCACATGATGGAATAAATCCGTGGCTTATCTAAGCCTCTCACTGCAGCAGCAATTTATAAATTCTCTGGAGGAACAGAGAGAAGCTCATGGCAAAAAGACCACACACTCCTGATTTCTCTTTAAGCCAGCTGGGCACAGGAAAAGCTGGAAGGATTAGGAAAAAGAAAGAAAAATGCAGTTGAGGGGAGATACGAGGGAGAAGATGAACAGGAAACAAATCTACCAAATCCCCACGTCTTTGCCCTTCTAATGCTTGGTGGGGGTGCCAGCTTTGGTGGGACCCAAGGCAAAGGCTGCCACCAGGGCAGCTTGGTGTGAGGGAGAAAAACCTGCTTGCCAGAGCTCTGAGAGAAAGCCCTCTGCAGGGGAGCTGTGATTTCATCCTTATTGAATGCATTAGCAAGTGGTTGGAAAACTCAGAGGACGGCACACACTGCACTGGATTTCGTGACATTTCTATTGCGGCGCTGGGAACAAGGCACCGGAGGATTCAGTGGATGATAAACTGTAAACATGAAATACAGCAGGGGAGCTGCAGCCTCGAAACACAAACCAGCCCTCCCTGGGAGCCTTCTCCCACACTTTCAAAGCCACCAAAAAAAAAAAAAAAGAAAAAAATCCCTTCAGCCACGGGTTACAAACGCATGGAGAGATGAGGGAGGGTGCCCCAGGGTTATTCCCAACCTCTCCTATGGGTGCAGGTAAGTCCCCCACTTCCCAGCTGCCAGAATGTTAAAGAATAATATTAAATAAACCACCCCACAGCCCACACCCAGCCCCACACCTTGAGGGAACCCCCCCAGCACTGCTCTGCACCCCCAAACCCTCTTTGCTGGTTCATCTGTGTGAATCGAACCCAGGGTATTCACTTTTTGTAGATCTCCACGTGCTCAGCACTGCAGCTCTTTTTATGGGAGCAGATCCACAGATTTAGGACAAAACAAGCTTTCTGCTTTCACCCTTTGCAGGATATACTTTGGAGGCAAGGAAGGAACGATAAGATCTTGGGAAAAAAAGGTGGGAGGTAACTGTGGGCTTCTCCCCACCCCAGATGGCAAAGGATTTTCTGCACGAGGCTCCTGAGGAAGCTGCAAAAGAAGGATTTGCTGCCCTTATTCCCGCTGGGAAGATGCTGTGAATGGTGTGATTGCCTCTGGTTGGCCTGTGAAACACACATAAACATATCTGAGAGTCAAACAGGTTTAAAACCTGACTGTGGCCACCTGCTGCAGCTCTGCCCACCCTGAGACTTGAGGCAGGGAGTGATTATATGGACACGTATGGCTCATATGGACACGTATCCCTGGTCACACTCAAACACACGTGCACTTGTGCAAGGCAAAATTACTGGAAGAAGTAACAATGATCAATATCTAGCCATGGTTTACGTTCCTCCCTGATTTCTTGCCTCCTCCTTGATTGCATAATTCACCTTCCCAGTGGCATTAACAGTTCCTCAGGCATCACCTTGGCAGTTTAAACATGAGGTGGGTCTAATATATTCTGCAAAGAGGCTGTTCTGCAGAGCAGGCTCACAGGGAAAGATCTGATAGAACCAAACCCCCTATTTTTTTTCTTCCTATCAGTCTCAGTCCTTTTATTTCCAGTTCATACCTTAAAGAAAACTAGAGAATTAAATCAATTAGCTCCTGGTAATGGGGATTGTAATTTTATCTGTTTGACAGAACTCTACCCATACAAATGAGACTCTGCACCAAAACTTCTTGGCCACAGCTTGGATTGTTGCAGCAGAGCTTGAGGCACAAAAATACCCATCAGAGGGACAGAGAGACTAAATATATCCCTCAGGACAGCCTGGCCATGTAAACCATCCACTCAGCTCAGGAAATCACACAGCATCCACAAATTCCCTCGCAGAGGATCAGAATGAAAGAAGGAGACAGCCTAAAGTACTGATGTTGTGTAACAACAAATGTTTCTATGGAGACTTTCCAGCCACTCTCAAAGGAAGGCAGAAATGCTGTTTCTTTCCCACTGCTGAGCAAATTGTGGATGGAGTTTGGGGCGGCTGGCACCTCTCGTGTTACCCCGGAGATGGAGCAGCCATGGTAACACAGTTGGTGTTTGTGAGGGGAAAAGAGCTGGCGTGGAACACCCGGCACCACCTCCCCGAAGCAGACAGGAAATCAGCCATGGTAATGCAGAGCAGGCTCTGTCAGAGGAGTTTGGGGACCTGGCAGGGAGAAGATTGAATTCTGGGTGTAACTCACTCTCACCCTGCCACAAATACAGGCCAAAACGAGTCTCACTGGGACCTCACCTCCTTTTGTACATCCTTCCTTTACTAGGAGCAAAACTCCCCCGTTTGATGCATCAGTGGTGGTGGGTGGGTAAAAAGCTCCTAAATGGCTCAAATTCTTATTCACAGCTCCCCAAACAAAGCAGATGAGCAATGAAAGCACGGTTATTACAAATCCAACATGTTTGCAGGAGATCTTCCTCTGTAGAGAGTGGTCACCTCGCACGGGACACAAACCATGACGTGGCTTCTTATTCCCTCTGGCCTTTTGGATGAGGCAACTTTGCTCATTTTGTGTTTGGGTGGGTGGGTGGGGGCACAACCAACATGTTCCACCTTATAAAAGGGAAGGACAGACTGGAACAGCAGGACAAAATGGTCCAGAAAACAGAGATGTTTTCCCTGAGATCTCCCTCTGAAAGGCCAGAGTCAGTCCCACCCCAGGACTTTACAACACAACAGGAAGTGCAGAAGCTCTCAAATCTCCAGGATCCTCTGGATGCTGCTGGAAAAGGGGAGAGAGAAAGGAGGCCCAGGCAGAGGGGTGTGAAGGTCCTATGGATGGAGACTAAAACACATCAAATCAGTGCAAAGGGCCCTTCGGAAAAGGTGCTCACACATGAGGCTGACAGGGCTGGGCAGAAAGGGACAACTCAGCCTCACACAGAGCAAAAGACCCTAAAATCCCTGTCAGGTACGTTCACACATTCCTATACCCACTGCTGCCTTTCAGGTAGGTTTGAGCCTGCCCAGCCCCACACAATTAAGTGCAGTAAGACACAAAAAGCCCTGCTTCCAGACCCCTGGAATTCTGGAAGGATCTGGCTGACACCAGCTGCCCCTCCTCAAAAATTTTAACGTGGGAGGTAGAAAATGAGAACTAGACAAATCTACTCATTTTTGACCTTGGAGAAAATTTCCTGGGTTGTGTTTCCCCCCTCTCCTACCCCTCGCTCTGTTTATCCCTTCTTTGCTTGCAGGAAGGCACGTGAGTGATGCAGTCAATTTAAAGTCATTTTGGATAAGCATCTGAACTTCTGGATCTAAGCTCCAGACCTCAGGAGTGTTTCAAAGCCCTGCTCATTCACAGAACCCTATACCCACTGCCACCTCTCAAGAGTTTGGCTTTCACAGGTAGGTTTGAGCCTGCCCAGCTCCACACAAGTAAGTGCAGTA
The DNA here is from genome assembly GCF_000691975.1 of Corvus brachyrhynchos. Taxonomy (NCBI): domain Eukaryota; kingdom Metazoa; phylum Chordata; class Aves; order Passeriformes; family Corvidae; genus Corvus; species Corvus brachyrhynchos. Next base: position 4,945,474 of record NW_008236924.1, on the reverse strand, counting down.
AGACACAGAAAACCCTGCTGGGTATCAAACTCCAGGTTTTAAAGAAGCACAACCTTAAAAACAAATCAGCCTACATTCAAATATATGAGAAAAAGCATTTCCAGAGAGGCTCCTGACCCACCATTTGCTGCTACTGGGGCTCCTGGGAGTAACACATCTGCAGTTCAGTGTATTTTTCTATTTTGCCTTGGTGGCAGAAACAAGAGCGCCTACTCAGCCAATTCCTTGAGCTTTCCATGCTGCTGGAACACTTCATCTTCACGACAACTGTGGTTTCTCTCTGTGCCATCATACGTTTATGTACATTAACCTTGTGCTAAATTCCAAAGGCTGCAAGCAACCACCTAAATCACGCTAATTAAGACAAATTACTGGAATGCTCTGAAGAACGCTGGGAAATGCATTTTGCTGCATGGCACGATAATGAAAACAAAGCTCAGTTCCATAATGCTGTTAAGTGTGCTTGTTTCCAGCCCTTTATTTTCTGGTTTCCAAAGATCTCTTCCTCGCCCTTCAAGGATAAAATTTAAACTAATTCCCCCAGCAAGAGCTCAAGGAAAGTTCATCCTCACTGGAAGCTGTCGTTCAGGAAAAGTCCATGGAACAAATCCATCCCCAGGTACAACACCTGCGTCCAGCAGAGCGACACCAGGATGAGCCCAGCCCAAGTTGGAGAGATGAATTCTCCTTCATTTCCTGACCTCTCTGCTTCTCTGGCACCATGAGTAGGCTCCAAGGAGGCAGGAGCAGCCCAGTGGGATGAGAACAAACCCCCAAATTTGTTTCAGCGGCTTCTTCGTGGCCTCTCCGTGAGGGAATTTGGTGGTGGGAAGAAGGCAAGAACTCAGGAATGGTGCAACACCAGAACAGCAGTGCCCTGCTGCTCGGTTTCCACTGCTGCAGGGATTTATAAAGAATTAACTCTAAATTTGCATGCACAAGTAACGAGGCCGCAACGGCAGGACCTAAGAAATGGGACCCACACCAATTCCATCTCTTCATGCTGGAAAAAACTTCTCATTCCCAGACTATCTGAGCAGCCACTCTAAAAACCTTAAACGAGGGGAAAAGAGCAGCATGAAAGGGGAATACACCTAAGCTTTACACACAGAATTATAAACAGGATGGCGCAGAGGAAATAAAGGGTCCCTGCATACAGCAGAAATTAATTTTCTGCTAGAAAAGGACCCTCTAATTATACTTCTGTGTCACCTTTTTCTCTCTGCCACATAATCAAACTTGAAGCTGCTGCTCTGGAAGTGAACTCTTCTTCTCAAATGCTGGGAGAAACATCTCTAAATTATCATCAGAAAGAAGATAATGGATGCTGACTGCTCCCTGAAAGTAATTTTTGAGTTTTCTTTTTCCGAGCGGGAGCTAAACAGCGTCTAGTGATGCTCATTAAGCAGTCAGCATCCTCCTCTGAAGAGCTGACGTCAGTTTGCAGCCTAGGACCTGCAATTATCATCCCTTGCCATTGAAGTGGATGCTGCCTAGTTACAGCACACTGGGAAGTCTGGAAGGATCTGGCTGACACCAGCTGCCCTCCCTCAAAAATTTTAACGTGGGAGGTAGAAAATGAGAACTAGACAAATCTACTCATTTTTGACCTTGGAAAAAATTTCCTGGGTTGCGTTTCCCCCCTCTCCCACCCCTCGCTCTGTTTATCCCTTCTTTGCTTGCAGGAAGGCACGTGAGTGATGCAGTCAATTTAAAGTCATTTTGGATAAGCATCTGAACTTCTGGATCTAAGCTCCAGACCTCAGGAGTGTTTCAAAGCCCTGCTCATCAATACACAGTGGAAAAGCAAAGCTTTTCCTCTGTCAGAAAAATCCCCAGCAAAACTCTTTGCTGTCATTAGCGGTGTCAGGATGGGAACGGAATTCCAGGAGCAGTCTGGGGGTGAATTGGCAAAAAAAGACTGTGAAGGTGCCCATGCAAACTCCATTTTCCCAAGTTTTCTGCCATTAAAGCCAGGTGCTTTAATCACAACTGGATAAAAATCACAGGATTAAATGTCACCCTCCTTTTGCATGTGGAGCCCGGCCTGTTAAACACGCAAACTGCCCCAAACCAGGTTGTAGGATGGAGCATTGAAAGATGACAAAATGAATTGGTTTATAGCTGCTGGGGGCGGGGGCTTGGCACCAACATTGAATCAGAGGCTCGTGCTGGCTTTTACCTTCCACCTTGCATGAGCTCACCCATCCTTCTTTGGTGACACTTCCCACTAAGGATTCCCATTTGTTTGATGAATATCTAAACTCCATCAGACATTCCT
>NW_008236924.1:4918829-4943174 GCF_000691975.1 Corvus brachyrhynchos | reverse complement strand
AACCATCTCACTAACATTTTGTTGCTATTAACTTTAATAAATTACAGCCTGGTATTTGCCTTCGTAGCACTGAGCCATCCATCACATAAGCTTATTTTTTTGCTTGTTGTTTTTTTGAGAGAACCACAATTATCCACCTGCTGCAAGGACCTCATTCCCCACCTATTCTGTGTTTTGCACTATTAAGGAGGCATGAATTTAAACCAAAGCATTGTTTAGGGCAGAGGGCTGGTGTGTCCTTTTCTTCCTCTGCTTTCTCTTCCAGCAAACCCCACAAACACCACTAAGAGCATCAGAAAATGCTGGAAACTTCTGAGGTAAAAATTAAGAGAACAGTTCCACAGTTGTTTATCTGCCTAATGCTCCAGGATTTCTTGGGAAAATGATCAAAGATACCTGAGCAACGGAGATGCCAGAGGATATCTAATGTTTAAAAATCCCTCTGGACATCTTATGGATGGCCCAGAGTTTGATCTATTGTGTCAGACACATCCTCCCTTTGTTTCAGACTCAGCAGAGATGACATGAATCACTTAATTCTCCATTGAAATGCAGGATCTGCTGGGTGGAAGGCAGGATATGGATTTTCTTTCAGGGCATTTCATGAAAAGAAATAAAGAAGAACTCCATAAAGCCCTGAAATTACAGGTGGAATGCAACAATGCAGGATGAGGCTGGCCAGGACAATTCATTGCTGGAAATCCTGCTCTGGGGCAGGGGGATAGCTTTGCTTTGACAGGACCATGGCTTCACGAGCGAGCCCAGGGACAAAGACAGACGGATGGAAGGAGATGCTGATTTTCTGGCACTGGGAGAACCAGAGCAGTTTCTACCCAGATCAGTCTGAGAACTGAAATTAGTGAGGCTGAGGGGAGTCAGCCTCTCACTTCCTGTGGATCATCAGGAGGTCACTTAATTTAGCACAGAGTGACGAAGGTCAGTGACAGGAGCACTGCAACAACCAGGCCTGAAACCTCCCCCCCTGGACCCCCAACCCCAGCAAGAAATTCCATCTTCGGACACCACATTGCTGAAAACAATCAGGAAGAGCAATTTTATTTCCTGGCAGGTTATTTTTAGCCAGGAGCATTTCCGTGACCTGCTCCACAGCACATCCCTGTGAGGGGCTGTGCTGCCAAAATCCCAGCGGCAGAGACATGGGAATGGCAAGGGTTGTGCTGAGCTGCTTCCTCATTTTCTGCACAGCCATTTGTGTGTCCTTCCCTCAGCACGGGTCACTGCCACTCTGCTCAGACAGACCTGGCACTGTGAGAAGCAGTGGGGAGATGCCAAGCAGGCTGTGCCAATTCAGGTGTTCAGGCTGCTGCTCTGAAGCAGAGCTGGGCACACATGACGAAGCTTCCTGGGATGATTTATGCTGTCTCCGGGCGCATTCTGTGGAGACAGGATGTGTAATAGACTGCGGGGAGGTTGAGCTCAGTGTTTTGTAAAGAGATCGCCTGTGTCACAATCTGTATTGTGCCTGAGCGCTGCGAAGGCGGCTGAGAATCACTCAGGGAGCTGGGGAACTGCTGTGCCTGTCAGCTCCTGAGGAGTGGAGGCACGGAGCAGATCCAATCTCTAACTCAGATCAACAGCCCAAAAGGATGAATTAGGCTGAGCTGGTGCTGAGCAGCTTCTGACAGAGCATCCGAGCTGAAGGGATCATCCTGGGGGAAGCAGAGGCATGCAGGCAGTTGCTTTGCTCCTGTGTTCCTTGCCCAGCTCCCCGTGTGACACTGCCTCATTTCAGGCTGCATTACACACAGCTGGCCCACGAGGGGACCGGGGGGATGCAGCAGTGGTGGGTGGTGTCACCTCAGCCCAGAGACAGCCCTGGAGGGAGGTGCTGCCTACCTCGATGCCCCCCAGCCACAGACAGAGATGAGATTTATGGATCCCTTTCTGTGCCAGACCCTTCTGTTCCACCCCAGAAAGTTTGCTGGGATGTTCTGCAAGGGAGAAAGCTGAGCTCTGGGTGCTCTTTCCATCCTCATCCCTGGGAAGTGCCATGAATCACTTCCAAGGTGACTCTGAAGCACAAGTACAAGGAGTTGACTGCAAATCCAAACAAGAGCCTCAAAATCTCCTCACTCAAAACCCTCAAATGAAGCAACCAAGGTTTGTATCCCAACACCAGCAGCCACAGATGCCAGCAGAGCATCTGGCCAGTGAAGACCAGCCTGTTCATCCTGCCAGGAGCTTTCTGCAGACAGAACGAGACTGAGTGGAAAGGGCTGAGCCTTGAGAGCCAGGAGGGCCAGAGGGTGCCCCAAAGTCACAGTTCCTATCCCAGGGAGGTCCCTCCATGCCTCTTACACACAAACAACCTTCCAAGTATTGTCCTAAAACTCCAGATTTCAGAGCTTTCCCTCTCCTTTGTCACCAGAGCTCACAAAAATGCTGAAACTGCTGTAAAACTTCAATTGCTATTCCTCCCTTCCCATTTATCCTTTAATTTACAGCTTCCTCCACTTGCATTCTTATTTCAATCCTTTTTATCCCTCCAGCTTCAGAATGTTTTCCAGCTTTTGTATCTTTTCTTTTTATTAGATCATTGTCTTCCTGTTCTATATTTGTGCTTGCAAACAGACACCTGCATGCACACCCACACTGCCTGACTCAACCTTTGTTTTGTTTTCTGGGTTCGTTTTGCACTTCCATTTGTCTCTCACCCTTCTTCAGTCCCTCTTCATTTTTCCTTTTACTGCTGGAGACTTAAATTCATTGCTCATTTATTCTGTGGCTCCTGTTTCTGGTATCTCAGACCCTCCTGTCTCCCAAATCTTCCTTATCTCCACGGATTTCCCTTTATTCCTTCTTTGCCCCTCTCTGTGATCCAAGTACAGCAACTTCTCTGCCTCACTGTTTTCATTCTTCTGAGGACACACCACACCAATGCCCCTCTTGGCTGTCCTAACAACACATTAGAAATTCCATTAAAGTAATCATGGAATATCCTGAGTTGGAAGGCACCCACAGGGATGATCCAAGTCCAGCTCCTGGCCCTGCCCAGACACCCCAAAAATCCCACCCTGGGCATCCCTGGCAGCGCTGTCCAAACGCTCCTGGAGCTCTGGCAGCCTCGGGGCCGTGCCCATTCCCTGGGGAGCCTGGGCAGTGCCCAGCACCCTCTGGGGGAAGAACCTTTCCCTGACATCCCCCCTAAATACACCCAAGCAATCATTCTGCTGGCACTGGATGTGATTTCTGTGCCTTTCTGTACTGCTCAGCACCAGGATGGAGGAAGACAGGACATCAAGCTGTGAAACTTGCACTTCCATCACCCTCATTTCCAGGAGTCCTGGCAGGATAAAAGAGCAGTTGATATTAAAATGTCCTGTTCACTTCCACTTGCCATTCAGCTGCATAGCAACCACAGACTACCTTCAGCAGACTTCCTGAACTATTTTTAGTTCAATTACTTGTTCCCCTGACTCAGACTGCAGGGTCTGAGCTTACCTTTCATGCAATATGTGCAAATGAACCTCATTGCTTGCACTCGTCCTGACCCATGCAGCTCATTACCAGGAAAATATTTTAGGGACTGAGATATAAACTTCTATATTTGCCCCTCATGTCTGACAGATTTTCAGGCTAATTTTGTCCCCATCTAGCTTTCATAGCCCAAAGATTTATCATATTCATATCCTTGTCATCTACTTGGGTGACAGAACTACCTGCAGGTGGATTCACCAGCTTGAGGAACGGCTTTTAGCAGGGAAAGCTAACGATGATGTGCCAGAACAGTAAATCTGTAAAATCCGAGAGGGGAAGGCAGCAGGAGACTTGTTTATCATCTTTTGGGGCTGAAAATGAAGCTTTCCTCAAGGCCTGCTGCAGGAACTCCAAGTGTGGGTAAGGGGAGTGTGGGAGCAAAGCTATGACAGCCTCTGAACACTGCCCAGAGCAGGATCTGCTCCCTGGTGCTGGATCAGAGACGGAGGACAGGACATGGATTTGAGTTTAAATTATCCCCCATGTTCTCATTTCACTGAGTGGAAGGGCATTTCAGACCTGACGCCACAGACCCAGACTCCTCCCCAGGTTTATTTGCAGAACAACTGTTTGCTCTCTCACCTAAGTGACCGCCCCTGTGGTTAACATCAAACCTCAGCAGGATGAGATGAGAACACAGATTGGTGATAAAGCCAAGCCTGAAAGATATTTCCACGTGATTTTGACTCGTGAGGAATCTGCATGGATATTCCAGAATGCAGCCACGTGGAAGAAACCCAGACCTGGTTTGGAAGCACTGGTGGGCCAACATTAATTCTTAGCTCACGTGAATGGCTTCCATTAAAGACTCTTCCCAATACTGAAGCATGCACCTCCTCTAAGAAAAAACACCCTGGACTGCTCAGCTCTCCCTCAGAAATCAAATATCCAGCCCAAACAATCATCATGGAATCTCAGAATGGTTTGGGTTGGAAGAGGCCATAAAGGTCATCTCATTCCACCCCCTGCCCTGAGCAGGAACACCTCCCACCACGCCAGGTTGCTCAGACCTCCACCCAGCCTGGCTCCCTTCAGGTACTGGGTATTGTCATTTTTAGTGACAGCTAAATGGGTGACATCTGTAAAAGTGTATTAAATGTTTCAACCTCCATTTTAGTGTCAGCTCTTCGGATTCTCCACCCCTCAGTCAGACACCCTGGGCCTGGTTAGCTGCTCCTCTCCTGGCGACACCCTTAATAAAGAATATTTTCTGGTTTTCCCTGCTCAGTGGATTGAATTATGTGTTATTTTAGTGCTCTCCCTTCCCATTAGTACTATTCTTTTCTATTTAATCCTTCAGAAATTCCCATTTCTCCTTCCAAGTTTAACAGCTGATGAAACCAGGATTTGGTTAATGTAGACCCTTCCTCTCTGAGGGGACACCAAACTCCAGACTCTCTTTTCAGCCAGGCTGTGCTCCACAGCTGCCATTATCAGCTGCTGGTTTAAGCCACTAAACTGGAATAATCTCCCTCATGCTGGAACTTCCCATCTCCTTTCTTTTCTCCTCAGGAGCTCACTGAGCCACGAAGATGTTTAGCTCCACTGGGAACAAATCATTTTGTCCACCTGTTTGCAGAGCAGAAATGATCTGAGCAGGGAGAAAACTGTGCCTGAAACCTGGAGTGAATAAATACTGAGCTGGAACCAGAGGAAGAGGGAGAAGGGTGGGAATACAAATAAGTGGGGATGCTCAGACATAACTGGGGACTGTAGAAATCCCTAAGGTGCTTTTTCTTAGGAGAAATTTTAAAAAAAATTTACCACTTCAGAAGTCTTATGATCTGTCTGCATTTTTAGCTGACTGCAGTTTTTAAAACCAGTCACACAGTGGGCTTTGTTTACTTAAATTCAGCCAAATCTTTCCCTGGCAGGAGCAAAAATTGAGGCATTGGTGTGCATTTGTCATGCAGCTGCTTTCTGTGGGCAGTACCTGGGGCAAAAGGGGTCTTTTCCAGGCCATGAGTGGGGTTGAAAGAACAGGGACTGAGAGGCAAAGCCTGGTCTTGGTTCTGCCACTGCCCTGCTGGAAGCTGAGCCGTGCACTCCCTCCCCTTCCTTTCTAGGAGAAGAAATCACCTTTTCCTGTGCCTGCACCGTAGCCATTCAAGCATTACCAAAATCTGTATAATTCAAAGGAAACTCTTCCTGGATCCCTCCTCCCAGCTTTCAGAAGTGTCAAAGTGAGTGTCTCTTGCTTTTCAAGGCTGTTATCCAAACCAGGTACCTCTGGAAGGCCGTTCCCCCTTTTATCTCCACCAACCACCGAGAGAAGCTCCTCTACAATGGGTGATAAATTATCAGATGGTTGAAATCGGGTGGGAGAAACCTCAGTGCAGTGGCTGTGGTGGGAGCAGGAGCAGAGCTCAGCTGGAGGAAGGAGGAGGCAGAGCCAAAGCTGGATGCTGTTCCTTGTGGATATTGTAAAATGCAGGCATTTTGACTCTGTGGCTGGATTTGCTCCCAGATGCAGGGGTTTATATGGATTTAAGTACATTTATGTAGTACACCTTTTAATTTTTAACTAGGTGCTGGTTTACAAAAACATTGGTGCAAGGAGCTTTTCTTTGCTTGGAGTTATGCTTTTGCAGAGTGGCCTCTGATTTTCTTATGATTACTTTAACGATCTCGTATTTAACAGTCTGTTACATCAACACTGCATATGGAAAGAGGAGTGCAGATTTTGATAATAAATCCTGTTTTATCAGGCATCCTCCCTCAGTATCTCCACTCTTTTCAAGATTGCTTTCCTTTTGGGAAGGAACTGAGGAAGACCAGTCTTCTTGCCAAAAGAATCCTCTCTTTTCATCTCTAAATCACTGAATATTCTTGAATTTAAAAAAAAAAAAAAAATAACGCTGTTGATTGATAATGGCTGATTCTTAACAGCAATAACAAAAATAGTCCAGAACCATTCAGATTTGCACTGCTGGTAAAGTTACACTGCAATTAAAAGGGAAAAATAAATCTGCTCCTGGAAGAAAATCTATCCTTTTCTCTGTTCCGGGAAAGAATGATTTCTGGATTTTTTAAGCAGGAAGACTCAGAGCATTTTGCAGCTCCCAAGCATTTTATCAGCCTGGAAAACCAAGCAGTGGATCAGATGAGGTGAGTGACCCACATCTCTCCCAGGATTGACTCAACTGTTCTGAAAGCCACAAACTCCCCAGCTGACGGCACTGAATTTGTCATTGATGTTTGCCCAACATGACTTTAACCAGCAGAGTTCTGCAGAATAACACTCCAGAGCCAGAGCACAGGAGAGCTTTGGCAACTCTCATTCATTTTTACCTGTAGGAAACCTGACTCCTCTCACTGAGTGGGACAGATTCCCCACAGGGGTGATGAGGAGAGGGAAGCACTCCCAGAGGGTTACTCATGCCTGGACACCAGTTTGAGCCTGGAAAAGACCCCTTTTGCCCCAGGTACTGCCCACAGAAAGCAGCTGCATGACAAATGCACACCAATGCCTCAATTTTTGCTCCTGCCAGGGAAAGATTTGGCTGAATTTAAGTAAACAAAGCCCACTGTGTGACTGGTTTTAAAAACTGCAGTCAGCTAAAAATGCAGACAGATCATAAGACTTCTGAGGTGGTAAATTTTTTTAAAAACTTCTCCTAAGAAAAAGCACCTTAGGGATTTCTACAGTCCCCAGTTGTGTCTGAGCATCCTCACACTCATGGCTGTCTTCTCAAATCTAGCGCTTAAGCTTTCCAAGCGCTCTTATTTTTATCCCAGAAATAAGAGAAAGAGGGAGATTTACCGGGTTAAACCTTTAATTCCTAGATAAAAGGCTTCTTTCCCCCTTTCTTTCTTAACCCTTAATTCTTTCTTTCCATTATTCTCTCATCCTGCTCCTCAGCCCAAGCTAGAGGCGTTTAAATGCTGCCTGCTTGCTTTGTGGAAGGAGCAGCTTTGGGCATTTCACCTTTGTTTTGTTTTCCCAGAGTTGTGGTATTTGTTTTCAACAGAGCTTTCTGCAGGCATCAGAAATGGGTGTGAATTCTGTCCCGTCCAATTGCTGCTCCTTTCTTTTCAGACTGGGAAAGGTCTGGGCCAGCAGTGCTGCTCCCAGAGATGCCCCGGAGCTGGATGGGGAAGCCTCTCCCAATTCCTACCAGCATTGTCCAGCTCTGACTCAGCTCACAGCCACCCTTTGCCCCTATTCCAGAGGAGGAACAGAATAAATTGCCAACAGCACAGTTGGAAAATGTTTTTGGGTTTTTTTTTGAGGCAGCCAGTAGGTCCAAACCCACCCTTACATTTGCTACCTCCAGCTGTAAAGCTGTGTGCACTCAGTGATGCCCAAGAACACTTTGCCCATGGCTTGTTAAGGCCGACTTCTAGTGATTTGTGTAATTTAAAAGTGATTCCAAACAGAAATGAATGATTTCCAGTAGCCAGAATGCTGCTGCCCATAGCTGGACTAAGCCGTGTGGCCTTTCTGCCTCCTCCCTCCCATTCCTGTGGTGAATGGGGCTACACAGACTTCAGATAAAAGATAAGGATCAGGTGGGAGAGAGTGCAAACAAAGCCTAAAGTCTGGAAAAACCTGATATTGAGCAGAAGATTGATGTACAGAAAGGGGAAAAAAAATATTACAGGCTTCAAATATTTGAGAGAGCTGCAATGCCAAAGGAACGGGCATTTGTATTTGTGCTGGCTAGGACAGGAATTAGCTCAAATTCCTGCAGCATGTTGTGGGTCAGGCTTTAGGAAAAGCTTTCAATGGGCAGTAAAGCTGCAGAGAAGACTTCCAGCAGAGGCTGTGGAGGATTCTCTGCTGAACAACCTTCAGCAACAGGCAAACAGCACTCTCCAGTGCAGAGCCATAACTAATCCTGCCCTGAGACAGAAGGATGGATTATGTCATAATTTCAGAGTCTTTCCAGCCCTGTGTGATTATCAGATTCAACAATGTAAATTTTAGGTGAATACATGTTTCCATTATCCATGTTCTCCCCCCCATGCTCCCTCAGGCTTTTCCATCTTACAGATCTCTTAATCTTTTTTTATCCCTGACCTTTCCTCTTCCTTCTAAAAATTCTCTGCCCAAACTGCCTGATTGCTGTCCTCTTCTTCCTTAGACAAAAAATTTGCCTTCTTTAACATGGTTCAGGTCTCAATTGCAGTTCAAGACCCCACAATTACTCACAGAAACTCCTCCCCTGGCTGCAAGCAGAGTAAATCCTGGCAGAACCTCACGATGGACCCTGTGCCTCGTGTACAGCCAAGGAAAGGCTCCATCTCTCTGAGTTTTCCTCCCACAGGGACACCCACACAGAGCTGCTTCTAACACTGGGGGAGAGGAAAAGGAACCAGCAGCTGAAGCCCTGGCAAAGCTGCTCTTGCTCGTTGTGGATAGCAGAGGAACCCTTCCCTTCCCTTCCTCCACGGCGCCGCTGTGATTAACTGACCTTGCCCTGCTGCCTGTCAACTGCAAGATAGGATTTAGATAATGTTATGTGGCTGAATGGCAGAAATTGAGCTTGAAGCCCAGACAACATTGCTTTTGCTCATGTGTTTGTGCAAATCTCTCTGCTGTAGCCTGGAAGCAGCCTCAGCCTGCCTCACAGTGCAAAGATGATACACATTTAATCTTGTAGCTTATTACATTTTCACGAGATACAGTGCTCTTGCTATCAACAGATCCTGGTAAAGTGGGGGGGCAGTTTAATATATTTTCCTTCTTAAGTGTTTATCTCCCTTTATTATGTGTCCCAGCAGGTCAGATTCATTTTCCTGAGCTCTTTCCAGGCTCAGTGTGAGGGCACTTCACATTTTTGCCTCCTACCTGTGACCACACCATTCCCTCAGATACCCTGGGCCCCGAGGCTGCCTGGGCTGCACACAGGATACCCAATTCCCATTCCAAAATCCCCCCTTTTTTTAGTTTACTGTCCACCCTTTAGAGTCCAATTCTCTGCCATTGTCCTTTTTGTCAGCTGTGCCCAGCTCTTGCTCAACACCATGCCTGGAACCACTCAGTGAGACATTCAACGTTGTCTTTGCTTTCTGACACTTCACAGCAGGTAAAAATCCTCTTCCTCACTGATCTGCCAACGGACACGGTTAAATCTCCCAGATAAAAATTAAAAGGAAGAGTGAATATCCTCCCAAACTGATTGCTTCTGCAAGCAGCATACTTATTGCTTGTACAGACATTTATGATTCAAGCCCATCAGTATCCACAGAAAAGTTCATCCTGGATCAAGCCTGGGATGTGAAGGTTCACAGCCTCACAGATTTTACATGCTCAGATACCCACAAACAATTTTAAGGCATGTTTTCCCCTTTCTGCCTGGTAATGTGTTCAGATACTGCGTGCTCAGTGTATATTTTAGAGGAGCTCGGACATATTGGGCTGCATCTGCTGGTTTATTTTTAGGAAGATGAGCTCCCATAGATTTGCTTAGGAACAGCACACGAAGAATTATGTGAACTTTGCAAAGAGCAGAATATTTCAAGTTCTGTGCCTGTGAACCCCGACAACGGTCGTTCAAATGAGTTACTCCTTGTAAAACTCATGCTGACCCCTTCTCCCTGAAGGCTTACTTCCAAAAGTCACCCCAGTGGTGTGAAAGGTCTGTCTTGAACCAATGTGAGCCTCCAGGAAACACAGAATTAAGGCTGCCACCAGCTTTTCTTCCCATCTTTGCCTGTGCCAGAGCAGGGGTGGTGTTTGCAGCCAGCAGAAAATCGCAGGGCCCGTGTTCTGGGTGCCTCTGAGTGCAAACATGGACATCACCAAAGAACAGCTCACTGCAAAGAGAGCTCTACCATTGTTCTGTCAGCAGCTTAATAGACAGCACAGGAGCTGATGGGATTTTGGAAGCAGCTTAAGTTCCCCTGTTCCCACCACGACAGGAGCTGCAGGCCTGACTCCAGCCCTGATCTTGCAAGGGTTTATTTTGTGCTTGCCTTCAAGGGCTGCATGGAGAGCCATCAGCTCAGCAATGAATTAGAGAATGTACCAGAGCCAGACAGCCCTGGAAATTCAGCTGCTGCCTGTGCTGGTTTGTTATAACACATCCTGCCCGTGAAGCATTTCCCCACAAGCCCGTGAACTAAGATGAACTGCACTTGTTTGGAACTTAACTTAGCTTATTCAGAGATTAAACCCTGTTGTCAGCTTGTAAAATCTATATTGCAAAAGCAGTGATAAAGAACACCTCCCTCTTCCACACAGCACTTTTGTCAATCCATCTCTGCTCTGGCCAGATAAATCACATTACACAGGGAGAAGGCAAATCTACCCAACTACAGCACAAATCTGGTGAGATTTTCACAACTGCTGAGGGGCTTTGAAGGTGGGGGAGCTGGACTGTGACAAGGAACATTTATTTCTCTCTCAGGGAGAAAAAAAATACAAATCGATTGTATGGAAGGGTCCTTGTGAATGAAGACAAGGAGCCATTAGCCTGGCTCACATCTCAATGCATTTTTCAGTGAAGAGCTGTAAAGGACCTCAGAGGAGAAACCTGCCTTTGGGACTAATCAAGAAAAGATTTTTTGGTAGAATTATAGGTCTAATTGTACAGGGTGATTCTAGTAGCGTGTTTTCACCTAACATAATAAACGAGCCCTTACTTTAAAGGCTGAGCTAGTAGCAAATCACAGATCCTCTTGGAGCTGAACTGACCTAATTAGTTTCTGTTTTGCACTGGTACTGAACGAAGCTGCCCAGAGGATGCTTCCCCTCCTGCTTGAAAAAATCAGAATTTCAAGCCATACGTCCAGGAGGCCCCCTCAGCCCAGTCCTGGCTTGCCTGCTCACATCTGGCTTTTAGCAGAAGAGCCCCTGAATCCTGGCAGCTTGAAAATGGGCAGGTTCCCGGCACTGAGTGTGGGTAATCAGTGGAGGGCTCAGGAAGATGCCCAGGGGCCAGCTGGGCAGTGCCTGTCCTGGGCAAGGAAGGCTATAGCCCCATCTTTTGGTAAACCCGAATTTCACATCATCCTCCTCCTTCCCACATCATCCGGTGAGAATTGGGGACCCCCACCCTGCAAAGCCCCAGAGGGGGACTGAGGCAGGGCTGGGACAGACCCTCCCGTGCCACCAGGGGGGATTTTCCAGAGGAAGGACTGGGCTAAAGCTGTTTTCTCTACGGATGATCACTGGACAGAGGCTTCATTAGTGAAAGTAGCCCGGAGACTGCTCCTTGCTGGTGCCTCCTGGAAACTCAGCAGGACCTTTCCCCACCAGCTACTCCCTAAAGCTGTGCTCTGTGCAGCTATTTACTGGTGCACCAGTGCAAAACTGGTGTGAGAACAGGCAGCTGCCACCTCAGTTGCTCTTTGCACCCGCAGAACAGGTTAGAGCAATAAACCAATCGTGTGTGTGATGCCATATTTGTGTATAACTCTCTTATACCAGCACTCTTAGTGGGACAAATCGGGTGAAAAAATGCACTTTAATCCCCAGATGGTGCCATTATGAAGTTCTCATTAGCTGTGCTCCAGAGCACTCCAGACTGAGGAGAAAGGTGCAGCGTGGAGGGCAGCAGGTGAAGTGCTGAGGACTGAAAGCTGAATGCAGAGATTTGTGGTGAGGAGGAGCAGCAGGTTGGTGCCAGGAGAAAAGGGGAGCTGAGGATATATCCAGGTGCAGCTCTGGCACGGGGAAAGGTGTGAGGGAGGCAGGGATCCATGGCCCTGCTGCTGGTAGGAGGTGGGTGTGCATTAATGCCCGATTGCAGCAGGGACAGAACATGCAGGGGACATTATTGAGATTATTGCCCACTCCCATCTGTGCTGAGGGGCAAGGCTGTGAAGGATTAAGGCAAGGCACAGAAAAGGCAGCAAAGGTGTGGGACAACATCTCCCCCAGCACCTGAGGTCAGCCCCAAGCCCAGCCGTGCCAGGGATCAGCTTATCTGGGCTGGGGCAGTGCTGTCTCCTCTCAGACACGGCTGCCAAGCACTTGGCAGGGGAGGAAAGGAAATTGCTGATGCTCAGAGTGAGAGTCCAGGACAAGTTTCCCAGCCAGGCTTGAAACAGAGCCAGCGTGTCAGATAAAGTGACCAGCTGGGAGGCAAAACAAGGTAAAAATAAGAAAAGCATCCCTATCAGGAGACAGAACAGTGGGCAGCTCCTGTTTCTGCTGCTATTAATAATGCATGGAGACTGCTAACAAATCTCCCATTTTCACACAACTAATTGCAGAAATGTTTGCCACCTCCCCAGGGCATTTCTCACACTACCCTGACACTTGATTATTTTTCCTTCCCCTTGGCCGCCTCTCTTTCCCCTCTTCTTTCCATGAGGATTTTTAAAATGGCAGTCGCTCACCAAACCAAAGGCTGAGGGATTAACCACCTTGAAAAAGGTTTTAAATACTCAAGTGGTGTATTTTGTACACTGCAACCTAAGGTAAGAAGATATTTATGTCATTATGTGTTGTAAAGTATTTGAACCTTGACAGTGTGCCCCAGCTAAACCATTTTTAGCTATTTTTACCAGAGTCCTCAGAGTGGGACCAGGCCTTCCACCTTCAGCTGCAGCACATCAGCCCCAGGAGGGTTTTCAAGCTCTGCTCTGAAGGTTCAAGGAGAGAGGTGGGACAGGTTTATATCTGTTCCCTGTCCTTTGCTGGCTTGTTTGGATTTCCTGGACTAACTTGGCTGCTGATCACTGGATGGCGTTTGCTGCTGTCATCATCTCGATGCTACTTGCCTGGATCAGGAGCCCCACCTGTTAGAGCCTTCAGGAATTCATCAAGGACTGAAAGGTAAACTGTGCTAAAATGGAAAAGAACTGGGAAAGAAGAAGCTGAAAAACTAAATACCAAGACAGCAAGGAATAGATAAAAAAGGACTGTGCTGCACTGGATTAAAACCAATCATATTCTCAGAAAAGTGTGTGTGAAGCTCATGGACAAATTAGAGAAACCAATCAAGCAACGTGAGATCTCAGGCACAGCAGTTGCAAAATGGATATGTACTGTATTATGGATAAGTTGTAAAATGTATAAGTAGAGTATTATGTAAAGGTTGTAAGATGTAAAAGTAGAATAACGTGTATAAGTAAAATGTATAAGTAGTGTATTAGGTAAAAGTTGTAAAAAGTATAAGTAAGAAAATGTGTAAGTAGAGTGATATGTATAAGTAGTATAAGATAAGTAGGTAGAATGTATAAGTAAGCAAAATGTATAAGTAGGGTATGATGTCAAAGTTGTGAGATGTGTGAGTGGAGTGTATTTTAAACACTAAGAAGCTTCTGTGAAATCATATTGATTCTCTGATCAGAAGGCGTGAGTTCCCACAATTATGCAATGGGGACTTGCACAGCACCTTTGGGTTTTTGCCTATAAATGCCTAGGAAGCTCAAACACTCCACCAAAACTCCTGGTTCCACTGCAAGACCTTGAATCTCAAATATTGCTCAACAGAAAGAAATCACCTCAGGCTTTTCAGGATTTCATTCCCTCAAAACATGGACCAGCTTATCAAAACTCCTGAGCGTCACTGAATGCACCAGCTTTGCAGCTACTCTTTCCTTATCACCTGAAAATAAAACTTTTCTGCAAAGGTGTATTGATTTGGGAGCAAAGACAGTAAAAATGTGAAATATAGTTCCAGAAAACTGTGATGCTGGATTTAATGTGTTTAGGAGGAGAAGTGAAAGGGGGTGCTGATGCACCTAAAAAAAGTGGGGTTTTGTGATCTGCAACTATATAACAAAGGAGAAATCATGAGAAAAATCTGTACACAGTCACTTCTACTGACCAGACAGACAAATATTAAGGCCAGCAGAGGTTTCACCCTCTTATTTTGTTGATCTACACATCCCATGACAAATAGAACCAGGGTTGGTGCATTCAGCACCTAAAAAGAGAACAGAACCACACATCAGTGTTCAATTGCTCATTGGAAGGAAATGGAAGAGGCTGAGACAGCTGGATCCTTAAATTTCCTGCTGGATGTTCCTTGAATTGGGAGGCACCTCCAGGAGGAGCTCTGAGGGCATGATTGAATTCTCAGGTGTACCTAATACCATGTACTTGTAGCTGCTTTAGGAAAAGAGCTGTTTCATTAATTAAGTGCTGACACAAAGCCCCATCAGAGTCAACAGGAAAATTGCCATCGACTCTGCATCAGATCTGAGGGGAAGAGCCACAAAGGAAGGATGAGCAGCAGCTCTGGAACAAGCAGTATGGTTTCAGAGTGAGCTGTTTTTGCAGTCCAAACAATCTTCTCAGGGGCATTACCCCACCCCTGATCCACCCCAGTTTGGCTCTGCTGGGGAAAAGTGAGGGAATTTCTATAAACCCCCCATTCCAGACTGTGCCAAAAAACCTCCCTCCAGCCCTGCAACACAGCTTAGAGGTGATACTCCCCACTGTTTAAGACCCTTGTGAGTGCTTTGAGCTCTTCCTCAAGAGGCCCCCAGGGTCTGTCAGGCTCCAGCAACAGCTTTATATTAGCTCAGGACTGATAAAAATAAAGAAGAGTCAGGCCTGATGCTGCTGGACATGTTTGGTGACCTTCTGCTCTATCAAATACTTCAACAGAAGAGGTCATCTTTATTTCCTGCACTGTCCTTATTTCCTGAATCACACTCAAGCAGCAGAGCAGCCCTGATTTGAAGTCTGCTCACTACCAAACTCCATCCAGCAAATTTCAAGCACCGAGCTGGATACCCAGCCTGAGGAGCATTTAGCAGATGGGGAAGCACAGATAGTGGATTTATCAGTGCCACACACTGATCCTGTGGAGTTCAGTCTAGTGTAGCCTGGAGAAAATACTTCTTGTGCAGCCTTGAGAGCAGAAAACCACTAATTCTTACCAAGTGAAAGATAAACAGTTCAGTTTTTCAGCAGCACCAGTCCAACAGGCAGCTGCAAAGAGCAACACACAGCAAGATAAAAGGCATTTGTGGCAGCTCTGCCTAATCTGCTTGGTGCTGGAGGCAGCAGTGAGGGAAACCGAGGGTAATTCTGGGGAAAAAAAACCCCAAATCTTTTTAGTTTGGTTCTGAAATATGCTGTTTTCTCCAAATTAAGTGGTGATGCAAGAAGTCTCTCAACCTTTGGACAGAACTGGTATTTTACAGAGTTGCTGGAGGAAAAAAAATTAAACACACAGCTTTCCTTTCCTTGCTCTCCCTGAAATAGAAGAAAATAGCTAAAGATCAGGAGTGTGGCTGGGCAACACCTCTAAGTGGAGGCATCCCAGTCCTCTTGGCCATTCCTTTCCTAGGATTTGACTTCAATGCTGTGAGGTGATCACTGGCCATCCTTCCATGCGAGGTTTGGATGCTGAGATGCTCTCCAGAGTGCGTTAAACAGGAAGATAAAATCCCATCCCCATGCTCAGGTTGCCTTGGGCAATGCACACAGAATATATGTTCTGCAAGGAGAGCTGCACAGTGCCAAATTTGTGTTTAAATCTGTTTACTCATGGCTAAATTCCTGCTCATCCTGGGGAACCAAAGGTCCCTGGCAGTCCCTGCACGTGCTGCATCACCCCCAGAGTTTCTGCTCTGCAGTCATTCCCTCATCCCTGCAGTGCTGCCCTTCCAGGTGAGGATATTGGGCCAAGAATGCTCATCCAAAGCCGAGATTGACAAATTAAAATAGTTTTTTTCCCAAGTCAGTGCAGTGTAAATTTTTTACCTGACTACTTGAAGTGAACATGCTGGAGAACCCTGACTCCTGGAGGCATTTCTCCCTCCTGCAGCACACACTTTGGGGATACCAGCTCCATGCTTTGAGCCCCAGTGGCTGTGCCCTGAATCCATCAGGTGCTGCATTGTTCTCCCTCCCATTCCCTGAGCCCTGGCAGAGGGTGTACTTGCAGGGGGGGATGCTGGCACTGCTTCCCTGCTGTGTTAAAAGCAGCTCATGTGTTTTAGGGATCCCAAAACAATTCCATTTACTGCACTGCACTGGGAACTTCACCTCCTGAGGAGCAGCAGAAAAAAACCCAATTATTCCCAGGCCAGCTGCAAAAGGGGTTCCAGTTAAAAACATCACGGAGTGCAGAGCTGGTGCCACACTGTGCTCATGCCATTCAGGTAATTTATGACTCCCTTCTTTAGTCACCATAAATCTCTGCAGAAAGGGCTTAGTTAAGATATGATTAAGTTGGGATTATTGCATATGAGGTTCTTCCTAGGGCTTATAAATGTGACAAACACTGAGATACGGTTTCCACAGAAAAGGAGAGGGAAGGAGGGAAGTGGTGTTTTTACTGAAATGCACCACAATTACTCAATAATTCCCTAATTACTCCTCTACTCTAGTGACTCCGAGTGGTGGATAAAAACAATTAAAGGAACATTCTCTGTTCTGCCCTCTTATGCCTCCAAACTCATATTCTCTTCAGGGACTCAATTTAACAGCAGCTGTGGAGTTCAGACTTGAATGAAATGAGGCTGATTTAGGAGCCTGAGTGGAGTCCTGAGCACGGGGACTGTGCAGCTGTGGAGATGAATTCCCACTGCTTGGGGTGCACTACCAGGAAATATTAAAATCTGGAGCTGACCAGCTCTTTCCTAAGGAAATATCTTCGGACAGAGAAGACGAAAGGGCCTTTGCAGCATGTGTGTTTTCTCCTTAAAGTCTGCACTAAAGTCTCTTCCATCCCCCTCCACGTGTGTCTGGAGGTGTGAACACAAGTGAGAATCATCTGAAACTGGGCATTGTTGGTACTGCAGCATGAGAAGGAGCAATTGTTGCTGCAGTTCATCCAGACAACACTTAAATGCCATAACCTGAGATAAATATTTAATTTACTTGTAAAGACAGATGACTTTAATATTGGAATCATAGAATGGTTTAGGTTGAAAGGGACCTCAGAGATCATCTCGTTCCGTGGACAGGGACGCCTTCCACTATCCCAGGCTGCTCCAAGCCCCACCCAACCTGGCCTTGGACACCTCCAGGGATGGGAATTCTTCTCTCACAGGGAAGAATTTCACTGTTTAATATCAACAGCCATGCTGAAATCCCTCAGCAGACACACAAAGGACCATGGACTCTGTAACAATAGTTGTTCAGAAGAGGAACATGGCAAAACAATAACATGTATTGATACACTGAAGGAAAATTTTTTCTTTTCTCCTAGAGCTGGGATGGAGCCAAGCAATACCCAGATCCTCCTACACCTTCTCCAGAGTGGTATTTTTTTTATTAACACCACTAAAAGAACATAATAAGCAGGTATTTCAAATGTACAAATCTGTCCCCACCAGCTCCTTTTGATCACAGTGACCTCAGTTTGCAACATCACATTTAACATCCCCACCCCCTTAGCCCCCTGTTGTTTTGAAATATTAGCCACTGGCATCCTGGGATTAAAATAGAAAGTTTTCTGCTTTGACTCCTTGCCAAAACCATTAAAATATTCTCTGCACTGTCACAGCTTGTGCCACCTCCCAGGGGAGTTGATTTAAAAGTAAATTATATGTAAGTGTCAGATGAAAAGAGCTTCATTATCTAATTCTTCCTACACCAGCATTTCTTTAAATTGCTTGCTAGGGACAGGAGACAATTAGGCCTGTGTTTGAATGGAGGAGTAATAAGTATCTGTCACTCCCATTAACCACCTTTCTGTTTCTAATATGCAAATGCAGTTGCTTTCTAAAGAAGTTTGATGGGGTAGCCACGCTAGGACATGCTCAGCACCTTGAGTTTTAGGGGCCGGACTGGACTGAGGGTCCTCCAGCCCAGTCTGGTGATTGAATCAGCACTGAAATAATGACAAAAATCAAGAATCCTCCATCTCCTTGCAGGAGCTGCAAGTACACAAACGTTGCCATGGCACCAAGCAGCTTCCAAAGAGACTTCAGGAACACCAGTGAGTGTCAGTAGGACACTTCCTCACTGAAACTGGGATTGGCGCAGCTCTTCCAGAATGTGGGAGCTGAGGCCAAAAATGCATCATGAGCAGAGATTGCTCAAAACCCCACCTGCCCCAGGTCCTCTGAGAACCCCCTGTTCTGGCCATCACTCAGGTCCCAGTGTGGTCACCTTTCCAGCAGGGTTCTCACTTGAAACTCTCCACCAGGTTTAGTTTAAATCTGTGTAGTATCCAAGACACTCCTGCTCTTACCCATCCTCACAGGGGGAATTCTCCAAGTGCTGGGTCAGGATCAAAGAGCAAATGGAACTAATCCAGGCACAGACAGTTCCTGTCCAGCCCATGTCATCCCAAATCTTCCTGCAAGAGCTCAGAGCTTGCCCTTTGAGTCACATCACCTGCACTCCTTGTATCACTTCATTGCTTCCTCCTCCTGCCTCTAAAGGATCTTTGAACTACTGACAGGATAAAAAGGCTCCCCTGGGACAGAGACAAGTTCAGTGCAGAAGTGAACAGCCTTGTTCTCAGAGGCAAAATGTTCCTCAGCTCCCAGAGCTTGGCTGTGGCATCTTCTCTGCAGGGCTCAGCTCGAGTTCATCACCCAGCTGGGCTGCACAAGGCGTTTGTCTCAAGTTTGTGAGCCCTGCCATGAATAGAGGTGACCTTTCCACACCAAGTATTTAAAATGTAATTAGTCCAAATCCTTTAAAACCGTTTTATAGAGCACATGGAGTCTCTGTAGGACGGATCTCGGAGCTGAGGCACCTGAGTGACACCTGGCTCTCCAGGCAGCTCACGTGCATCTGAGCAACAAGGGCAAAGAGCTGCAGAGCTGGTTTAGACACATTTCACTGCCTCTCTGCTTTCTTCAGCACTCAGGGCTGCAAGGTTACTGCTTCCATACAAACCACTCTGCATAAAATACTTGAAACAGGAGGCTGATATTTTATGAGGTGCAGAACAGCCTTTGCTGAACTGATGACATCTCTAATTCCACAGCCAGTTGTTAAACACACAGACTGTAAAACCAGCAGAGAGTCAGGAACACAGCTCAGAGCTTTAAAGTGACCTCACAGAGCAGCAGGACCTGCTGGGAGATACTGCCAAGAACCCAGACACCTTGGAATTATTTTTAGCTCTCCCAAACATGCTCAGGAAGCTTTTGCAAAGTGATCAGGGTTCATTAAACAAAACACTTAAGAGTGAACTTAAGCAATTTATCTAATGGGAATAAACTTGTTTGTGCTTCCAGTGGCACAGAATTACATCTCCCTCCATCTTTAAGCCAAGAAAATTCATATTTAAGGGTTGCAAGACCAAGTTCAGTGCTGATGCCACTCTGAGACAAAGGTCAGCACTGTAGGAAGGACCTTTGAACAGAGCAGGACAAATCAGAAAAGCTGTTTGGATTTGACAGCTTTGTTACAGCACAGTATTTACTCCTTTCAATAAAATAAAAAATAAAATAAAAAATAAAATAAAAAATAAAATAAAAAATAAAATAAAAAATAAAATAAAAAATAAAAAAGCTGGCTCAAGCCCAGGATGTCGACCTTCACACAAATCTCTGCTCTCATCTCAATTTGGGAGGTTGGATGGAAGCATGGAGAGAATGAATGTGGTCACTCTCCATAAAAGGCACTTGTAAATTATAAAAGCTTCCAAGTGCAGCGAGTAAAAGCCTCAGCCACAGCAATTATGCTTCATACAGGCACTGATGCTAAAGTTACCTCAGTTCTCATACAGAAATCCTGATGAGAAGTGGAAGATTGATATTCAGTAGCCAGTTTGCGTTTCCTTCAATGCCCTGGTATAACCCTTAGAAATGCATTTCACTGCCCTTCTTTCTTTCTGAAGCTCTAAAATTCTGGATTTTGTGTTTAACTAGTAATTTCCTTTGTCTCTTCACCAGCTTCTCTGAAAACAAGGCTTTTTCCTCTATGCTCTGATAAAGCCCCCAACAGCAAAGGGAAGGAGGTGTGGGAGATATTGAGATCTTTGGGGTTGCATAAAAAACAGGCTAAAGGAAAAGCTGCAGTATGATCCTCCACAAGCAAGCAATAGAAAAGTATTTATCCATGTTAAGGGTCTATCAGCAGGTAAACAGCACCAGCTCTGCCAGCATTTAACAAACGTTATCACAGCTGCCCTGGAAGTCACCAGTCTGTTTGTGCCTGCAAAAGAGGGAGGGCAGGATCACTGCTGGATTTATGGAGCTCACACAGGTACCAGGAGAACACGAAAAGGCCTTTTTATCTGGGATTTGAAGCTGAAACCTGAGCAGATGTCTCTGAGATTGTGCTGCTCCTCTGCACATTGCACAGGGCTCACAGGAAGGTGTATTTTGAGGGAGGAAGGCAAAACATGGTTTTTAAATAGTTTTTAGAGGCAGGACTGGCAGCTCCCATATCACTTCCCTCTCCCCCCTCCTTCCACCAGGAAAAATCCCTAACTCTGCCTCTCTGTCCCTTAACTTCACTGCCTGGATAAAGTTAATTCTAGTGAATGACAGCAAATTCTCCATGTTCCAGACTCAGACACAAACCTGACTCACCGTTCAAACCGTGCACAAACCTCGGGGTGCATTTTCTACTTCCTGCCAGTCATCAGTGTGGGAAAGTGTAAAACTTGGGTGTGGAGCTCCTGCCTCATGCCTGTGAGCATTCAGCACTGGAGAACACTCAGGAGTGGACATTCTTTCAATAAATGACAGTTTTCATCACAGACCCCAGAAAAATCGGGGGGAAAGCTGTTTGGCTCTATACAAGTACAAGGGTGAGCTGACATTTTGTCTATAAAATAGTGAATTTCTAGTTCAGCAGCTCTTTTAGAGAACTGCTGGAGCCTGCAGATGAAGGACATGCATAAAGTAAGATTTCTGAAGAAATTTCATTTGGGAAAGCACTCAGGGGAAAGAATCCAAACACAGGCAGAGCTGCCTGGATAACCTGGTCTATTATGGGCACATTCAGCCCCTCTCCTGACACCCCAGCCCTGCCTGCTACAAATTTCCTACCAAGAGTTCCCTCAGCTGTTATCTCTGCTCTCCACAAAAGCTTGAAAGGAGCCTGTTGAAAGCTTGCTCTGTTATCTGTGCTTTCCACAGCCTGGTAGCTCAGCCTGCTGCACCTATTCCTTCCCCTCACCCAAAATAGAGCTCAGGTTGATGTGAAAACAGGGTCCCCTTTTCAGAGGGGGTGCAGGGCTGGGAAGGAGTGAGGAAAGCTGAAATTACACTGCGCTGGTACAATGTACAGGCCGTGTATTTGTGTTTGAAAGGTTCCAAGCAGAGACTAATTAATCCCATTGTTGATGCTAATACAGCTCTTTTTCCAGATTCACGATTCAGCGCTCCAAGCAAATTTACCTTTGATCTTTAGCTGAGAGCACTGAGGTTTTTATCAAAATGCATTTGTCTGTCCCTCAGCTCATGCATGGGCTGGGGCAGGGCAGGAAATGCAAAGTTTCACCGTGGCAGAAGGGAAGTGAAGCAGCTGTGACCATGCCTGGCCTGTTTAGGGCTGGAATTGCTCAGGAAAAAAAAAAAAAAGATCCAAAATTATTTCCCTGACTGCAGAGCCCAGTGCTCTCCTGGGTATCATCCCTGACTTGCTCTAGGTTTGTCCTGCTGCCTTGATGGGGTAAAGGTCTGTGTCAATTTTCCAGGGGGAAATACAAGGCAGGGTAAGGTGGAGATGAAATGTGAAGCTGCTTTGCAGAAATAAATCAGCCCATTGGGGTCAAGCTAGAAGAGCTGATTACGGATTATTTACCAAAGTGCAAAGGGGTGACAGGTAAAAAATGTCTGTGATGTCAAAGGACTGTCACAAACAGACACAATTTGTCCTGTAGATGGGGTATCTGGGGGTGATTAATTAGGAGTAATCTACTGCCAGCTTTGTCTGCTGCTCTGTGGGCTCAGGCCCAGCCTGTGCCAGACCTTGGCTCCAAAGCTGCACTTTGAGATGCGTCAGAAGACATTAGAGCACTGTGGATTTGCCCAGCAGAGTCAGAACTTAAACTGTGATCCCAGCCCAGGGGAAATTGCATTTTGAGCTAAGCTGTATAAACAGCCTGAAGGATGCAGCACTTGGGAAATGGATTTACTGGTGGAGAAGGAAGGATAGAGATCCATGGGACAGGGCTGAGGGATGAGATTTTCACTACTCTGGCTCTCAAGTCAGCCACTCCTACAGGTCATGCTTTAAACTCACTGTTAGTTCATGCCTAAAGCTGCAAAGGCCTTAAAAACCAGATGAAAATTCAGTCAAACTCATGGGAAAAAAAGCCCTGCAATAACCCAACAGGTAAAGCTCCAGCAGTTTCTGTCTCAGCTGTGATGCCACCTCAGCTGGGTGGCTGTGCCCTCTGTAGAAGCACACCCGTGGCTGGGATACAGCAGGTTGTTTCTGCTGGATGGGTTTTGGGAGGGATTTTGATTAATTCAGGACTGCCTTGCCAATCTAACGGGAACTGGCTATGTTCAGAGAGGTGAAACACAGAGTAGGATCCACCCAAAAAGGGCTTTTTACATTTTATAAGCAATGTGGGCACTAAACCCTGCGGGATAGCGGGATTTCCCTGCATTTCTTGGTGAAAATCGTGAACAAGGAACAGTCGTTTTGAAGATCATTAATTCTGCAGAGCTGCAGACTGAGCTACATCCTGCGCCTGTTTAATGGGGAAGAGAGGGCTTGTCACTGCCTTCACCAGAGCAGTTCAAACCCTCAACCCTTGATATCTTTGATTTTTCACTCCCTGCCTTGAGCACTCACTGGAAGCACAATGATTAAGTGGTGCTTCCAGTGCGGTGCAGACACACAAAGGGGAGGCACCTCAGGATCTGAGTCCTATTGATGTGAACACCTAAACCCTTCAGACAGCTTCAAAAAGAGACTGAAGGCTAAATATCTACTTATTCAGTCCTGGAGTAGAGGCTGGAATCACCAGGGGATTCATTCCCATCCTTGTGGCCTCTCTGCTAGACCACACTGCCGCCCAGTTAATTAATTCTATTGATTTGTTTGTTTGTATCGGCCTTTTCACACTCAGCAGTTATTTAGGACTTACACGAGTAATGCGTTTTCCAGTTAAATTGATCCTACTTTATATATCCTTTCATGCACTTCTTTGAAATTTCCCTGGCAAGTATTTTAGTGTTTTCAAGCTGAAGGTTGATTCATATTATTTAAAATACCCCGCAAGAGGCAGGGGGGAAGAAAGTGTGGAGCAGAGTAACTGATAAAATTGGCTCTTTAAACCAGGTTTATTTGATTGATTAATGGCCAGGGAGGGGTAAAATATTTCCCTCCAGCAAAATAAACAAAACAACCCAGAGCATCAGATGTAGCAGAACCTGCTGGGATTGAACTCAATTTGCTTCCACAGGGCCATTAACAAAACCCTACTCTGCCTTCCTGCTCCATTTCTGAGCTGCTCGATTTGGGATCCAACCAATTTGGGTCAATGAACTTATTTTTGGAGTGGTGTGCCCTGTGGCTGTTCCAGACCTTAACAGGGAGCCAAGTCCCAGCTCCTGGCCAGGCTGAAAGGGAGAAACTTTGTGCCCAGCAGTGGCCTTGGTCTGCAGCTGAATTCTAAATTCTGTCTCCTTCAGCAAGAATTTACACCTGATGGCAGCAGCTGGGAGAAGTCTCCAGCCATCATTTAGCAGGGGAGTGTTCAAGAGAACATCATGGGGTAGCTCAGTGTGGGTGATTTGGTTTGGAGCTTAACTCCAGCTACTGCTGACAGGGACATCATAAACCTTGGGGGAGAGGGGAAAAGGAGAGATGGGAGTTTAGTTTCATATTTACACTCAGAGCAAAATGAAGCTATTGAGCTGTTGTCATGCTTTGGAAAAATGAATAAACACAAATTGGTGAAAGACCTCAGTATTAGGGTGGGTACAAATGTATTGAGGTGGCATTGAGCAAGTTTGAAATTCTAATATAGAAGTCCCTTAATATTAAGTTAACCAGAAAACCACTTTTGCTTTAGGCCCAAAGAATCCCTTCTGGCAGAACAGAGCTGTTCTTTAGTC
>NW_008236924.1:4901383-4918734 GCF_000691975.1 Corvus brachyrhynchos | reverse complement strand
GCTGACTTGGACTTTGCACATCCGCCGCGCGGGAACCTGGCCATGGACAGCCCCTACAACTCCTGGATGGGGCTAAACAGCTCTGGGAGTAACTGTGAGCAGCTGCTTGTGTCTGATTTTTAGAAGTAGGCTATGCTGTCATTAAATTCTGCTCCTCTAAGATGGGAAATAAGTTTCCAGGGGTATTTTGAAGTGTAACCTTTCAAACCCACTCCTCTGCTCAGTAGGAGTCACTTCCAGACTGACTGATTTGCCCTTGTTTGATTATTTATGCACCCACACGTTTCCTGATCTCTGCTGTTTTTTAAACCCAGTGATCCTGAAACAAGGTGATGTTAACCCCTCCTGGGTTAACTCCTGGCCTGAGATGGTGATCTGGAAATGGCACCAGGTTTTAGAACAATATCAGGTCAGTGGCTCCAACAGCAACTTCTGCTCAGGAGCAGCCACCTCTTCACTTGGAGACACCCTGGCATATCCCACAGATATACAGGACAGCAAAACTGCCACACACCTCTCACACAGAGCTGACTGGGGAGGAATATTCAAGCTGACAAGATGGACAGCACATCAGAGCATCCCAGTGCACAGCAGCACCTCTCCCTGAGCAGCACTGACATCTGTCTCCAGGGAAGCAGCATTAGGAGAAGCCTGTCCCCAGCCCCGTGCACACCAGCGTGCATAAATAAACCCCAGCAAGACCAGCTTTGTCAATCCTCGTGACAGAGATCACAGCATTTAGATAAGGAGCCCAGCCAAAAGCACATTTCTATTCCTCTCTTCATCATTAAACTTGATAGCTGAGTGATAGGCAGCTATTCAGCAAGATTAAGGCTTGCAATGAAAAGACACAGCAATCGCAAACTTTCTTCCCTCCATTTCTGTATATAAACATATTTTTGGTTCAGTTTACAGTAAGTGAACAGCACAGAAGTGCAATCTCCATGGGAGAAACATCTCCAGCCCATTTACAATGAAATCTATTATCTCAAGCTGTTCAGGCACAACAAAAGACCTTTGCGAGTAGGACCTGTGGACAAAGAGGAGAGTTTATCTGGTGGGATATCTTTTAAACCTAAATGAGTTTTGGATATTTTCATGACTGCACCTCCCTAGGTCTCACTCAGAACATGGGACTGGGTGTAATTGCTCTCCATCTGGCCAGGACTCAAACTAAGCCTGACATTTTGATGAGCTTCCTAAGCAGTAGACAATTGGTGCATCTTAGAAAAACATTTACTGGCCAGGGATAAGAAATCAATTCAAACCTCAGATAACTACCTCAGATCAATGGGGCTGACTCACCGACACACCAAATATTTATTTATAAATGCAGGATAAGTGGAACCAAGGGCACCTTGCTGTCAAGTTATTAACAGCAGCAACTGTGAGGCAGGGCAGATACACAGGGTAGGGACTCATCTGTCTCGTTTTAGACATCCACAAAGTTGACTGGGGAGGGCAGGCACATCTGGCCTGCTTGGGAAGTGTGTGTTTGATGAAGCTGAACAGGTCCACAGGAGACCCCTCACCAGTGATAGCTCTGAGGAAGCCCAAAATTAGACCTAATGAGCTGTCAGACCAGATGAATCCACCTCTGGACATTAAAAGCTCCCTCCAAAAGGATCTTCTGGTACCTGCAAAGCTCAGTGTTTTAATCTGATCTATGATGTGCACCAACAGGTGCTCTCCTGTTAGTGCTTCTTTAGGAAAACACACATTTTTCCAAAGGGAAGGCAATTCCCTGGCAGCAGAGTTATGGGTCAGCTCCCACCTACTTCTGGGAAGTTGAAGCAACTCATTTAAAAGGTCTCTGCTTCAGTCAGAGCAGCCAATGCAACAGAGGCGTGCAGGGTTGAAACAGCTCCACTGCAAACTCCCCCAGGCCTGGTGGTGTTCGTGCCAGCAATCATCTCACTGCAGATATCTTAGAAGGGTCAAATGCATCAAGGATCTCAACAAGACCCCCCAAGCACACAGAATTCATCTGCCTAGAACAGGACAAATTCATCCCACTCTCCTCTCTTCCAAATGCACCACCTTCAAATTGTACTGGAGCACCAGGCAGAGCTCGCAGGAATCATCTAAGTCTCGTGAAGAGCTTTCTCATCTGAGGCCTCAGTGGGCATAATTAGTAAATCGAGTTGCTTGCTCTGCAGATCTAAACCTTGTTTTTTCTCCCCTCAAACTTTAGCATGGCTTCCGCTGTGGCATTTGAAGCGTCAGTGGAATTTTCCTGTGCTGAGCACACTGCTACCAGCCGGAGAGACAGGAAAAGGTGGGACACTGCACCTCACGGAGGAATTCAGGAGCTGAGGGCAGGTGATGGGCACTCACTCAAAGCAGCAGCTCCCAGCTACTGATTAATTCAAAATCAGACACAAAACCGGCACATTTTGTCAAAAGTGCTTTAATTTTGAGGAGCTTTGTCTTCTCTCTGCACCTCAGACATCTGAGATGTAAGTGTAGATACAAGGCCTGTGAGAAGTAGAATCACAGAATGGTTTGGGTTGGAATGGACCTTAAAGCTCATCTCATTCCATGGACAGGGACACCTTCCACTGTCCCAGGCTGCTCCAAGCCCTGTCCAACCTGGCCTTGGACACTGCCAGGGATCCAGGGGCAGCCACAGCTTCTCTGGGCATCCTGTGCCAGGGCCTCCCCACCCTCACAGGGAAGAATTCCTTCCTAATATCCCATCTAAACCTACTCTCTTTTAGTTTAAAGCCTTTCCCCACTGTTCTGTCACTCCAGGTCCTTGCAAAAAGTCTTTCCCCATCTTTCCTGTAGCTCCTTCAGGCACCAGAAGGGCACAATTACATCACTCCAAAGCCTTTTCTTTTCCAGTCTGAACAATCCCAATTCTCTCAGCCTTTCCTCACAGCAGAGCTGCCCCATCCCTGTAATGAACTTGACATCCTCCTCAGGATTCTACAGGATATAAGTATCTAGCAGCGGGAAGATTGAATCCCTCAGCAGCATTTGCAGGATGGCTCCAAAATGCCACCATACATTACACATAATATATTCTAAATTAGTGTTGTGCCCATGCCTGTGGGGGGAAAAAAAACAGGGAGGAGAAAAAAAAAAAAGCAGAGGAGGGAAAAAAAAAAAAAGAGAGGAGGAATCTGGCCTCCCCCTGGCTTGCTCCAGCCTTGCAAGGTCTTGTTTGCACTACGTGGCAGATGAAGAAATATTTCAAAGACGTTTTCTGAGCCCATTCAAACTGCACCCAACAGCACTAAGGTTGCTGCAAGCAGTCACTGTCACTTAATGTCACTGTAAAAGTCAAATCCTCACTTCTTACTCAGTTCACCAACAAAAGTGAGCATCTCCAGTCAGTTTAATTTACTTGACACTCCTGAGATGAGTGGTCTGCCCACTGCTGGTCATGGGCACAATTAAAAGTGACTCGCCCCAAAACTGCACAGTGTCTAAGTCTGACCAAGTTTACTTCTGCAGAGACCCTTCAAACGGGTCCTAGAGTGGCTCATAAAAAGGAGAAAAGCTTGTTTAATAACTGATCTAATAAATTAATAACCCAGAGGCCCACCCATTCCAGCACTGCCACCTGGTAGCTGTGTTCTGACACATCCAGCTGCTCACGCATCACAAGCTCCCTGACACCAGCAAATCTCTGGAAATCACAAATGTCATCTTCAGAGCTAAACCTGGGCTCAAGCCAGGCCTGATAAAAGATATTTAAGGGTAATTACAATTTCAAAAAGAGGCTAAAAAGGCCTGTTGTGATCACACTTTCCAGGGGAGTCACTTGGGACAGTTCAAAAGACCCTGTTTCATCTCCCAACTGTTTGATGAACAACCATTGCTTTCCAGAGGAGTGCACCCAGATAAACAGCAGGGATCATCACAGCTCTCTAGATAACACCTCCCATGCCCTTTTTGGCACTGAGGAGCAGTGGGAAGAGAAATTTGTGCTGCTCTTCCTCAGGAGATGCAGCACATCCCCTCTGTGCTGGTGAAACAGGTCCCACTTGTCACTACTGCCTGTTTGATATCCAGTTATACCTTGCCTGAAAAGAGCTGCTTGGTGCCCTTTTAGTGTCCCAAGAGAACAGTCTGAGCAATTCAGGTCATGCACAAGTCCTGGAAGGC
The DNA here is from genome assembly GCF_000691975.1 of Corvus brachyrhynchos. NCBI lineage: Eukaryota > Metazoa > Chordata > Aves > Passeriformes > Corvidae > Corvus > Corvus brachyrhynchos. Next base: position 4,914,618 of record NW_008236924.1, on the reverse strand, counting down.
ACCACACACCCAAAGCAGCACAACCACTGAGTGTGTAGGGCTGTCAGCTCCTTGGGAAATCAGATGCAAAAGTCCCTTCTGCCTTGGGTTAGAGCTTCTGAAAAGGATCCCACTACCTCTCACCACACCTGGGGAATTGAGCCAGAGCAGCTTCTTTCCCATGTAGTATTTTGAAGAGTTTTCCCACCTTTTTCTTCAGCAGCTTTTACCAGGGCCCTGCATTTAAAGCTCCTCTGCACATCTCCATTCTCCTGCAACACTGTTCAAGATGTTGCTTATTAATATTCCTTAATAAAACCTACCAGAATAAAATCTTGCCTAATTAGTGGTGTTGGAGTGCCTTCTCCATTATTCATTAGGATGAAGAAATGGGTTATTCCTCTGCAGCATCTTCCATCCTCCTACTGAGGTTATTCTGATACAGTTCAAGTGTCTCCAGCTGCAGCTGTAAATTTCCACTTGGATTTTCTGTCATTCCTCCTCCTCTGAGATCACGTGCTCTGGCTGCTAATCTTCCCTGCACACACAGCCCACAATTCCAGGGGCACACACAGAAAGCAAAACACAATCTCTCCACACATGCAAAGCTCATTGAAACACAAGAGTTTTCATATTTCATGTGGCCTGGCATGTTTTGCCTTTTTCCTTTTGGAAGCAATTTGAAAGGCAACACAGCAAAAACTTGTGCTGTCTTCATCCCTCCACTCAACATTTAATGCACCTACAGACAGCTTTGGAATTATGGCCTTTGTTACAGGTGTTTTGTCATGGGACAAGGCATTAGGAAAGAATTAAGGATGGTATCAAGAAACACCAGACTCCAGCAGGCAAAAAGAAAGTCTTTAGGCTAATTCCCTAAATTCCCATTCCTTAATTCCTAATTAGGCAATTACCTGATTCCCATTCCATCCCTTGCTGAAGGGAACAGAATTATCCTCCTCCTTTGTGCTAAAAATATGAATTGAGCTGAAAAGTGTTCCCTGTTCTTCACATGCAGAGAATGTGGTGCTGGGGAAGGATATTATTTTCTCTCAGCTCACGTGTCAGATATTCAGACAAGTCAGGTGAGAGAAAAGATGGGGGGACTCAACAATTTAGGAGCATACCTCTTCTAGCAAGGTGAATAAATTGCTTTTTGATATATTGCATCTTCTGGTTCTAACTTACAGGTGGAAGCAATCCCCAGGAATAAGAAATACCCACAGTGGCCATGAGCACTGGGATGTTCTCTGCCTGGTTGGGTCCAGTGTGATTGAAGGAAAGCTTTTGGCTCCCAGGAAAGAAGCACTGAGATATTTAAAGGCTATTTAAAAGGCATTGTGGTTTTTTTTCTCTTTGCCTCAAGTAGTGGGAATAATCTGCCATTTTCTATTTCACCCATCGTGTCACAGTGCAAACCTGCCCAGAGCCAGGAGCTGGAAGCACTGAAGCAATATTTGCTTGAAGGACTTCAGGAGCCTTTCACTGCAGAATTCATTCCCTTTTTTTACCACAGAAGCAGCCTCTGGGAAGACATTGGACAACTGGAAATGCCATGACAAGGGAGAATTCCATCCTGGAGCCCTAAACCACAGCAAGTTAATCACACACTCCGATCCTCCCACTCCTACAGGAGCCTCCCAGTGCCTGCTTTTCCCTGGGAGAGGCAGATTTCCAGTTTGGGGGTCACCCACGAACTCCTTGGATCTTGTCTGAAATGCAGTGGGGTCATCTGAAAGATCAGAACCTCCCCACGTGTTTTTCCCCCTTGGGAAGTGATGGTTGGAGATGACAGCAGATGCCCAAAGTGCCTCTGTTCCTGACAGGTGCTTCCCCCAGGACTGGGGGAGTTGGGCTTTGGTGTGAAGCAGCTCAGAGCAGTCACGCTGCACCTCCCAGGAGCTGGGGGCACCTGAAACAGCAGCTTTTGTACCCAAAAATAGCCTGGAGTCCACTCCAGCATCTCCCTGGAGCAGAGGGCCCAGGCAGCCACCAGCACCCTCTGCTTGTCAGGCAATTTTCACTGAACTCCTCCCCTCAGGCTCCCTCATTGCCCAAAACCACCGAGTTTCACATGGAATTATGGAAGTTGGGCAGTTCTTTGACCTTGCTTCAACACCTGGGAGATGTGCAGAGCCACAAACACACCCAAAAGCTGCTTTTGAAGCCCTCAGTCACTCCTTGAGTGAGCAAAACTCCCTAAAATCCATCCATGTTTTGACAAAGCTAGAACAAAGGAGAGCAGAATACATTTAAAAGAAATTAAAACTGTTTGTCTGCCATAGGCTAAAAAAAAAAAAAAAGAAATACAAAAAACCCCCCCTTCCCTTGGGCTTGGAGTTTGATTTGTATTTCAATAAAAATAAATCAAAGTGGACAGATTAGTGTGTTTTGAAATGCAAATGCTTTGAAAACATTAAAGGACAAATAACAAGGTGGCATGTTCTCAGTTTATTTTTGGTTATTATTTTTATTTACCCTTTGTTCCTAAATGATCCTGTGGCTCCCGTGTGCCTGATGGAAAATTTTGCTCTGTGCAGCAAACCAGCTGTAAGAAACAGGGAAGCAGGGAGAGTTTCTCCTGCAATATTTCCTTATGACTGAACAATGCAAAGTAGCTCCATAATTTAAATATTGATCCCAAGGCACGCCCTAAAGCCTCGGAAAGCTCCTGGGTTGTTTTGGCTCAGCCTGAATCCAAGTAAATCACAGCAAAAACAGGTGATACTCAGGCACTGGGATTTGAGAGTTTCTTTCTGATCTCACTTAAACAAATAAGAGACAAGAGAAGCACTCGAGTCAGAGGTAGAGTCATCTCAGGGCCAGAAGGGAAGGTCTTGAACCAGACCCAGCCACGGCTTAAAGAGGTTTTCAGGGTAATCCATAATTAATAAGGTTCCAAGTTAATGGACAATTAATTGAGAGTGCACGAGGTGCTTGCAGAGAGTGACGAGAGCACTCAGCAGGACAGGTACGGCCTCTTGAGCTTCTCATAAAGCAGCTCTCACCCAGGTAAACATTTCATAATTACATTTGTCTGAGGGAGGTCCAGCCCTGAACACCCCTGAGTGCTGCTGACACCCAACGAGGTGTCCCCAACACAGGGATCCCACAAGAGCTGCCAGCCCCATCCCAACTCCCCCAGCAGATTCCCCATCCGGGGAAAGGTGTCAACACAAACTGGGAGCAAATCTCCACCATCGACTCCCTGAGCCAAACATAAGGGACTTTTTAACTCAGCAAATCAAGCAAACAAAGCTCTTCAACACTTGGCTTTTATTTCTTCAAAGAGCTTTTTTTAAAGGACTGAAGGAACACGTTCTCTATGCAATGGATCACAAGATCCTGTGAAACCAAGCAAAGAGAAGCCAAGGAGGCTTTCAAGTGCTGAGAAAGAAATGAACTCCCTAAATTCCTTGGCCCACTCTGTGTTCCTCCCAAGATAACTTCACATTAGTATTAGAGGCAGAGATTTAAGCCAAAACTTCCAATTCTTCCAAACTTCAGAGATCTCTAGAGCCCAGCCTTGGGATCTGGTCTCCCTTGGAAGACAGATATTCCACAAATTGCAGACCTAGATTAAGTATTAAGTTCAGCTTGAGGCTGTCTAGCAAGAGAGATTTGTCTGGTATCATCTGCACACACCCCAGGGCAGCCGACAAATTTAGTGAGCTCTTTTAAGAGACTTGAACAGAGGATTTGAAATCCTTCCCAAGCAACAGGAAAGAATAAAGTTCTGAATTCAGGTCTAAGAAGGATGGAGAAACAACAGGAAAACGATCTTGTGGTCACAGTTGTCCCAGATTAGGGATAGTCCGTCCTGGGAAGAGTTGTAAATTCTGAGTGAACACATTTAAAGGTGAAAGAATTCCTACCCCTGTTTATTGCTGCCAGGGAAGCAGAGAGAAGGATATGCTTCAGTGGGACAGGTCTGGCAGGAATTTTGTGCTGCCTACACACCCACTAACTTCATTTTTTTTGTGAAGATAAAGAGTCACCAGCTTTCCACAGGACAGCCCCATCCCTGCTCCTTGTACAAAGCACAAGGGCAGGGGGAGGCCTTTTCCTGAGTCCAGTCTCCTCCCAGGAACTGCCTTCTCTGGGTTCAAGAGACTCACTTGTATAATAAGAGGACTTGAGGAGCTATGGACAACTTCAGTGTGATGGGGACAATCCATCCAGACAGCTTCTAAAAGATATTTTAACCTCTTACTCACATACTCAGGATATACAATATCAGCACCTCTGAAACTTGCTGTGCAGCACCCATTTCTCAAAGGTAAATGAAATTTATGTAGACATTGTGAGAATGTCTACATAAATTAAATCTGTCATTGCAGGTACGGAGCACTTCTCAGCCATCCCAAGTGACATGGGGAGGACCAAAATACTTCACTTTTCATATTAGAACTCCAGGGAACAGTAAATACCCACAGCCTTTACAGCTACAAGATGCCACTGGAATGAAGGTGCTGCTCAAAAGCTGGAAAAACATGAATTTCACTTCTCTAAATGCTCCCCTCACCAAGCACATGGCACATCCCAAAGTGGAATTGAACACCATTTAGTTAAAATTCAGAAATACCCTGCTAGCTCCAGTTCCTAGGAGGCACTGTCACCTTGTATTTAGACACAGAATTTAGAAGTGCAGCTATGAAAATTAAATGGAATTAAAGGGACAAACCAGGGCTTTGCTCTGTACAGCACAAGGGGAAAGAGCTCCTGCCAGCACTGGGCTCTGCACCTGAGCAAGGCCCCTTCACTTCACTTGGAGGATGCACCAAAAAATCATTTTCTAAGAGGAAAACCCATTTTGAAAGCTGTTCTGGTCCACTGTGGACTTGATTCTCTTCTTTCTAAACATTTTAAAGTGGTTTTTAACACAGCTGGGCACAATCCATCCATCAAGAGGAACAAACACTGAGCTGCAGCCCCAGGTCAGCTGCACTGGAGGAGGAGCAGGAGCCAGAGGAGCCTCCATCCTCTGCCACTCACTGGCGCACACCAGGCTCTGTGCCACTCTGAGCTACAACTGTGTTTTATAATCTCTTATCGCTGATGTAAATACCACAGCAGCAAGAAAATGGCCCTGTAGATTAATGTAGCAACAAGGCTGAGACGATAAATATGGTTTAGAACATTAATGTTTAATCCATTACCTTTTAGCACAAAGCAGCAGCAGCTATTACAGCACACGAGATACTCACTGAACACTCAAACTTTTGGGAGGCAGCCCCAGTAGCTTTTCCCTTTCCAAATATATTTTCCCTTTATGAATTCAGCAGAGAGTATCACTTGCCCAGCTTCAGCAAAACTGCAGCCAGATGTCAGCTTTGATCTCATCACCACATAACGAGGAGAGAGAAAGGACAAATAGGTTACCCTGCACTTCAGCAAGAGGAAGAATTAACTTCACTGCTCCTTGCAGCACCATCTGGGTTTGGCAAAGTTAATTCTCATCCATGTCAAGAGTTCATTCAAGGAAATAATTTTGTTTTCCAAATGCTATTCCTTCCTGTTTCTTCTGGATACGTAATGCCTGATCCCCTGACCCACTCCTTCTGTCCTCATTATTCATACTTTAAGCATCTTAAAACAAAAATACTGCAGATAACTGCTAGAACCAGTGCTAGGCATTTAAAGCACATTTTTAATACATAAAGGAACATGCTGGGATGGATTTCTCATCAAGAGTGAAATGAAAGGGGAAAACCACAACACCCTACTCAAGCCTGCAGACCAGGAAAAGCAGAATGCTGCATTTCAGCTCTGGTTTTTGACAGATGCCACAGCCCTGGCACAGCCCAACCTCCCTTCCAGCACCCCAAGGACAGAAACTGCTCAGCAGCACTGGGTATAAGGCACTGCAGGACCAAAAAGCACAACTACTCCAGCAGGCACAGCCCAAGCTCCAAAACAAACAGGGCCCCACTCCAGAAACATCTCACTTCTCTCCTCCAAGCCACCACCAGGTCATCAACTCCATCCTTAGATACAATCCAGAGTCTCCAAAAGACAAAACATTTCAACCTCCACAATCTCCTCACCCCAAGGCCCCCAGCAGTACCTTCCTCTTGCCAGGTACCTCCACACAGCTGAGACCTCCTGGTGGTGGTCCTGCAGCACCCAAGACCCCCATCCCCTAGCCTAGCCCACCTGGCTGGTTTAAATAGTGCTGTGGGGCAGAGCTGGAGGTCAGGTGCTTCCCTTAAAGGGCCTTTGATATGCTAGAAACCCTTCCTTATGTCAGCAAGGGTGTGGGGCACTGCATCAAACCCTCCCAAAGAATGTTTTGTTACCAGCAGAAAAAAGTTAACACAATGATATGAAAATTGGCTGCGTTACCCATTAATATTATTAATCATGTATTTTTAAATGTTGTGTTTTACAAGTGTTATTCTTGGTTGTAGCAAGAGCTCCCTTCTAGGTGACCAACCAATTATTACAAATTGGGGGCTTTTTTATTTTCACTTTCATATCTCTAATTTTTTTGTTGAAAAATGTAAAACACTGATGTCTATGCAATATGTCCCTTCATGTCAAGTAAATGCTCTGTGCTGTTCCCATCTTAAGCACAGAGTGAAGCAGGACAGATTATAATACAGTTTTCCATCAAATTCATTGCCAAAATCTTTAAGGACAGCTGCTAATTAGCAGAGATCAGAACCACCTTATTCTTTAGATCAAAGTGTCCCCTGTTTGAGTTTGTAATGAAATAGCCTAACACTTTGAAGAAGAAAAGAATTATATTAATTAGGGGGAAAAAAGTAGTCAGTGTCTGTGGATTCACCTGCGATCTTCTCTTTCAGCACAATCCTGTGGACTTTTAATTTCACTGGAAATGCTGATGGATCCAAATTTCCAGGGAAATCGATTTCAAAGTTTTAAGTTGCTCTCGGAACTTGCTGTGACTCTCTCCAGCTTGTGGTTGCTCCATCCTTGAGGGTTGCAGACATCAAAACACTTCATCTGCAATTGCAGTGACAACCTCATATGTCCTGCACTGTCAGTTCTCCAAGCACCCACCAGGTTTTTTGGCCACTCTTCATGTCCTTTCACAAGGACTTAAAACGTGACAGGGACATTCTCTGCTGTGTTTGTCTTGTCGATCAGCTGAAATAAACGCAGGGAAAACGGGGATAAGGCAATCCTGAAGTTATTCCCTTCCAATGCATCACATATCTGGAGCGCCTGGCAAGGCGTGAAGATCATGTTTGTGGTTTCTGGGAATCTGTGGGAGTTCTCCTGCTGAGAGCTTGACCCCGAGCATTTCATGTTGTTGGAGACATATGTTCCATCTCTCCTGCTGGGAGCTCGGTGTGGCTCTGCAGCTTCCCTGCCTCTCTTGCTGTCCCAGGGAATATCTGCAATACACTGTGGGGGTGAGAACACCCAAACCCAAAGGGAATTCACCAATCTCAGCAGGTGGGGGGGGAAAAGTCCCTCTGCGGGTATTTAAAATTAATTCCTTGAGGATGTCAATCCACACACACAGAGGGGCCAGGTCTGAACCTGGTTCTGACAGTGCTGGGAGGTTTCCACTGAAGGTGCAGGAGTTTTGCAAGATGAGGTGATTTTAGGGATTTTAGGGGGATGGGCAGCATTGCATTGGATATTTTACCCCAGGAATGGTTCCATCACATTTGAGATGGCTGTGCTGTAAAGGGCAGGCGATTTCTGATGAGAAGTTGGCTCCTCTGTAGTCAGAGGAGGGTTTTTAGCAGCAAAGCTCTGTTTGATCTCACTTCGACTGATGTTAACTGCTTTTATAGGTCATTTCATTATTGCCTCATTGTAGGAGATTGGAACTCATTAATATGCAGCAGATAAAACCCTTTGCATTTTAACATGCTAATTTTTAGGTGTCCATATGGCAATAAAATCAGGCTTTGAGCCATCCATCCATAGCTTTATGTGTCCGTCTATATGAAAAACAATTTTGTGGTCTAGTGAGTAGGGCACTAAACTGGGAGTTGAAACTGGGGCTGTTGCTGTGTTTGATATTGACTTTGGAGACAGGAACATGAACAGATTATTATGGGCTGTGCCAGGCTGTGAACTCCCCATATGCCATCCACTCTTGAGCGACGCCCTGCTAAATAAACTTCTGTCCTGCAGAAAAGCCAAGGAATTCAACCCTTTAACGAAAAGTGGGGGCTGCTCTGTGTTCATGGAGAGGCAACAAGTGAGCGTGCCTGAGTTACAGCCCTGGGCTGGTGGTGGCACCCGATTTTCACATCCCCAGGTGCTTCTTTACACAGCTACTGCACTTCCCTGCATTTTGGAAAAGCTCTGTGGGATCTCTGTTCATCCCTTCTTATTCTGTCTCTTGTGTTCGTACTGCTGAGCCTTCACCAGGCTGAAATCTCTCACTGCATAAAAGCTTGGGGGGCGAGGGAAAGGAAGGAGGCTCTTCCAGGCACATATAAATTATAAAAGCAGTGAATGCCATCTCTGACATTTAGAAGAAGGTGATTTCCTTGTAGGTGGGTAAAGAGATTTACAGCATCTTCAGGTGCCATAAAGTGCCACTGTCGGGCCCACATAGACAAATGCAGATGCAGCCTCTTTGTTGCTCTTCTTTAGCTCTTGTTACTGAATTTCTACTCCTCTCTGTTCACTTTCTTGATATATTTTCCCTGTTGGGTTTTAAATTTGTTTTCAAACAGATAAACAAGGATGTGCTTTCTTTAGCTGAACACTTTGGATGACACTGGAAACGCTCTACCTGGTGGGAGAGAACAGCACGTTCTGGCTGAGGCACTGAAGATGGTTCCTGTTGGGATAGCTTAATTGCCTTTCTGCTAATTAGCTTTCTATCTAAGTCTTATTAATTTTGCTTTAGCAAAGTTGCTCCGAGTCAAAACCTGCTAAATTAGTATTTTTAAATTCTGCCTTTCATCTTTGCCCCTACTACTGGTGCAGCCCCGGGTTGGGAGACAGAAAGATCCAAGTGTGGAGCTGTTCTCAGAGAGAGTCAATAAATCACAGGCCACTTGTGCAGGTTTGTGTTCAAAGAGCATCACCCTGAGTGGCCTCTGCTCCCAAGGACAAATGGACCCATCTGTTCCTCTCGCTGTAGAAAGGCTTCTTAAAAAATGGTAAACTTGTAATGTTTCACCCCAGACCGGCAGCCTCTAAATTACTTTTCCTGCTGCAGGGAACATTTTGCCACGGGCAGGGAACATGGGCTGTGTAGCCTGCAAAAGGCTATTTTTGCATCCCTGTTATCTCTGGAAGTGCTTTGAGGCCACTCAGTGATTAAAGATCGGTCAACATGTTCTGGCTAAATGAGTGGCTGTTTGTTTCTCAGCTGAAGAGCTCTTCTAAACTGAAGCCCTGTTCAGCAGAAAAAAAAGCTTCTATTCCTGAACAAACAAATTAATAATAATTTCCATCTTCTCATTGTTTAAGTCTTCCTCCCCCCCTCCCCAAACAAAAACATTATCTGCAACTGCTGCAGCTAAGAAACGATATGAATAATTCACCCTAATTTCACACCATTTAAGCTACTTTACTAGCCTCTAATTAACATGTGTAGATTATTTAAGGATGAGAAAATTGCTTTGAAATGCAGGTAAGAGTAAGCTGACTATCCCCATGTATTATGTGATTTGATGTCTTCTCAGAGCCCAGCCACGCTGATGAATCTCCCAGGGTTATGGCAGCTGAAGGCAAAAGTGTATTTTGTGAAGAGTGGGCTAATGATGTCACTGCAGATCCCATGGAATGTCCAGGATTCTGGGCAAATTGGAATTTTGAAGGACAGTATTCAGTGCTACGTCCCCAGCCTGCTCTGGCAGCAGAGACCTCAGCAGCTTCCTTGGCTGACCCTTTCCCTGTCATTCCCAGGTTGCTCTGGAGCTGGGGATTAATTTTGTGGTCTCCTCCTTGGTCACTGGAGTGGGGGGAACATCAGGTGAACAAATCAAATCAAGCTTTGCAGAACACCAGGCCTGTAAGCAGGTATTCCATCTGGCCTCTGCAATTCACCAGTCGCATTTCTGTGTGCTCAAGGTTTGTATTTTTTCCTCTTTGAGTGCCTGGAGAAGCTGATCTGACAGTCAGGAGCCAGTTCAGAGCAAAGAGCTGCTCTCCCAGGCAACTTGTGGCACCTACAATTCTGTCAAGGTGATGTGGTGAGGACAGACCTGGCTGCCAGAAGGTCTTTAATTCTTTTTTTTTTCCACACCTTGCAGACAATCTAAGACTCCTTTTGACTGGAATGCTCCCTGAAAATCATTCATGGGGAAAGACTTGAAAAGGTGTGCACCTCAAGCAGATTTTCTCCTCCCATCTTTGAGGCTGCCTGGGGAACACACCCATGTTTTCTGTCAGAAACAGCTCCTGTTTACCCCAAATTCAGCTGTCTGGAGAACAAATCAGAGCTCTGAGCCAGAACCCTGCTGTTCCCTGAGAGCAGGCAGCTGCCAGAGGCAGGGCTAAAGCTCCACTGCAGTTCCCAAATGCACCTAAACATCCTAATGGGAATTACCAGTGCTCTCAGATGGTGCTTAAGGGTTACAGGCAGATACTTCTCAATGTTTTGCCAACAGACTGATTTCTGACACTTGTTTTTACACTGGGATGAGCCCATTCTCCTGTGGAGGTTTGTGTACACACAGGGCATTAAAACGCTTGAGGCTCCTGGGGTTTCCATGAAAGGAACCAAAAAATGAAAGTCCAAAGCAATCTGGTCACTTAATCATCTAAACTGGGAAGGGATTGGTACAGAGAACTGGGCTGAGAGTTGGCCAGGGTGAACAGTGAACTCATCTTAAGCTCAGAAAATGGGATAATTATACCTAAATTGCCTTTCATAATGAAAAAGATGCAACAAATGAATCAGATCTCATCTTCAAATAACGTTAACCTGAACGCCGGGGTTTGAGCACTGCTGAAGGAAATGGTGGTTATCAGATTAACGGTGAGTGCATTTTCAAGCTGATTAGCTAAAAGCCCAAGAAAATGGAAAAAGAAACAGGCTGCTATTTAACAGCACGAGCTGAGCATTTCCGTACCAGTAAATAAGAGGTAGGATAATAAAATCCTCATTAAGCTGCTGAGGCCTATCTGGTTTTGTTTTCTTTTTAAGGAAATGTTTTAACTCTGCAAACAAGCAGAAGCAAAACTCGGGTTCACGCAGGCTTTAATTGCCTGGGGATGCTTTGCCAAGTCCAAATGCTTCTGAAAAGTTCCTCCTTGCCACATGCCCTGGGTCTGGCTGATCCTTCTGGATGGATCAGAGAGGCATTCTGGTGTGTGCTTTGGCAAGCAACCCCCTGATAAAACCGAGGATTTGATTTCAAGTTTGGATCACTGAGGGGAGGCTGTGCTGAATTCATTTCAGTGTGTGGAGGCAAATGTTTGGGAAGCTGAGGGCACCTTTGTAACCAGCACTTACTCCTTCATCCCAGCAGCAGGAAGGCTTGACTGTCAGCTAGTGCTGAGCTTGGTGACAATGATTTAATACTTTGGGGCTGGAAGGCTCAGCTGGAATCACACGGTGCTTGTTGCTCAAGAACCTGCTGAGAAATAGCCCTTCACCTGAAAGTTTGCTATCCTGGGCCCCAGTCCTGCAGGAAATCAGTGCCTTGCTTATTTTCGTGAACTTGCCCACAATTAAACGTGGATAAATATCTGCAGGATTGAATGCAAATGTACAGACCAGGCAGAAGAATGAAGGAGGGGGAGAGTTCTCCTCATTTCATTTCACAGCTGCCCTGCTCTGCTGGCTCCGAGTTTATCTGTGCAAAAGGCCAGCATAAATCACTCCTGATCTGGATCAGATGTGTCCTGCTGGGCAAGCAGCAGAGCACAGATCGAAGATTAATGATCACCAAGGAAGAGACCTGGGCCCCTCTGCCAGCAGAAGATGAAGCATCCTCTGGGGAGCTCTGGCTCTCTCTGACAACAGTGGGAGCCTCTGCAGAAGGCTTGGGCCACACAGCTGATTTTAGATAGCTGGAGTTAGGGCAGATGGATTTCCCTCCTGAGAGGGTAAGTGACTTGATCAAAATCAAACATGAAGTCTTAGGCATAAATTAAGTCCTGTGATCAGGGAAAACACAGGAATGGGAGCTAAATTGATGGGCAGTATTTGGGGATTTGGATGAAAGGTGGTTTGGGTTTGTTTTCTTTTGTAATTGAAAGATTAGCTTGATCAGAAAGATAAAGTATGATTTGCAGGGCCTGTGGTAGCAGTAATGTTGGTTTCCCAGCTGAAATGGCAAAGCCTGGGCAGTGGGAGGATACAGACATCATGAGCCACAATTAATTAGTCATTAACTCTTTGCTTATCTGTCAGTATTGCTTCCTTCAGTTCCGTGCTGCTGGAGAGCCCTGGTGCAAACCAGGAAACACTTTACACCCCAATCTTCCCTTTTAGCCTCCTAGGAAATGGATAGGAAAAAATACCAGCTGGTTTTGGTAGCAGATCCCTAAGCTTTGGGGGCACTTCCAAAAGTTTGACTGAGTCCCCTGTGCCTTTTCAGGAGACCTCAACCATATCTGTATTTAGGAAAAAACCAGATGGAGAAGAAAACTGACCCAGGACACTCCTGGTGTCCCCACATCACTGTTGCATCTGTCATTTATTCCTCCCTCCCTCCACACTCTGTCCAGAGGGAAACTTTATATTTCCACTGAACCCTCCAGTTGTCCAACAAAACAACCCTTGGACCTAGTGGACACTGGAAAAGTCCTAATTTGCTATAAATTGGAGCTGGACTGCACTGGCACAAGGCCAGGCCCTTTTCCAGGTGAATGATGAGGGATGTTTTTACCTTTAGCTCCCCCAAGCCACTTGTTCCCTCAATGCTCTTACAGGGAATGGGATGTTTTACACTCAGTCCTGCTATTCCCTCCTCGCTGTACCTTTATAGTCTGAGCATTCAGATAGAGATGAAACCCATTTTCCTTCACAGCAGTTTGAACACAGGTCCTTGAGGTGATTTATCTCCTTTATCCCTGTGCAGTTGGGTTCTCTTCACTACTTCACCCACATCTCCCTGTTTTTTCAGCTACAGAATGTGACTGGTGTCTGAATTGTAATTTTCCATTCTTTCAGGCATGGTTAAGGCACAATAAAATCCTCCTGCTGCGTTTGGATCAAGGTGAGTGAAGCTAAAAATAGTGGTTTTTAAAAAATAAGCATTTTTTTTCCCCTTTCAATTTACAGTGCTGAGCATGTTTACATTTTGCTGAGGTTTTGAAGGTGGTTTTAATTGGGCACAGAGCATTATGGCTTTTACACT
>NW_008236924.1:4881157-4901314 GCF_000691975.1 Corvus brachyrhynchos | reverse complement strand
AGGTGTTTCAAAATACAAATAGAGAGGCCACATCCACTCTGAGTCAGCTGCAGCTTGGATAATGCCGTAGGACAGCTGTTCACACAAGATTTTTTCCTCACTCTGCTCAGCAGAGGCTGGGATGTTTGCTTTGTGTGTTGAACATGATGCTTTTTTTTCTCCTTTTTTTTTTACAGACTGAAAAGTTCCACCTGATAATTCACCCCTGGCACAGCAGGATGACGCCAAACTCTTTCTTTCTGAGCATTCATAGGATCATGGAATATCCTGAGCTGGACCCACAGGATCATCCAGTCCAGCTCCTGTCCCTGCACAGGCACCCCCACAATCCCACCCAGAGAGTGTTGTCCAAACGCTCCTGGAGCTCTGGCAGCCTCGGGGCTGTGCCCATTCCCTGGAGAGCCTGGTCAGTGCCCCACCACCCACTCTTTAGGACCCTCAAGCCATTTTTGCAGCTGGCTGGAGAAAAAAACCTCGAAGAAAGGTAAAATTTGGTACCTTCAACCAATATCTTCTCCACCATCTCCCTGCATCACAGAGTGTTTATACAGAAAGAGCTGGGCCATAATGATGGACCAGGACAGAGCTCTGCTTGTCCCTGAGGTGTGACAGTCACCCCCAGGGTGGGCAGCCACTCCCCACAGTGGCCAGCTCAGCTCTGGGCCCTGTTTTGGGGTGGTTTTGTGCCCCTGTGCCTCATGCTGGTGAAACTCTGACGAGGGGCTGCTGCAGGAGTGCAGTTGTGCCTTCTGAAGGTCACAAATGGGATCTGCTGGAGATGTCCCTTGCAAAATGTAACGTCAACAGCTGCAGAGAGGGAGAAAAACAGGCAAAAAGCCCTCTGGAGTTTGCACTTGCACAGGGAGCAGCAGAGCCCGGTGTTATTATTAGCCAGCAGTGTGCTGGGCCATTATCTGCCTTGACAGCTCCAGACCTCCAGGCTGCCCCTCTAAACACTGCTGCTGATGTGTTGCAAATGTTGCACAGACACATTGCAATTATTTGTCAGCAATACAAGTCCCCCCTGTGCCCTCTGACCCTCAGACACACACGGGGCTCTGTGGGTTCCACGGGAAATGCTCCACCAGGAGCAGAGAGCTCCCATCCCCTCTCCAGTCCATTAGAGAGGAGCAATTCCCCATCACTGAACCCTCTCAACCTGGTGGAAGATGTGACTCCAATTTTCTTTTATAATGGATGCAGTTGCTCCCTCTGGTCAGGATGGCACAGAGCTCCCAGGATGAGGGATGTTTCCATGACTGGTCTGGCTGAAGTCAGGAATAACAGCTGGAGCTGAGAAATTGTTCAGTTTCCTAAAGATAAACCCATGCTTCAATCACAGAATCACAGAAAATTCCAAGTTGGAAGGGACCCACAAGGATCACCCAGTCCAGCTCCTGGCCCTGTGCTTCACCAAATCGATTCAGATTTTTGCACACCATTTAGAACTTTAATTTTGGTGAAAGAAAGTGTAACAGAGGAAACAAACTTCTATTATGGAGATTTGTATGTTTGAGTAACAACCCAAAGCCTTTTTTTTGCTCCCTCAGATTATTTTTTGGGAAGTACATGGAAGACCTGAGCAGGTTTTTGGTAAAAAATAATGTGCCAGTCGTAAGTCCTGCTGTCCATAACAAAGAGTTTACCTTGCTCAATCTTTAGCTATGTGCAAGGATTCAGAACTGCTGCTGTGATAAACTGAGAGGGTTTAATGTCTGGGGAAACGCAGAAATCAGGATAATGGCATTGGCACAGGACCCAGGAGAGAGCAAAGCAAAAAGGAGAAAATTATACCAAAACCAATCTGAGTTTGGTTTCATAAAGTTTCCCTAAATGAGGGCTAGGATGCTATCAAACTATCTTAAAAGAAATGAAAACACCCCACGTTTTCAGGTCGATTTTGAGCACCCAGTAAAAGGATTTTTTGCAAGTCTTAGGCTGAGTTTCCAAGCTCCACTTAAACCTCCAAGGCTGACTTGTGGATCCATCTCTGCCTGGCTGCTGTAGAGAGCCTTGCGGGATATTCCTGAAAGATCAATACAGTCAGAGATGCTGGAGGGATCCTGTGCTTTTCCATGCTGTAAAGTTTCATTTAAGAACCAGATAAATCGGGGTTCCTGCCCAGCCCTGAGGGCTGACATGACTATGCTGCCTTGGTGTGTTTGCTGAACCTCCCACTCATTTTATGATGACTGAGTTACATCCACGGTGGATATTTTTTGCAGATCCCACCCAGAAGGCCTAAAGTTTTCAGTTATTAGTGGGATCTCATCCTGATGGCAACTTCTGAGTGAGAAACATCCTTTTTACTGACAGAGGAAAGCAGCCCGTGGCTTTCAGTGCCTCCGTAGCCACCAAGCAGTGTCTGAGTAATGAGTTGTCATTATTATTCCAGAAACGTGTCCACAAACAAATGGAAAGGCAGCGAGTGGTGCTGTGGTAGCATTTCCCAGTATTGATTTTTTGAGGGGAATTAAATTAGTCTTATTGGTTTATAAATTTCATCTGTGTGCAACGGGCACCAGAATTCCCTTTCCTTCCTGTTTTAGGTGTGCCATGAAATTTTGTTAAAACCTTTTTTTTTCATTTACTCACACACACACACACACACATTAATTTTTTTTTTTAACCAGCCTCTCCTTATGAAAAATGCTCACAAAAGCCTCGTGGAGGGAAAAAATGAAGGTTTAAATCAGGATTTTGAAATTAATGAGTGGCAACACTGTCTTTCATCCCATTTCTTCTGCCCCTGGCCCATCAGAGGCCACCTCGAGCACGTGAAATTAGGCCAGGAGTAGGGCTTAGATGAATTAGGGAGAGATCTGGATCAGGTATTATCTGGTGCTGAGCCACCTCTGAATAAAGTCAAATTATCCACTTCAGAGCTGCTCATTATCTGATCACATTTTTGAGTGGATGATGATGGGTTTTTGCTTGGAACACGGTAACCTCCACTTAGATCCTGGCACTGCTGCCGTGCAGAGCGTGTGCTCAGGCACCCACAGCACAGCTCTTATTTGGATAAAATCAGCTTCAGGAAACCTATCCCTGAAATATTTTGTGTTCCTCTGCCATGGCATAATTTGGCTGGTTTATGCTTTAGTAAATAACAACTAAACTCAGGTGGAAGAGGAGACAATGGGCCAGGCTGATCTCACTCCTCATATGGCCAAATACCACAGCCAGGAATGGTTCCTCTGAGGTGGGTTTGGAAAAAAGGGCTGGCCAACTGATGCCTTTTCCTGGTCTTAAAATCAAGAGTCAAACACAGTTAGAAAGGAAAAAGGGATTTTACCTTGGTATTTATTTTAAGGATCTTTAGGTGCACACGTCCAGGTCGAATGCACCTCCATGCACACCCCCACCAAAGATCTGGTCCAACATTCTAGGTGTTACTAATTAGCAGATCTATCGAAGGTTCCCCAATGAGAGGCTCAAGTGAGCCCCCCTCCCCAAGGAGCCTTCCCCTGGATGGTTCTATCTTGGTTTACAGAATGTGTTCTGGAGAGGACCTTGGGCTCTGGGGCACACTGATCCCTAACTACGAAGCTTCTAAAATGTTTAATCTCTCAGATTGACAAAAAAGTCAAAGAATGTAGGCAAAAAACCACTAAGAATACAGAAGTTGTAAAAGGGTATAACAGGGGTATAAAAGAAAAGGCAAAAAATCATCATGGCATCACAACAGATTCGGGAAGTTTCTGTCTCCTTTCCCAAGGCTCAGGTTTATTAATGACACATTAAACGCTCACAGCAGGTCACAGGAGGGCATTTAGACATTATCTCTGCTCTGTGTTGCAGTTGCTTTGCCTGCACAAAGCGGGTTGGGGAATTTGGGAGGGTTTTGTGTTTTTCATACAGATAACGCACACACAAGCGGAATAAAGCTGGGTTTGGGCGGACTTAAATCAACTAAATTCAGACATGTGAGTGAAATATTGAAATCCTGCCCTCCCACCCAGAGCTGGGGCTGTGTGTGGGCCACAAAATCTCATTCCCAGATTTCCCTGCCACGGGACCACAGGGAGGAGCTGGGCTTGCCCTCATGGCACATCCCCTCCAAAGTCAATTCTGGTGCTCAAATCCTACTGCCTTGGGTGGCTTCAGAGCTGCTCTGGAAGTCTTTGCCAGCAGCAGCTCTGGAGGCAGGACGGGCCCTGGATCAAAGCTGGGTATTCCCAAAAGAGCCCTGGGACTGGAGCACAGTGTTTGAAAAGAGGATGACAGCACAGGATGTAAAGACTGAGATGTGTAAGGACACCTTCCTGCCACCTGGGAGTATCTCATTATTCACAAAATGCCAACTCCTTAATTCTTCTAAACAACAGCATCAGCCCTCCACCATTAATTTAAGAAAATGGCTGGAAAGAATAGGTTTTATTCCAACATTTAAGTGACACGTTGCTCTTTTCTCCTTGTTTTCCATGCCTGTTTCAGAGTGCCCTTCTCCCCACTGACTTTTGGGCATGTTCTGAAAGGTTAGACCTTGAGAAAGGATTAAAACATATTTATTTTTAAGCCACACACACACACACACACACCCCTCCCCAAATCAAAAGGGCACCTTGAAATATGAAGGAATATTTTATATAACTGCAAGGTAAAAGAGACTTTAGTTTGGTGGATTAGCCATGCCCACCTTTTTAATTCAAGGACAAAAGATGAACTCTAACTGTACTAGTTCCCTAACAGCAGAGTTTTTACGAATATAATTACATTTTTTTCTCCTTTTTCCCCTCTCTCTGTCCTGATTTGTACTTTAAAAGATTTCTTTGTTTGGAATTGTAATGATTTCTGTTAGAAATTATATTCATTTCAGCTCCTGTCTTTTTGGAGTATTGATGGATCCCGTTAAAGGGCAGCTCTGCTTTGAGCAGGACTGGCTGAATTTTAATGGTACATAAAAGGATTTCTGCATAATGGCAGACTTGAACGGGGCTGAGAGAGGGAGTCTTGTTTTTTTTAATCACCCTGGGGATATGCAGAAGGCCCCTTTGGCAGTTTTTCATCCTCACATTCCCTGTCTGGCTGTGCTTTCCATCAGCCCCTTGCTCTGTCCATCCCTGTCTCCAGCAGTTTCCAGCTGCAGTTCAGGCAGAGATAAATCTCCCACCATCAGTGCATTAATTCCCACCATCCTGCTGCCCTTTCTGGAGAATCAGCTGCATGGGGGCTGTGTTCACACCTCATGGATGGTGTTTTCCTGTCATAGGTTAGCAAGCATAGTCCTGGAAGGGATGTCCTTGCTAAGGGGTGCTTACAGCTTCCTCTGGGACCTGATAGAACCTATCAGCTGGCCAGTTTGAATATGGACAATTCTTTAAGCCACTTAAAGTTGTGACCGCCTCTGTGATCCACATTTAAGAATAGGCAAACTAAAGGAGGAAGGTGGGGGGAGGAGGAGAGTTCTGAAGGTGGAATAATTTTTTTTTTTCCCTTCTTTTAGGTCTGTTAATAAACTTCTTTATATTCTTTCAAGTTTGGTGCCTGCTTTGCATTTCTCCTAATTCTTATCTCACAGAAGATAAACAGTAATGAGTATTTTAGACCAAACCGTACACCACAAACCCACTAAACTCCAGGTTCCTGCTCCAAAGGGTGAGAGGTGCACTGGAGGCACGGATACCCACCACCAGCAGCACCTCTGAGAGCCCCAGCTCTTTTTTAAAGCAGAGTGAACTTTGTTAAAGCCCTGATAAACTCACAGATTCACCTGAATTTTATACCTTTCTGTGGTATAAAATGAACCCAATCCACTCTGCGCGTTCACGTTACCTCAGGGAAGGGTGAAAACTGGAAGCTGGGTGAGGAAAAGGGGAAAAAGAGCAACCACATCCAAGAATGCAAAAAGTAGACGCGGCACATGGCAAATCTCAGATAGATTTTGAAGACCAGCTTGCTGAAGGCATTAAAATAATAATACAGCAATAATACAAACTGCCCTGAGCACATCAGGAGCCTTCCTGTGAGTCTGGAGGGCAGGGAAGGGCAGTGGAGCCCACGGGGATGGTTAATTATGGAGCCCAGTGTTCCCAGCTCTGGGGTTCAAGCAGAGTTCCTCACCAGAGCCTTTTTGTGGCGGGGGATGAGGCAGAAGAGCTGAAGTGCTGGTAGGAAAGGTCTGGGGATGAAGCAGAGAGATGAATAATAACAAATTGCCAGGAGCAGACGGGCTTTGCTCACGGGTTCTAAGGGAACTCAGATATGAAATTGCTGTTAATGGGGAGGGTGAAAATCTGAGGTTTTCATCACCCTCAGCACAGAGAAGGCAAAGGTTGCAACTGATGCACTGATTTTTTAAAGGCTGAATGGGGAGTCTGGAAAGCTGCAGGACTTTAGGGTGCAAAGGACAAAAGCTATCCTAAGGAACGGCGTTAAAAGACTGGGATAAAGATAGCAAAATAGGAAAGAACAAGGCTTTGCAGAGAGAAGCTGTGCCTCAAAATATGTCCTGAGAAATCAGTGTGTCCATAAGGGTGATTTGGTGGCTGCAATACTCTGGGGTTCTCAAAAGCTTTTAACGAGTTCTCTCTCTAAAGGTTCTTAAGAAAAATAAGCTGAAGGGGTAGGAGAGAAGGTCCTTTGGTGATTTAGTGGGTAAAAGTTAGGAACAGTGGTCTCACCCTGCCCTGTGCCTGGGGCTGTGTCAGTCCCACTTCACAAAAAACACGCAAAGAGCTAGGGCAATTCCATTTCCTGGCGAAATGAGCTTGTTCAGGGCAGAAAAAGCTAAAATGAAGGACCTGCAGAAGCTTCTTATGGCTCTGAGAGACTGGGTGATAAAACAGGAGACGAAATTCACACATTAGCAAATGCCGGATAATGACCAGTGTGAAAAAACAACATTAATTACAACCTCCACAGTGATGAGCTGTAGATTAGCTATTAGCATTCAGGGGAGAGATTTGGGGCTTGCTTTGAACAGCGCTATGGAAACATTAGCTCAAGGCTTGCTGGGAATGAGTCAGAAGGTACAGAGAATTTTAGAAATTATTAGGGAAAAGAACATACCAGGAAATGTAATTAAGCACTGTTCAGACTCCTTGAAAGCCGTGCAGAGCTCGGGTTCCCCTGAGATGGAGAGGAACACGAAAAAGCACACACAGAAAGGCAGTGATGAGGTCTGAAAGCCCAAAACAGCTCCCTCACCGAGGGGCTGAACAAGGAATGAGGCTTCCTTCCTTCTCTTTATGTAGGAAGCTGCAGGCCTCCCACAAAACAGGCCCAAAATATTTTGAAACAAATGGAAGGCGCTTTTTTTTCTGGCACAGGATGTCTTTGAAGTGCAGAACTCATCGCTGCAGGATTTTGTGGACGCCACATTCAGCCATGCTAAAAATCGGGAGATAAATCAGGGCAGGGGAAGTGTTCTGTGGATAAAAGATAAATCCTTGGATGGATACAGCCTCAGAAAGCTGGGAAGGTAGACTAGGGAAAGGCTCAGTCTTCATTTAACCTGTCCTTGAACCTTTCCCTTGCACATCTGGAAGGAGCAAAGGTCAGAAAGAGGACTCAGGGCAGAGGGGATTTCATGTTGCCCCGATTGCGGCTGGAATTCTGCTAGAGAAACTTTATTTACTTGGAAGAAAGAAGCTAAACCTCACATTAGAGGAACCAATCTTCCAGGTGGACTCCAACAGGCAGCAGACAGATGGATTGTCTGCTGTTTCCTCTTGGTACTGCCTTTTCTGGTTGTGTCCTTGTCTCCTTATCACCCTGGTTTGCTCTGCTGCCTGCAGGACCACGTGATTGCTCCCCTTAATGACGCCTGGACAACATGAAGTGCCTCCCCAGCTGATCTTATTTAATTTATTGCTAATTATGCTGCTTTCTAAAATGAACCTGGCACACTGAGTGTAATTCTTCTGTTGTCGCTGTTGACTTTGGTGGGACTCTGCGGGGTGCCAATGGAAGAGCAAAGGAAGTTCAACGTTTTGGAACAGAAAATCTGAAGCGAGTCCTGAGCTTGTGTTGGGATTTTGTCATTCTGACTGATCAGTTTGAAGGCGTGTTTTTGTTGTTCCTTTCAGTTTTTGCTCCTGACTGGGTGGCACTGGCACTGTCACAAACTTGGAGAGGACCTTGCGGGGCTGTTTCTCATTGCAGGTGATTGCAGGTCACTTGAACCTTGGCAACCTGAGAGCACTTCTGCCCTCACCACCAGCCACTCTCTAGAAGAATTTAGAAAGAGAGTTTTTTCTGCTTTTTTTAATGGTTGCTCCCTTCTGGCCTTTCCAAACGACAACCTCTGACACTTCATTTTCACCCACGCCAGGAAATTTCGTATATTCTGCGTTCAGGGTGAGATTTCACTTGGCAGCTGTTCTTTCCATATGGCTTTTTTTTTTTTTCCCTATGCCAGAATCACACAAAGCTTTAGAAATTAAACCTTATAATTTCTTTACATGGCTTTCACAGTAGTTCTACTTTATGGAGGGGAAACAGTGGGAGCTGGAGGTGATGTGAGAGTGGGAAAGGCAACATCCCCGAAGCCAACGCAAAACCTGCCCTTCACTTGTTGATTTTCTGTGATGGGGATGCTCCAGGATGTTCCTGGAGCTCAGGAAGCAGAGCTTACTTGAGGAACAGCCAGTTTTGGAGCCAGGCTGAGCTGTCATAGAGTTGAGAGGCAGAGCCTGGAAACCAGTTTTGCTTCCTCAGAGTTTCTGGAGCACGTTCCCTCTCCTTGGGGACCTGCAGGTGACACTGATTTAGTTGTAGGAATGATATTGGCAGGCTGTGTCGTCCCATTAATCAGGTGGGTCATATCAGAGACCTGAGACAATAACATCCCTGTCGTACACAAAGCACACACACACACACACACACGCTGAGAAAAAGATGAATTGTTGAGTGATTCCGTTCTAATCTGAATTAATGCTCCCATTCAAGCCGTGGCTCTGCTCGCATGAGGAACACTGGTGCATTTCTAATTTCCTTTTCACATGGAATTGTCAACATAATCTGCTGGCAGGAGCCAGAACTGCTGAAAAGAGGACAAAGGGAAGGGCTTGTGGAGGAGGTGGGGGAAAAAACATCTCTGCTGTCAAGCACAGTTCGGCTGTCACCTGGGGGGTGGGTGACAACAGACGCTGAGCTGGGAGGGGAAGAGAGCCCTGGTGGGGGTGGGGACAGCACCAGCAGATGGTGAGAGGTGCCTGCTCTGACTGCACTGAGCTGTCCCCCTGTGCCCTCGTGCCACCCATCCAACCCTTCCTCTCACCGAGCTTTGGGGTGTACACCCAGCCCCTTCCCAATCCCCTCTCCAGAGTTAGAGGTGATGCTGGGGAAAAAAAAAATCGAATGGTTACAGCTTGTTAAAAATCCTGTGGGGTCCTTGGGTGTTTTCACTGTTTTCATTGCCTTATTCCCAGGCTATGCCCTGCTGCTGCTTGCATTAAAAGGAATTTTGGACAGGGCAGCTCCAGCATGGGGAGTAAGATCAGTGAGCAAACTGCTGTACATGTTCAGTTTACATCACCAGAGTGGCTTTTTAGTCTTTCTATTGTCTCTAGAAATATTAATTGCAATTAATTAATTAAGGATGTGTCTGAGCTCAGAGGAGATGTGGAGAACAGAGCTGGAAAAAATGAGAATTTCTTTTTGTTACAGTCATTGCCCAAACAAGGATGGGTTCCTGTTCAACTCCTTGCCCCAATCACTGAATCATTCAGATGGGCAGACAAAGACCTGATTTTACCTCAGTCCCCTCCCAGATCCTGAGCTAATGACCAACCCTCCCTGTTTCCAGCTCTTTCTAAGTGCATGTCTCCCCCAGGTGTGATAAGAAATCCCGAAGTGGGTATGAGTAATGCTCCAAAGGAAAATAAAGGTATGAAATCAAGCAGATCTCCAGGAACACCTTCGGGTTTGTGATTCAGCACTTCCTGAAAGGCTCAATTCATCACAGGCAGGACTGATTGGCTCCACATGAACTTCCTCTCTAAAAGAAATCCCTTGCTTGGTTCACGGAGCAGTTTTAATCTTGATATCTGTGGGAGAAAATCGATACAGCACCTCTAGCCACGATGCCTGGCTGCCTTCAGAGTGACTGCATTCTAAACGATCCCAATGAATATTTATGGGGGATGCTTTGCAGTTTTTTACTCACTTCTAATCTCTGAGTGATGATCTAAGAGGACTGGTGTAGCTGCTCTTCCATATGTCCTGGTGATAGACATTAATAAGGCACACACAGAATCTCTGATGGGGATGTGAAGTCTCTGAAGTCTGCAGTTCCTCCTGCCCTGACTGCACTTCGGAGCTCTGCACTCCTGCAGGAGGAGACAAACCCACCCTTCAGAGAAATAATTAAAAAGGGGGCGATGGAATCAATGGCTTCCACCAGCACCAGAACTCACCAGGTCTGCCTTTAATGGTGCCAACAGAGAACGTCAAAGCCCATCCCAAGCACAAGGAGCTGCAATTCCCTTCCCTTCTTCATCTGGGAGAGGGAACCCTGAGCAGCAGCATGGTTTGGAGAAGCAGCTATGCTGGGAAAACGCTTCAAAATGAGTGCTCCTCCAAATACCTGCGAGACAGGGTTTGGCTTCGTTAACACAGCTGACTCAGAGACGATAATTTTTACTTGTTCTGTGCTTCTGAACAACACAATTTGCCTTCCAGAGTGCAAATGATGTCAACTATTGGGGTGTTCATCTTCTGGCACCAGAAATAGGCTGTGCAGGACCATGAAGGCTCTCTGTGCTGGCCCTGGGGAGTGACTTCCCAAAGGAGCTGAGGGTAAGAAAGGCCCGTGCTTTGTTTGATACTGATGCTGCTCTTTCATCCTGCATCATTAGGCTGTCCCAGTTTCCTCTGCTGGAAAAGGGTCATTTCTCATTTAGCCAAGCAGTTTTTTCTCAGCATTTAGCATGGGGGGGGGGGGGGGAGGGGAAGCAAAAAAAGAAAAAAGGGGGAAAAAAAGAAAAAACATCAGGGAATGATGGTGGGAAAAAGAAGGTGTAAACTATTTTCTGAGTCTCCTGAGGTGCCTGAGCGGGGCTGTGACTCTGGAGCCCACTGCAGCACACTTCCAGTCAGGATATTTATATTGAGCATTGTCTTTTCTTGGGCAAGAAGTAGCTGTGCTCAAACCCAGCCATCTCCACTGCAACCTCCACCCTAAAGTTAACCCCTCTCCATTGTAGGAATCAGCTGGAACAAAAATGTCTTTGTTTTGTAACTCTGGACACAAATAATGGCTCAAGACAATGCATAAATCCCCGTTACAAAACCAAACTGGTTGCCCTGATCCAGCCTTTCCTGTGCCAGCAGATGGAAACATTCAGCAATGCAGCCTTCAGGACATCTCCTGGAGATGCAGCTTGGCTGTGCTGGGACGGGATGTTCATGTTGGGCAGCCTTGATCAGCAAGATTCCATCATGCCTCGCTTTCCTGCAAAGCCACATCAAGTCCTCCATGAACAAAACCCAGCACTGATCTCCCAGCAGGACTAGGAGCACAGGAATGTGCATTCCCAAGTGTAAATTGTGCTTCAGCCTCATGGGACATTTCCATGCTGGTGTGGAAAACATGACCCCATCTTTCTCCACAGAATATGATTTCATATTTCATATTTCTCAACTAAAGAGAAAAATGTTGCAATGCTTTTCGTTTTCTGTTGGAAACTGATTTTCATGTGATATTTTGCTCAGCAGAAAGAATTCCTTTGCCCAGGCATGCCCTTGTTTTCTTTCTAACAGCAATTCTTGAAGGCACCACAGCAGGATCCAGAACTTCATCAAAGAGAGGAGACTTCTTGCAATTTCTCAGGGGGCATAAGTTAAAATCATCAGGAAAACTCGGAGTTTCCAATGTGGGAATCAACAGCTTGGACCAGGAAAAGCCACAGGGTCAAAGCAACAGCCAGGCCTGGCAGTGTCCAAGGCCAGGTTGGATGGGGTTTGGAGCAACCTGGGATAGTGGAAGGTGTCCCTGCCCATGGTGGGGGGTGGACCTGGATGATCTTTAAGGTTCCTTCCAACCCAGGCCATTTTGTGATTCCATGATTTTAAGTTGTTTATAAAAATTATCTCTACAGCTGTCCCCTGTGCACATCATTTCTCCCTTCTGTATCTGGTGACCTTTGGTTGCAGCTGCTTTGAGGAAGAAACCCTAAAATCTTGCTATGAACAGGCTGTGCAGGCCAGGCTTTTCCACCAATTGTAGTCTTGGGCATTGGCACTGACAGAATCCCCAAGGAATATTTAACACGTGTGTCCCAGGCTTCTTTTGATTTCTGTCCAAGGTGCTTTAGGATATGGTCAGATCATCACAGGTGAGGGAGTTGGTCTGGGTTTAAGGGGTGCTGCTCATCACTACAGACTTCCAGTGCTCAGCTGGGACATGGTAATTGCCTGGAAGTGTGCTCCTAGTCCAGTGTAACAGGAAATGGGATCCTTTTCAGAGCGCTGGTCACCAATTCCTTCACAAGGGCCCTGAAAATAATACTCAGCTGACATGAGATTCTTCAAACCTGGAAATACATTGGGTTTAGCTTGATTTGTAGGTCATGCAATTCAGGCATTCAATCTTATTTAAAGACAAGGCTAGAACCTCTTGCAGGAGGAGATCTGCAAGCAGAGAGAAGAGATCTCTGTACCAAGGGCTCTGAACCACATTAATGAGTGCAAAGAATTCACAGTTTACATGAGGTACGGGCCACATGCTCAGCATGGTCTGCTGAGTGGTCATTAAAGTGCTACAAATCTGATCAGCTCACAGAATTTCTGGGAGTTCTGGGCCGTCTGTACGAGCCCTGGGCACAGGAAAACTCAGCCACAAATGCCACCATGCATTAGATCCCAGGATATATAGAAAGCTCAAACCAAGTGCCGATAAAACTGTAAGAAATGAACAGAAAAATCTGTGTGCTGGCTCAGCTCTGGCTGTAGGAACTATTCCCTGGAGCAAGGCAGGTGGCCAGCACCTTGGCTTGTGCTGGAGCAGAGTGAAACCTCTTCCCTGAGAGTGGTTCTCTTAAATTCTTGCTCTTGAATGAGTCTGTAGCTGCAGGAGGTCTCACACATTTTGGGCTGCAGGGCTCAGTTCTCACCAGGTGAGCAGCACTGATCTGTGCTGGGGCTGGCTGCTTCTTTCTTAGATTGCACCACAACTCCCATTAATATTCAGGCATTTGGAATTCCAGTGTGTTGTTCCCTCCCAAATGCTTGTCGGGGATGGGATTGACTGGAACACTTGCACACAACAAGCACTCCAGGGAATGCAAAGAGCCCCTCTTTTTATTCTGGGCAGAGCCAAACAGAGGAGGATTCTCTACAATTACCAGAGAAAACCCTCTGACAGGCAGATGTGATGCAGATCAGGGCTGCACTCATGTGTGTGTGCATTGGGGGACGATGCTGTGAATTCACAGCCACAGGGCTGGGCTTAAACCCAAAATATATGCAGAAATTCTAAATGTTGCACAGCACTTTCTGTGCTCAAAGCATGGGCTGGAGTACACGCAGCTGCGTGGCTGGAGGAGGGGGAAAATTACATTTATTTCCTCCTGACAGATCACTCCATTTTACCAGGGTTATCTGCTGCACTAAGCAAATATTTAAATAAGGTGGCCCTGAGAATATTACAGGATGATTTACCACAATGCAGATCTCATCAGAGATTCACACATTGGGGGGCCTGAAGATCATGTATTGATTGCTGTTATTCCTATTATTATTATTATTACTACTACTAATTCATCTTTATTATTGCAGTGTCTGGAGCCAGCCCTGCTGAGGAACCCCCTGGATAGGGTGGCTGCAGTTGAAGGGATGGGGTGGGCCAGGGCTGCCCCCAAACCATCACACCAGGCTGGGGCGGGGAGCTGCCAGCTCCCAGCAGCACCAACCACTGGGATAAATCCACCCAGACACAGACTGGGAGTTTGTCTCTGTCTTTGAGCTGCAAATAATCTTTAAAAAACCCCATTTCTCTGTTTTTCTGCGTGAGAAAGGCCACAGCTTCCCCGGCTTTGTTCCCAGGAAGGAGGGAGATGAAGCATTCGGTGGCAGCAGTGCCACCATCCCACCTGCCTGCCCTGCTGGCTGTCCAAGCAGAGACCGGGCTCAGACAGACATCACTGCTCAGTGGTTCACCTTTTCCCAGGGAAAAACCCACACCAGAACTGTGGAGAGGGAATATTTGGTGCCGCCTGTGTGCCTCGAATGCCCTCTAGTGCTGCTCTGCACCCTGGCCGGGATCTCGGGCTCGGGCAGGAGTTGGAGCTGCCGACAAAATTCAATTCACATTTAAGATTTTATTTTGTTAATTAAAATGCTTATTGATGACTGGAGAGAAGCTGCCGGCTGGCCAAGAAGCAATATCCTGAGTCAAATAGCAGGGAAGCAGTTGGAGAGAGTGATTTCATCAGCAGCAGATGGGAAATCGAGCTCTGTAATGCAAACTGTTCCATCAGACTGTCCGAGGCGCTTTGTTAGGATGGCAAAGGAGCTGGCAGCTCTTTGCAGCATTAAACATTCGGCATCTTGGAGAATTCCAAGGTCCTCGATGTGTTAAACCAGTCAATATCAATTTGCTGGCTTATGGAAACACACAGGCTTTACATCTTTATCAGGCTCTGCGTTAAATGAAATACCTCCCTTCCAAACTCGCAGCTCTCCATCTGCATTTTTAGAGCTTTGTTTAATACCCCAGAGCAAACCCAGCTTTCTTCTTTAAATTAATCTTGGTGTCTAAATTGTCATCAGAAGGTTTCAGATTTAAAACATGTGGGGAAAACAACAATAACTTGCTTTTAGGCTGCAGAACTAATCACTGATACTGCTTTTCGTGACCCTAAATATTTCCAGAACTACTTCTTTCCCCAGAACTGCCTCATGTTAGGCAGAAAAACCTCCTCTCCCCCATTCCCATTTCCAGACTCAAATTCATGCTTGGGCAAACCCCATGACAGCCCAAGTGGTTTCTGTCAAAAATATTCTTTTTAGTCAAGAGTGAAATATCTCGTTGACACCTTGTTTCCTCAAGTCCTGGTGCCTCATCAGGCTGAGCAGGTCCGTGTGAATGACATTCATTCTAAGGTGTGAATTTTAACAGACAAACTGCAAGCCCCCCAGTCACCCCTGGAAGATTACTCTCCATAAAGGTGAAAATGAAGGAATGAATGAATGATGAAGGTGTTCTTCTTTGAATCGTATCTCTAGACCACAAATCATCCTGTAGGCCCCAGGATGTTTACAAAAGCAAATTATTGTGAGATTTTTCTTTAATGCCCATGATGACTGAATCATGGAGATGGGGAACAAGAGAGCTCTGTTTTAGTAACATTATGCAGTGTATGACACCTTCTTATTTTAGAGATTCAGTTCAAATAAGAGTTGCTAAATTAGTGGGAAAATCAGGCATCAATTGTCTGTTGTCCTCCTTTATTTAATTATATTCACATCTCTGTATTTTCTGTAAGTTTCTCTGCCAAAGACAGTGGTTTTCCAGAGCGTGCTGCGCTTCCTGAAAAACCCTGATTGTTTTCTGCTGGCTTGTGGAAAAGAGGGAGAAATATATGTGGATTTCAGAAATCTACCTGGTTTCTGCAAATGAGCAGGTGGGGAAAGAAAGTCCTGAAACCTCAAGGAATGGGGTTTTTTAGCATTGCACAGGCTAAAATTCCCACATCTATTTAACAACAGTGGCCTCTGGTGGAATTTTTCCTAAGTGAGGGAATTTGCTGGAGGATGGAGACATCTGGGCTTGATAATAGTTAAGGATTGGAGCTCAATCAATTGGAACCCGAAGCATTAGGGGTTTGGATTTTGGCTTTTCGTTAATACTGGCCCAATTTTAGCATCAGTGCCTCAGTGTGTGTTCAATGCTGCTGCATTCCTGAACACCTGGACATTCCTGGATAACACTGCCCAAAAATGCTCCTTCCCCTGTTTCCTCCTAATATACTCCAAAAGTAGCTTTGGCTGGTGGAGAAGTCCAATCTGGGCCCTTCTTCTCCTTCTCCTTCTCCTTCTCCTTCTTCTCCTTCTCCTTCTCCTTCTCCTTCTCCTTCTCCTTCTCCTTCTCCTTCTCCTTCTCCTTTTCCTTTTCCTTCTCCTTCTCCTTCTCCTTCTCCTTTTCCTTTTCCTTCTCCTTCTCCTTCTCCTTCTCCTTTTCCTTTTCCTTCTCCTTCTCCTTCTCCTTCTTCTCCTTCTCCTTCTCCTTCTCCTTTTCCTTTTCCTTCTCCTTCTCCTTCTCCTTCTTCTCCTTCTCCTTCTCCTTCTCCTTCTTCTCCTTCTCCTTCTCCTTCTCCTTCTTCTCCTTCTCCTTCTCCTTCTCCTTCTCCTTCTCCTTCTCCTTCTCCTTCTCCTTCTCCTTTTCCTTTTCCTTCTCCTTCTCCTTCTCCTTCTCCTTTTCCTTTTCCTTCTCCTTCTCCTTCTCCTTCTCCTTTTCCTTTTCCTTCTCCTTCTCCTTCTCCTTCTTCTCCTTCTCCTTCTCCTTCTCCTTTTCCTTTTCCTTCTCCTTCTCCTTCTCCTTCTTCTCCTTCTCCTTCTCCTTCTCCTTCTTCTCCTTCTCCTTCTCCTTCTCCTTCTTCTCCTTCTCCTTCTCCTTCTCCTTCTCCTTCTCCTTCTCCTTCTCCTTCTCCTTCTCCTTTTCCTTTTCCTTCTCCTTCTCCTTCTCCTTCTCCTTTTCCTTTTCCTTCTCCTTCTCCTTCTCCTTCTCCTTTTCCTTTTCCTTCTCCTTCTCCTTCTCCTTCTTCTCCTTCTCCTTCTCCTTCTCCTTTTCCTTTTCCTTCTCCTTCTCCTTCTCCTTCTTCTCCTTCTCCTTCTCCTTCTCCTTCTTCTCCTTCTCCTTCTCCTTCTCCTTCTTCTCCTTCTCCTTCTCCTTCTCCTTCTCCTTCTCCTTCTCCTTCTCCTTCTCCTTCTCCTTTTCCTTTTCCTTCTCCTTCTCCTTCTCCTTCTCCTTTTCCTTTTCCTTCTCCTTCTCCTTCTCCTTCTCCTTTTCCTTTTCCTTCTCCTTCTCCTTCTCCTTCTTCTCCTTCTCCTTCTCCTTCTCCTTTTCCTTTTCCTTCTCCTTCTCCTTCTCCTTCTTCTCCTTCTCCTTCTCCTTCTCCTTCTTCTCCTTCTCCTTCTCCTTCTCCTTCTTCTCCTTCTCCTTCTCCTTCTCCTTCTCCTTCTCCTTCTCCTTCTCCTTCTCCTTCTCCTTCTCCTTCTCCTTCTCCTTCTCCTTCTCCTTCTCCTTCTCCTTCTCCTTCTCCTTCTCCTTCTCCTTCTCCTTCTCCTTCTCCTTCTCCTTTTTCTTCTTTTTCTTAGACATTGATTTGTACCTCCCAAATAGGAAGTCATCTCTCCCTCAGATTTTTGCATCTCTGTTACATTTGTAAAAATTCAAAAGTCACTGGGAGATGCAAGTGACAAACTGCTACAAACACAGATAGAGAGACGAGCAGTCGCCTTTTAATTCCACTAAAAATCTTCAAGGATTAGAGAGCCACCACAGCTCCTTTCTTAGGCTTTGGTTTGGCAACCTGTTCTCATTTCACGAGCGTGTAAAGCATATGCTTACCCCAAAGTACCACTTCCATCCCATCTGCCTTGAGTCAACTGCTCGTGTGTGTGCTTTTCTGAGGGCAACCTTTGCATCTGCTAAAATTCCCTGCCAAAATCGCAGCCTCCGTGGCTTGTTTGGATACCCAGCCTGATTCCTGGGACTTAGACCTGCGCCTTGCAAGGCCTAGGCCAGGCCTTAAAACCATTAGGTCACGTTGCTCTGTAATACTCACCCACACCCATCTCCATTTTAAAACACATTGTGATAGAGCAGAGTTTCATTTGATCTTATCGCCTCAACGTGGTTGGAAGGAGCTGATCAAAGTGAAATCCACTTTAATTAGCTTTTCCCAGTGACCTGAGCATGCTTCCATGAGAAATCTCCCTGCGTCACCCAGGCCTCGGGAACCTGTCAGAAGGCACAGACCCCTCCCAGCACTGAGGACACCGTCAGCATTCCCCCTGCAGCCTGGCAGGGATCTGGGACATGAAATGCATTTCGTGATACGTTATTCTTTCCTCAGCCAGCCCTTAATGACTGCAGCTCCAGGCCAAATCCAGAATCCTGAAATGAGGCCGTCAACATCACCCAATTACTGCTGTTATTAAAAATGCCAAGTGTAATCATAATAATAATTAGGCACTTATTATGCAGTGCTGCCTCAGGAATAGACTCTAAGTGTGTAAGATGTCATGCAAGCCCTATTAGCAGAGCTGGGCAATCTCACCACCTCCACAGCGCTGCAGAAGATAAAATTGCATTTGAATGTGAATTGTCTGCATAAATCCAGTTTTCTCAGCCTGTCACCTTCTGAGGGTTTATTTTGGGGTTTTTTTTTTTGGTTGGTTGGGGTTTTCTTTAATACTGCAACTGAGTTTACCTCCTGCCACTAATGCCCTCACAGAGACTCTGAGCATGCAGAGAAATATCTCCCTTTGATCTGTTATTTATTATCAAACAATTATCCAGACAGACAAGTTACACCCACAGTCAGTTGGTGCCTCACATGCCAGGAAAGCAGTGGTCCAGAAGAGAAGGAACACACTCAGCACCAGATGCTTTTTGTTGACTTCAGGCAAGTACTTCCCCCTCCTTGGCCTTCTGTTGGGCCTAAACCCCACAGCTTTTGTGAAAACACTGGAGTAAAAGTCCTACAGAAATGTGCTAATTAAAAATGTCATAAGTGTGCTAATTATGTTGAAGATTACCATGTCCCCAGCTGATCTGTTCCCAAGTTGCCATTTGAAAGCCAAGCTTCCAGTTCCTTCCACATGTGGATGGAGAAAGCTGATACGGCTCCTTTGTCCCAATCTCCTGCGTTGCATCCTAAGCATAATCTCCCTGGTTTTGCAACAGTCTAGCAAAATCACAGCTTTTGAAAGAGATTAGGTGGTGTAACTTGGCTCCAGCCATCGTTCAATCCTGGCATCTGTTTTATTGCTTTATATATTGTGGAATTGAGGGAGATGATCTTCTAATTACTCCCTGTAGTCTGCAAGACAGATGGAGGGGGAAAAAAAAAGCAAATTGTGTTTCATCAACGTGCTGCCAGTGTGTGCTGAAACTTCAATTTCTTTTCTGGTCGTTGTCCCAGACGTGACAGAAGTGTGAGAATCATCTGCAGATGGGATATGGATCTGTAAGACAAGGGTCGATACAACTCCACACAGATTGTACTTGCATGAGTGGCCACCGAATATTCAGGATTTATATTTATATCTATATTATTTATATTATTTATATTAGTTTTCTTTTTCCAGCATGGATTTAATGGTCAGGAAAGAAAACCTGTTGAGTCTGGAAAGATCACGCAGCCAAGTTCACCCAACCTGCAGCAGAAGCGCTCTCAGGACATCTGAGATAATCTTAGCCTGGCCTGCCCCTATTGCACACAAGCCACCAATGTCACCACAGTTTAGTTCAATGGGAATCAACCTCACTATTAATTTTTGGGGTTTTCTAGAAAGTGGATTTAGGCCTTGCTTTTGATTTTCTCCCTGTCCTTGCACTGGCACAGTCATGACCTCTTTGGTTTTCCAGATGGGCAAAAGTTCCACATGGATTTGAGGTGGAAGCATTTTCCTTTGCATATTGTCTGTTCCAAAATAGCTCCTGCTCTGCTGTGGGGTCACAAAATGAAACTTTTCTGTGGGGACCAGGGACGAAGAGCAAGAGGGACAGTTTGTGGGATGGCAGGGCCCAGATGAATGGAACAGTGAGGAAAACAAGGCAGGGGAAAAACAATTCAGATGGAGACAGAGAGGACACAAAGGTTCAGCTGAGCAAAATGCTGGGTTTATAATCAAAGCATTTAGTTGGGCCTAAACTTGCTCCTAAATACAGCTTCAGCTGTCCCCGACCCTTTTTGCCCCAAACAAGGGGTAGAGCTGCTCATGGGGTGCTCCTGCTTCTTCCAGAGGCTGCGAGCTCAGGGCCCACCCTCCCCAGGTACATCCCCAGAGGGAGGGGAGCTCCTCTGGATGTGTTAATCCTCAAAGTAATGATGCTCCTGTGAGTTTCATGACATCAAACGCTGGGAGGGGGTAATTAGTGCCCCAGTGACTGCAGAGTCGTCAGCAAAACGCTGGTTCTGAGCAAGAGGCTTTTAATGGGTCATGAGGAAATGGTGTGGGGCTGGTGGAGAAGTCTCTGCTCAG
>NW_008236924.1:4864915-4881017 GCF_000691975.1 Corvus brachyrhynchos | reverse complement strand
GCAGGAACAAGAGAAATGGGCTGAACTGAATACTTAAACAATTTACTAATTTAATATCAATGACATGTCAGCCCATTTGGGGAGGGCTGTGTTCGTCTCCAGGCCTGGGTGCAGCTTCAGTGGGAATGGTGGGGATCTCTGACCTTTCCGACCCTTATCTTATCCTTGTCTTCAGAGACTATTTTGCATATTATCCAGGCATATATTTCTGCTCGTTCTTTCCTTTTAGAATGGTCTGAAAGAAAACTCCCAGGGACATTGAGGCTGTGATTTGGTATCCAGTCCTGTGGGAAGCACCATCTGGAGAAAAAGAGATGTTCACACATCCTGTGAGAGGAATATTTTCAGAAGACTTTACTCATTGGTGGAGAAATCTTAGTGCAGTTCCTTCTCCTTTCTTATTATGGGACCTTCAGGGAGGCTGGAGACCTGTGGTCAGTGGTCAGAGCTAAGCCTGGGGTCAGCCTGGAGGAGGAAGACAGAGTGATGGGGGAAACAAAGATCAGGAATGGGAGGCAAAGACTTTTCCAGTCAAAAAGGGAGGAGAATGAGGAGACTGGAAACCAGAGTGATGCTCAGGAACCCTACAAGTGCCATGTGGCAAACAAGGAGCAGGCAAGGCTCAAGCAAGACCAAGGCCCGGCCCTCGGACCCAGGGCCAAGCCAAGGGTGACCCTGACTCACTGGAGCAATCAGAGGGAGTCAGGCACTAATCCAGCTCAGAGACCAGCACCTCCCTGGGCAGGATGATCCAGGCCATGGCTCCCCGGGGCCTGCAGGACTAACAGCTCACACAGAGGCTGATCCAGATGCAAATCCACACATAGGCCCAGTGCCAAGAAAAATAAGACATTAACCAGTGCTGATGATGTGTCAAGTCCTTTTTTAATATTATCCCTTTGGATATTTAATATTATCCCTTTAGCCACAACACTGGGCAACAGTTTTGGGGGCTAGGTGAAAGAAAGGACATTGTGATGGCCCAGTTTAGTGATAAAAGCAAGACACACATGAAAACCCTGTAAAAGAAGAACACAAACCACTGAGTGCTTCTCCACAATGATCCTTGTCCTCTCCCTTGTTGCTGCTGCACCTTTTTCTGATGTCCATTCAGTGTCCTCAGCTCTTTTTCTTTGCTCCTCCCCTGCATTGTGGCAAAACCCCAGGGAACGGCCTGTCCATTGGAGACTTCTGACCACTGTGTGGTGGGGGTTCCTTTGGAGGAAACCTTCACAGATTATGGACCAAAACAGACCCTATTTCTAGAAGAAAACAGACCCATTGCAAAGTTGCTGGGAAGGAAATGATCGATAAAATGAAAGCACTTCGGAGTATGTGATTAAAGGGAATTACTTCATTTATCCAAGGAAACATGAGGAGGCAGCTTGATCATGATCTGTGTGAATTTGTTTCTGAGTCTGGGGAGATGCTCTGGATCAGCCAAGGGTGATGCCCCCCCAACTCTGAGTCCTTTGACAAATGTTCGGCAGCAGCTGGACAAGGAGATCTCCCAGGTTTGCCGGGCCCTTCTGCTCTGCCAGCTGATGAATTCAGCTGCTGACAGCCAAAAGAGCAGTGTGGTTTGCAAGAGAGCTGCAAAGTGCATGGGCAGAGAGAAATGCTGTGCAAAACAGCTCAGAAAGTCACAGCAAAGGGAAGCAGATGTAGGAGGAGAGGGTGAGATACACCAGGGGAATAATGGCATGTGAGATTTGAGATCCTTTCACAGAACTACTGGTGGTACCTTGCAGAGCAAACCCACTTTTTCTGAATGAGACCCAACAAAGCATTCTCCCAGCAAACACCATCTTTAAATTATTCTGTATCAGCTCCATTTGGGGGCAGGGGAGCGAGAGTTGTTCAAGGTGAAAGCGAGGCAGTGAGCAAAGTGAAACCTTACTATATTAAATGTCACAAGACTGTGGTGTCCCAAAGGGGTTTGATTTCAAACCATGCTGTTTGCAGGTGTCAATCCCAGCCCACGGTTTCTCTCTCAGCAGGTTGGTGTTGAAGCCTCTAAAGTTGCACCACACAGGACCTTGGAGCCCTCCCTGGCTGTTCACTGCTGGTGAGGGATGCTGTGAGCACAGGAGACACCACACATCCTCTGGGCTGGCCTTTCTCACCCAACCCTGATGAGTCCAAAAAGAATTCAATATTGACAGGCCCATCTCCACATTCCAGGCTCAGGGAATCTCCGTTTTTCCAGAAATCCAAACCACTTTTCTCAGCTTTTTTGACTTCCCAGCTGAAGTGAGCTCTGCTTGTCATCTGTAACCCAGCATGGGACACCCCAAACCCAGGGGTGGCCTGAAGCAAAGTTATCTCTCACTTTATGAGACTTTTGTACAACCTTGCACCCACAACTAAAGGAATTAACTGAAATGAATAATAAATACACAGTTTTTGAGGTGAGAAGGGACTTTCTTGGTTTTCTCATCTGAATTCTTGGGCTGGCTCAATATAAAGTGGAGGATTGCATCCTGAGGAGCCTCTGTCTGGCCCAGACTATGGAACTGGACTAGAAAGAGCATTCCTACCTTTCAGAAATACCCTCTCCTGGCTTTAGACCTTCACACCTCTAGAAAAGGGTATCACTGGAGATTTTGGCCCATTTCTTAGTTGGATTTATTGGGCTTCAGCTGTGAACAGCTACAAAATGATTTGGTCACAGAGGCCCAGAAATGTTTCCTGTGTATCTCTGCTTTCTGTAAAGATTCGAGTTACTCTTTAACCTCCTCTCTCAAAGTAAAACTGAAGTAAATGATCTTTGTCCCTTTGGATGCTCACAATTTTGGTGGTCTTGAATACAGTTAAATTACTCAAGATCCAAAAGAAAAGCCTCACTGGCCTATGTTTAGTCAAAATTCCTGTTTTTTCTCGCCACTGATCTATCTATGATTGCCTCACACAAAAAATGACATGGACCTGGTAGATCCAAGGGAAAATAAAATGTTCATCTGATCCTTTTAACCTAATTCAATTTTCCGTGGCCCCCACACAGAGACACCTGCGGTTTTTCTACTCAATCAGAGCAATTTGTACAACACTGCAAGGAAAGTTGCCCCATCTGGTAAACTCCTTGCTGAACAAGGGTGGATTTATTGTTGCTCTGTGATTCCTTAATCCCTTCATATTGTTTGTGATGTGGTACTGGATGAACATAACTGAAACACAGGGTTTAATTACATCCAGAGGCTTTTGATGCTCTTAAGAAAGGAGAAAGACTCATGGAGTTAAGAACTAGGCCAACAGCAGGTAGGTGCTTTTAAGGCTTCTCCTTCTTGAGCACATGATTTGGGTTTCCCCACAGGCACCCCTGCTAGAAAAAAAATTAATCTGTCATGCACAGGGACTGGATTCAGAACAGGTTATGTGCCACGAGACAGCAGCAGCTGAGTTTGGGGGAATTTAGATCAAATGCCAGCCCTTTGCAAATCAATGGAAATATCTTGCTACATCTTACACTCCAAGTTAATTTGGAAAGTTTATTTATTTTCAAACCAAATCGGGAGTGCAAAAGACAACTTGATGCTGAAAGAGAGGTACAAATTGTGGATTTGGAGTCCATGCATGGAGCATTTTCTTCTCTGCTGAGTTATTTCTGAGAGGTGTTTCTCTTTCCATTCACACCCAGAGCACACTCACTTGTCCCCCTGGCAATGGAGATGCTCCTTCATTTTCACATATCATGCAGGCAGGGGAAATCATGCCTTGAAGCTGCAAAGTGCAAATTATACAGAAAAAGCAGCCAGCAATCAGAAAAATAGAATTACTCTAATGGTTACAATCATGGAAACACTGTCAGATTCTCAGAGTCTTGTTGCCACCATCCAAACCATCCTGGCTACACTTGAAGTACAATCAAAGAAATGACATTTCCTATTTTCTAATCCATTATTCAGCAAAAACCAGCACGGAACGAAAACAGACATGCAAACATCTGTTTTCAGGTTCGATCTTTTCGGAGGTCTGATTCCTCTGAAGAAACTACACCCAGAAGTCAAATATCATAAATAATTAGACAAAGGGTGCTGAAAATTACAGAAGAGTCAGGAGTATCTCCAGTGCCTTTATAGATATCTTTGATATTCCTTTCTTAGGAAAACCCTGGCTGTCAGATAAGAACGTCATATAACATAAGCAG
The DNA here is from genome assembly GCF_000691975.1 of Corvus brachyrhynchos. Lineage (NCBI taxonomy): Eukaryota > Metazoa > Chordata > Aves > Passeriformes > Corvidae > Corvus > Corvus brachyrhynchos. The sequence continues at coordinate 4,876,870 of NW_008236924.1, read as the reverse complement.
CTGCTCTGACCTATTTCAAATTCCCAAGCAGGCTAATATTTAAACTGCCTGATCAATAGTGTCTGCTTCTATACCCTCTTAATCATAAAAAAATAAAGGGCATTTTTGCAATATTAAACAGAGTTTCTTTTGTGGAGATCTCCCTCTGCAAAGGGAGAATAGTTCAGCTTTAATGTCTCACTCTCAGATATTCATGACAGGACAAATGGATTCTGCCTGAGATGTCCACAATAACCCGCAGCTATTGGAAGAATAAATCTCTGCATCACTTTTCTACATCCCCACAGCAGATGAAATATGCAGGATAAGTACATCAGGACACGTTAACTCAGCAAGGAAACAGCTTCAGCCATAGCATTTTAATGGTCTCATATAAGGATGAGATATTATTGGCTGAACTTTGCCTTCAGTGACATCTGTAAATACATGTGGTTTCTTGAAAGAGAGCAGAGCCTTGTAAATATTTAGGCTGTGCATTATCCCATATGATAGCAATCCGTGTGTGACTTGCCACTTGTCCTCTTGAATAGGTGATTTTGCAGATGATGAGCACAGTCCCTTGTCATTAGAATTAGGCAGAAAAGGACTTGTGGTGTTCTACACTAACAGCCCCAAACCCCACACCCCACAGCAGCCAGACTGCGAGGGTGTGGAGACATTGAACTGAAGTGCATTTTTACAAGGGGATCCCTCCCTCCTGTGCCGTGAAGATCATTGAGGGTTTTACGTTGTCCCTTAATCTGACACCGAAACGAGTCACATCCGACTCAACCGCTGCTGATTAAATTCTGGTTCTCCTCAGCAGAGGGAGCTTGAGTCTGCAGCAAGAGCTGCCGCCTTGGCTTGGGCTTGTTCTCCTCAGCACACCTCAGTGCTGTGGATATTCGCAGGTAAATGAGGAGAGAGATCCTGACACCCGGGAACAGCTCGGAAAAGCCGCTCATCCCTCTGGATCAGAGCATCGAGCAATGCAACACGTGCTGGATGTACCCAACCCACAGCCCCGTGTCAGAAGGGCTCTGCGTGGGGCTCAGGCCAAAGAGCAGCCTGAGATAGGGGTGAAACTGTGAAAAAAGTGGCTTTGCACTGCTCCTGGGCTGGCTCAGGTCAGCACAGGGTGAAACCAGAGCGATTTTATGTAGCCGAAGGTCTGAATTGAGCCAGGGATGGGATTAAGTACCCTCAGTGCCACCCCGTGGGAACTGGGGCTGAGCGTGGAGGTTTCCATGGAGCCAGCTGTGCTGAGAGAGCTGGGACAAGGAATCAGCAAACACCCAGATTTCTTAGGAGTTCTTCTCACTGCAGGTGGGCACAGCAGTGCCCAAAGGTTGTTCTAGGAAGGATCTGCACCCTGAGCTCTGTCCTGGGGAATCAGAGGGGCTCCAGAGCGAGTGCCAGGGATGTGTTCACCCTGCTGGGAGCCCACGGGCTGGCACTGACCATTCCTCGAGCTCCCTTGGACTGTAGGGCCTAATGAAGGGATTTCTGCTTCACCCAGAGCAAATAAAACAGAGCTCCCCAAGCAGCTCTCTCCAAAGTCCTGTTGTATCTCAGGGCCCCTCGGAGGGTGGTTCAAAGCCACCCCTGGCAGTGGCCAGGAGCTGAGCAAGGCACTTGTGCGCTGCCCCTCGGTGTGAAATCATTGGCCTGATGTTTGTAAACATAACAGGAGGCAATTAGTGCTCCTAACTCAGCCCTGAGATAACCGAGGGCGGGAATACATGTCTCAGGATAGAAAGCTGAGCATGCAGGTATTAAAATCACCCCAATAAAAATACATGTTGAAAGAATTACAAACAAAGCCTGTAAGATTGAATTCTTAGGCCTTTATCCTGTGCACTAGAGGAGTAGTTATCTAATTTTATTCCTCTAACAGGCCATGATCCATGGGAAAATTCTTCTATAAAACAGCCATTAACCAATTAATAATGTTCTGGCTTGAGTTGTCTGCTTATAATCCATCTTTTCCCACATATTCAAGTAAGTTAAAGCTGTATAATTCTAACCTCAGATTCTCTTGATGAGCAGATCATTTGTTGTGATGGAAGAAGCCTTGAAGAAGTGCCTGCTACCCACTTATTTTCCAGGTAAATGAAACAAGCTGCAAATGAAGCAAGCTGCAAAAATTCAATCTTGCAAAGGCCTGGTTCAGGGCTGCCCGATTGAATATGCATTGAATCAGCCCCAGATTTCAATTGGTTTGCATATTTCCCAAAGAAATGCCAGCACATTAAATGCCCATGAATGCAAATGGGTGGTGGTTTTTTTTGGATTTGGATAATTCAGCAGAGGGTGGCTCGAAAATGAATGCACACAATAGGATTATACAATATTCTCAGGGGTTCAAACAAGTCGCTGGGTGCCTCGGGGGAGGCCGATGTGGTGATTAAAGCTGAGCCTCCAGGGAGGAGGAAATCCCAGCCCTATTCCCCCGAATGGCCACATATTTGTGGAGTCACCCAAATTTTCACGCCTCACCCTCTGAACAGGGACAGGGCCCATTGCACCCACCCAGCCACGTTTGTGTGCTGATAGCAGAGCAAGGCAGAGATGGTGTTGAAAGGCAAATTGCCTCCTGACTCGGCTCCACAGATGCATTTCTGCTTGTGCCACGAATAGAGTAGCACCCACTGCACACATCTTTCCTTATTATACTTCTTTTTTACCCCGTTTATGCCTTTCCTACCTTCACCAGCCTCTTTCAGGCATCCATAGCCACCATTCCCAAGAACATCTGTGAAAAACAGGATGGCATCACCCTAAAGCTCCCACTTCTCTGCCTCTCCTGAGCAGCTCTGAGTGGGACTGTCAGTGTTTTATGTATTTACACCAGCAGAGAAGGCCTGGGATGGGGACTTTTTTCGTTTATATGAGTCTCAGCGCCACAGGGGGTATTTAACTTTCTGCCCTGGTTGCTGTAATTCTCTCTCCAGTGGATATACAGTTCAGATCAGGTTCCTATTGCTGTGATGACAGGCATTCAGCAGGCACTGTAATTGCAGAGTTAAAACAGCTCATTTTCTTACTGGCAAGCTGTAGTTAAAGAGGTGCTAGGAGGCAGCCTGGCTGTCTGCAGAGGAACTGATCAAAGCACTGAAAGGCATCTGGCTTGTCTCTGTTTTCTTTCACCACCCCCCTTGCTGATGGAGGGGAAAAAGAGAGAGAAGAAGAGAAAAAGCGAGTGAAAAAAAAAAAAAGAAATAAAGGAGAAAAAGAAGGAAAAAACCATTAAAAAGGAATTTATGAAAATGAATACTTGTCCTTTTCCTAAGGGTAGAAGGCAGTGTATTATTAGAGGCAGTAAACACAGTCGGGTTAGGTCCATTTTTTTCAACTCTCTGTATTTTTTAATGAGATAATTGGGGCTTGTGAATGTTCATTCGTGTCTATTTCCATTAGCTCTTCCCAGTTAGATCTGGGCTGTTGGGGAGCACTTTGCTCACTGCAGAGACAGAGCTTTGCCCATCTCTGTACCAGTGTTATCCTTCCCCAGCAGACTCAGCTCTTTGTCCCTCTGACCTCCACCCTTCTCTGAAGGACGTCCAGCTGTAGCCAGAATGTGATGGACAATGGGATTCTGCACCCTCGACTAACTGCAAAGCTACAAATAAAACACATTTTTACATTACTTTTACTTGTTCTAATTTGCTCCAATTCTTCCCATCATAAATTTCAGCAAATCATGAAGGAAAAGGTGAACAGAGTTGTCAAACCACTTGAGGTCCTCATATGAAGGATAAAAAAAGGGGGAAAACTCCAGCAGCAGGGGAAGGTGTCCATCAAAAAATTGACAGCAGTGATCCAAAACCCACTGAGAAGTCACTCAAAATGTTTCTCCCAATGAGATAAAGGAGCCCCCAGGCAAGGAATGACTCCAATTCCAAATGAGAAAAGAGGTGTTGCTTCTTGGGGAAGTGAAATGTGGGAATTCAAGTGAAATGTGGGAATTTCTTCCTATGAAGCAAAGGGAAAAATGTTACCAGGACAGGGCTGGCAGCTGAGGGCACACACTCCCCTCCAGCAGCTCGGAGAAGCTCCAGGAGCTCGGAAAGGTCCTGGAAGGCAGGAACCTGATCCAGTCCATTCTTTTTACCAGCGTTTTTCACCCAGTTTTCCAGGCTGGCACCGTGCAAAAGCAGCGGGATTTGTGCTGGCTCTTCCCAGTGCCTGGAATCTCCTCAGGGACAGGGCCCATTCTCGCTTTTGCTCCTCTCACACTTCATTTTTTCACCCCCTATCTCTGCAGGGTGACACCAGCACTCTTCCCACAGACAAAAGAGGGGTTCAGAGTCTTTGAAAGGAGCAAACAAACCCCATAACTCCACGAGGAGCCCAGACAGGCAATGTTGCAAATTAAGTTGAAAGAGGCCCAGTTAGTTACTGCACCATTATTTGATTTCCCCTTCTCTAATCCCTTGCTTGTAATTAGCATAATTTATTAACATATTAGAGCCATGCATGTGAACCCTCTTTATAGTTGCTGAGTGCTCCCTGAGGCTGCCTAGTGAAAGCTTTTCCCCACTGTTTAATAATATGTTACATAAGGAAAACCAGCTTCTGATATAATTTAAATTATGACTTTCCTTTCTGCCTCTGAACACTCATTTCCTTTAAATGAGGTTAATTTCCTTAAATAATGAAAATCCTCCAATTTCAGTTTTCCATTCATTAGACCCCCTTAGTTCAACATGAAAAAGTCACAAGCCAAGAGGGAGAAGAAAAAAGAAAAAGAAAAAAAAAAGAAAAAAGAAGTCCCATTGAACTTCAAACATAACCATCCTGAGAAGAGGTTTCCTGGGATCCTGTCTCCTTCTTTCATTCCTGGATTGAGAAGGGCACGATGCAGACTGTCAGGAGATAAAGATGGACAAGCCACTTTACATCAAACTCCTTTCTCCCCTCTGGCACGAGAGGTCCTCTGAATCCTGAGGGCATTTCAGAGTCGCAAACACTCAATGCTCCTCTGAGGCTTCAGAGCCAAATGTGGATTTCTTTGTATTCCCCCAGATAATTCCCTGGGTTTTCATTAATCTGTTGTTCAAATTTTGGCAAACAAAGCCACCCTGTCCGATGATCAGTGCCCAGGTCCATCTCTGGGCACAGGACATGGTCAGGGGCACAGGACTGCACCTCCTTGGAACCTTTGCCTTCACTTCTCACCCTTCTTGCCCAGGAATCAGCCCCTCAGCTCTTTGCTGTGATGTTTTTCCTCCCCATTCTTCTTCCAGCTCTTCTGCATCTCCCCAATGCTGTGATAACCCAAACCAAGGACACTTCCAAGGGGTAACTCAAAATGTGATGGAAAGAGGAATTTCCTCCTTGCTCCTCTACACTCCGTGCAGAAATCTAAATGCATTTCCCTCTGGAATGCTGGCTCAGGAGCTTCCTAGCCCTAAGCCCAGGACCAAGCACCACCTAAGCAGAAGAAATGCTCAAGAGAGGCAAAATCAGGGCCAAAATTTGGTTTTCTGCTGCTCCTCTGAGTGCCTGTGTGATGCTTGGCTCATCCAGTGTGTGCGTGCCCGACTGCAGCCGAGTTCAACCTGCCTTAACTCCTAATACCTCTGAGGATTTAGGCCTCTGTTATACTTCAATAAACTGGGAATAAAGTAATTTCTGCCCCTCAGAGAACAGCTGGGAGCTATTAAATCTCGTGGCTGTGTGCTCCTGGTAGATAATACCTCGTGCTGTCCCTGCAGTGAGCACAGCCCAGCCTCGGTGGCACTTCCAGCTGGGGGGTGATGCAGACCAGCAGCATCACTCACGTGGGTGAGGGTTTAAAGATGGTGTTGCCATGTTAACAAAAAGGGCACTCTGCTCTTTTTAAAAAGAATTACCTGATATGACAAAGCCCCCCACTCTCCCCCCACTGAGAGGTTTTGTGAACACCTCATTTTGGGGGCAGAAGAACTGCAAGAAACTCTGAAGGGAATCTGTGCTCCTTGCTCCATGCTGGGCATCTGTCAGCCCCCAGCAGTGCCCTGGGATGAGGGCAAGGCTTTATTAATCAGCAAATAATGCTCCCAGAATCCCCAAGCTTGGAAAACACCTCCAAGCCCATCAAATCCAACCTGTGGCCAATCCCCACCTTGTCACCCAGCCCAGAGCACTGAGTGCCACTTCCAGCCCTTCCTTGGACACCTCCAGATTCCCCCAGACTCCTGGGCAGCCCCTTCCAATGTTTAACACCTCTTTCCATGAAGAAATTCCTCCTGATGTCCAACCTGACCCTCTCCTGGTGCAGCTTGGGGCTACAATGCAGCCTGGGCAAGGTTCTGCCAAGTTTGGGTCAGAGCTTGTGCTTGCAGCCCCAGTTAACCTTTCTCCAAGGAAAAACCCAACCTTAATAGCAGAAAATGTCAGGAAAATTGTGTTAGTTTGCAGAGTAAATTTTCTCCAGGATCTCAAAGAAGTAAGTGAATGTTGTTGTTGTTATTACTTGTTTTTTATCACTGGGGAAACCCAAGGACAATTAAATGAACTTGCTGGAGATCACAATGCCAGAGAGAGAAGAAAAAGAAACGTTTCCTGACTGATGTTGGAGGTTTATTGGCTTGGGGATTTTAGGGATGCTTTTCATGAGAAACTGCCAGTTTCCTGAACCCAAAACTTCTATGGAAATGGACAGCCTGCCTGACCAGGAATAATTCTTGCTATTAGGAATTAGCTTTACCACAAATGGGAGAAAATGAGGCTCAGACGGGAGGGTTTGGATGTGTCTCCCCTTCCCACCCAGGGCGAAAGCCAGCAGGCCCCTCCAGGGACATCTTCCTGCCAGCATGGAACAGGAAAACTGGTTCCCACCCCACTCCCTGCTTTTGACTCCCAGCACTTGACTAAAGCAGAGTCTGTTCCCCTCTCCTCTCTCCTGAACCTGATTTACTGTGGGATTCATCTGATTTAGGGTTGTTCTTCTTTCATGCTCGGCTCGATGTCTGGGATGTTGCAACGTTTAGAAAGCTTTTGGGTGTATTTATGAGTATTGAAATGTACTTTTCATGGTACAGCTGCACACGCCCTTCCCACTGTTCAGCCTCTTCTCCTCCCACTTGAAAACAAACCTTTTGAAAGCAGAGGGGAAGAATAATTAAAAAAAAATTGTAATCTGCCTCAGGTAATGACATGATTGAAACATCACCATTTTGTCTGGAGGGTCACAGGACGATTTTATGAGAAAGCTTTAAAGCTGCTAACTTGAGAGAACCTTTGATATTTCACCTTTTGTTGTTGCTAACATGTTCTCCTTCCTGGCTCTTGGAAACAAAGCCCTGTCACTTCGACAAATTTGGTGCCAAAGATGTTCTGCCATGGGGTGGTTTGACAATCTGGGAAGATTAACTGAGCAGCTACGTCTGAGATATTCCAAGTTGTTTATTCCAAGTAATTTAGATTTTTACTAGGCAGGAGACACCACGGCCCTGTAGTCAGCCTTGGGAATGGGATGGTGGATCTTACATGGTGCGGTGTGGGGTGGTGTGGTCCCTGTGGGGTGATTTGAGTTTTGGCAAGGAAAGATTCTTCTCATGGGGGTTTGTGTTTCACCAAAACAGCTGCAAATAAAGGCAAAACTGACCTCACATGCTGCCAAGTGCTCATGGTGGCACCAACAGTGGTTGGGCAGAATTATTTACCCACTCTTTAAAATACAAAATAGTCACTAAGGACTATGAGTGGAGATTTCTGTAGCTTTGGTGTGACTTCTTCAGTGCTTTTAGAGATCCAGGAAAGCATTTCTCACCAGTTCATACCACAAAATTTCCTTGCTAGTCCTGTCTTGGTGAGTGTGAAATAACATTTCCCAGATCTTGATTTTCACAAAAGTGCAGTTCCCAGAATTGCTGAAATTTTGTAGACCAGAATATTTCTCCTTTGGTTTACTTCTAGTATCATAGTTAATATATATTTCCACTATTATTCTACCAGTATTATAGCTACTGTATGTTTCTGATGTCGGACTGTTGTTGTTCATGATGAAAAATAAAGTTATTTCTGATCAAGCAGTGGTAGACAGAAAATGGAAAAAGAAATCTCAAAATTAAACTGCAGTGGAGCATGAACTCTACTCAAGCACCCACAGAAGGTTCTCAGGGTGTATTTCCCAGATATTCTTCACTCAACAGCAGCTCATAGAAAGGTTTGCAAGGAACAAATGAGATGGATTGGGAATGTAATTGAAAAGAATGTGAGGATTTTACTTGAAAAGACATTAATGGGTCATTTCTAAAACCATGCTGACATTTCTCCTTGTACAAGAGTCTATTTGAGGAAAACGTCTGCTTATTTTGTGAGATGCAGGAGGTTTGGAAAAGATGTAGAATTTTGCACTGTAGCCAAACCCAAATGAAGACAAATGAAAATGGGCTGGTGGCAGCCAAAGGAAGCCAAGTCAGACCATAGACACTGCTGGGACCTGTCCATCACGGGCTTCTGGCACAGACCCTTAGCAACTCAAAATGTTTCCACCATTGCTCTTGCAAAGTGAATGGTCTGGGCCTCATAAAGAGCTGTTTCTTGTGGAAATCAGTGGAAATATTTAGCCTTTGGGTCCTGCTGGAAAGTTGTCTCTGCTGAGTTTGGCCAGCACGACTTTGCCTCGAAATTATCTTCACTAGCCACCAAATGAGATAAATGAGAGGCTGAGGCTTGGAATGGAACCACTGCTGCCTTTTGTGATACCAATGAGATGGAATTGTTCTGCCATAGGAGAGGAATAAATAGGAATTATTGCACATTATATGTATGTCTGCCTAAAGAAAGATTTTTCTCTCTTTGCTTTTCCTGGGCACACCCAAACTCCTGGAGGCTATCTCCTGTAAAAGAGGGAGGTGCAGGCAGCTTATGGAATACATTAATTCTATTTTATTTTATATATTGTCTTGTCAGATGCGCTTAGCAGAGAGGGATGCAAAACATCTGATGGAGCTGGCAGCTAATTTATAGGTGAAATAGCCATTTTTTGCCATGTGGGAGGGATTTTGTCTTGGGTTTAAATGCTAATTTTGTGTCTTCTGGACAGGTCTATCCTCCAACCATAGAATATGGAATTCTGTCTGGGAGCTTCCATGAATATTGCCCCTGTCCACAGTGTTGCAGATTGTCCACAGACTTAAAGCAGGGTAGATGGAACTGGAGGGATTTTGATGCAGACCATCTCAAATATTTTTGGCTTTCATATCAATATCCGTGCAAGGACTCACCTGTCAGGAAGGCTGGGTTGGACATCTCAGAGGTCCCAGTGCTCCCAGTGTGAATTTCCCAGTACCGCCATCACAGATATGTTTCTATACACAGAGGCTGCATGGGAGGCAGTTGTAACGTGGAGCTTTCCTAAAGGATGGGTCAAAAATAACATTTGTTAATTTAGGAATAAGTGGGAGTGTGGTGCTTGACCCTGTCTGGATGCCAATGTCCACCAAAGCACTCTGTCACTGCTCTCCTGAGCTGGGCAGGGGAGAGAAAATATAATAAACAATCAAGATAAGACCAGGGAGAGCTTGCTCAGCAATTGCCCTCACAGGGAAGACAAAGTGATCCCAAAATCTCGCCACGCAAACTCAACGCAGAGAAAAAGTGCCATAAGAACTGCACTTGCTGGTGGTTAAAATATTGCTGTGGCCTTTCTGTGGGGAAATCATCTGGGGTTTCGATCATTGCTTTCCCCAGTGAGCTCCATCCAGGCAGTGTTTACCCTCTGGGAGCTCTGCCCTGGCTGTGATAGAGAGAAAGGAGGGGAGAGAAATCAAATGCTATGGAAAACAAAAGTGGTCTGAAGTAGAGCTGTAGCTAACTCCAGCTGTAACAACAGGGCTGTGGCTTTCCAAATTTTAATCTCCCAAAAGAATCTGTATCAAATTCTTCAGCCCAGGGGTCAAGAGGGATTTTAGTAATGGAATGGGACAACTCAGCTTGTAAAGCCTTGTGGGCAAAGGCCTTCTGTGGAATATGTGTCCACGATAAGTGCTCCCCAGCCATGCAGGAATAAAAATAAATAATGGTGATTATAAAGTTATTTTACACTCTTCTCTCTTCAATCACATCACTCGTGGTGAAGATGACACGCTCTGCACAGGAGGCAGTTCAGATGGAGGAGGCAGCAGGCCCTGTGCTCAGGTTTCTGACGTTCTTGAGCACAGCCTGTAGTCATGGCACAAAAGCTGTCTCAAGAATGCTCTCTGGGTTTTGTCATTCTGGTGGTATTTGGATACAAAAGTGTGTGTGAGTTGGGAATACAGTCTGGGCAACTTCAGGACCTCAGGATGTCTATTACAAGTAACAAGTTGAAATGCAGTCGTTGCTTGAGAAAACGGGGTGGGAATCCCTGGCAACAAAAAACCTGTGGAAAATAAATGCTAACTCCAGCCTCTCAGAAATTCTTCTTTATCCTTCTCCAGGTCCTAGGAGAGCATCCAGAAGGACCTTCCATCACCAGCCCAGCAGTGAAAGCCATTCCCCTGCGAAATGGAGCTGCTCACAGTCCCAGCCCATGGCATGAGCCCTTGGTCCTGATGGGTGGATGTGTGAGAGAGGACAGATGACCACCACCACTGCTGTGTTAGATAAACAGAGAGAAGTTTTCCCTTGCCCACCTAAATTCCTCTGTCTCCATTGCAGGGAAACCTGGGGTGTGTTTCCTGTGCAATACCAGGTACAGGCAGGTGGAGAACAAGAGAGATGCCAGTGTGAAAGGCAGGGGTGAGGCAGATGTGCTGTGTTGTCTGCTGGGAAATTGAGCCTTATCTTGGGCTGCATTGTGAGCTCTTGGCTCCCATCAGAGCAGAGAACTGAGCTTGGCCCTCTGTGCCCTGCAGGACCAGAACCACTGACCTCCTTTTGTGGGGTTTGTGGGTCACTGATAATATTTCCTATGCAGTTGGAGGAATCAGAGCTTCTGCAGCCAGGCAGAACCTTGCTGCTCTTCTCTGTTTCCTTAAATTCCCAAAGTCAGCATGTCCTCCCATCGCTCTGGCTCTCACAGGACAGAGCCGGAATGTCCCTGCTGAAGTGGAGCAAACGTTTTTCCAAAGGGTCAAAGTTCAGGACGAGCTTGTAAGCAGATTATGGGGCTGGTAGAAAGGCCAACGGCACCCTAAGTCTTTACATTCCCAAAGTGCTGTGTTAAACTCTAGCCCAAGGATGTACTTAACCCCAAGGAGGACGGAGGTCAAGTGAACGTGCAGCATTTCAAACGCAATCAGTTTGGAAAAGTAGCTGTTTATAAAGCAGTTTATTACAGACCCGAGCTAATGTTAGCATTCCCTCTCTACAAATAAGCCTGACCTATTGTTAGTCTTGTCAAAGAGCTGCCACGTTTGTTTTATAGCATCAAACAGCCAGGCTTTATTTCAGTTTAGATTAAATCTCAGGGAACGTTTTGGCTCAGGGGCATTGAAAGGAGATGCAGGGGGAGTATTTTTGCCATCTCTCTTTAGGTACTTAACTCAGACTTGCTGCTTACACTGTCAGGAGAGTGAAGGTGAGGATTCCAGAGGGTTCAGGGCTCCTGGAATGGGCCCTGAACTGATACCTGGGGGTTCTTCTTCTTTCTTGGGCAGAAAAAATGAGGTGCAAATGGGCCAGGCTTGGCCCAGGCTCAGCAGCCCTCCTGCTTTTCTCAAACATCCTTCACCAGGCACCAGGACACCCAAGGGCTGTGCCAGGGATGCCAAACAGCCCCAGCTGTGCTTGCTGAGGGTGCTCAGCAGTTCCCATCTGCTTTTCCTTTGGATGAAAAGGAGCAAATTATTTATTTGGCCAGATAAACTTTGTTTTAAATCACAGAATCATTTGGGTTGGAAAATACTTCCAAGATTATTGAGTCCAAGCTGTGCCCCATCCCCACCTTGTCCCCAGCCCAGAGCTCTGAGTGCCACCTCCAGCCCTTCCTTGGGCACCTCCAGGGATGGGCACTCCAAACCTCCCTGGGCAGCCCCTGCCAAGGCCTGAGCGCCCTTTCCA
>NW_008236924.1:4852402-4864773 GCF_000691975.1 Corvus brachyrhynchos | reverse complement strand
CCCCTGAGCCTCCTTTGCTCCAGCCTGAGCCCCTTTCCAGCTCCCTCAGCCGCTCCTGGGGCTCCAGCCCCTTCCCAGCTCCGTTCCCTGCCCTGAACACACTCCTGCCCATGGGAATAAGAACATAAAAATAACAAAGGGTCTCCTTTAAAAGGCCGTAGCCACTAAGAGAAACTCCCCCATGAAGACCATGTCCTGTACACATCATTATTTTCATTACCATTTCTATCCCCATCATAATCAAAATTTCCATAATCATTAGAGTGGCAGCAGCAATAATTCTGAGGAGCTCAAGAACTGAGATGCATCAAATCTGCATGGGGACTGAAATAACTGAAATTTTCAGAGGCAGCTCAGCAATTTTTTATATTATCAATGCAAGACATCAACCAAGACGTGCTGAAAAGCCAGGAAGGAGTGTCCACTCCTCTTGATGCTTTCCCAGCCTGTGCCTGGATCCACAAGTTCCAATTATTCAGGTGGACATGGGACTTGTACAGGTATTTTATGGGAGAAACGAGTTGTTTCTAGCCCCTTAAGTGTTCTCCAAGAGCCTGTTTGGATTTGTTTTATGATAACAGTGATCTTACGTGAAGCATTTAAAATCCTGAAGCTTAGAAGTCGTTCCTATAAAGGCCAGAGGTGTGGTGTGGAATGCGTAAAGATTTCATATTTTGGGATTTTATAGTAGCCTCAGAAATGTCTCTGTTTTGTCAGGGAGGCTGAATATTCTTGAGCCAGGAGGCAATTAAAATAAGCAATATGGGTGTTTATTCTTATATGTAGACCTTGCCTCCAAAAAAAGAAGTTTCGGAAAGCTTTTTCTTTTTGGTAAAAACGTAAGAATAGATGAAGCAACCTTTTCTCATGGTTGACCCAGATACACTCGGTGTGGTTTATGAGAAGGGGGACTCAAAACACGTTTCAAATACAGCGAAAATTCTTTTCCTGGGACAAAAAATGCTTTCATTTTTCCTGGGTTACATCTTGCTTAAGAGCCCTGAGTGCTGAACAACCCATTAAGAAATGTTGTCTCCAGTCCAGCTCTCTCAGCTCTTTCACACATAATTGCCTAATTGAAATAGGATCATTTATTAGCTTCTTTGCTTGAGGCTTCTGCAGCTCCAGCTCCTGCTCTTGGGCATCCTCCTTTGAATTGTAGCATTTACCTCAGCTAATTATAATGTGGTATCACTTGATAAAGCCAACTGAGATCATAATGGGAAGACACCGAAACATCTGCCAAGGTTGGAAAATTGGGTTTTTCTTTTTACTTCTGCCAAAGACAGGTTACCTGTAATTAGTTCTAATTTATAAATAAGTGCAGGCTGTACTTCTGAAAGGTACAACATCGTGCCTTGCCCCCTTTTTAGAAACAAGCTGGGATTCATACATCTCAATCAACTGTATTCCTTCTCTATGTCAGGAATAATTGCTCTGCCTGAGAATTTAGGGAGGAGAAAGGGAGTTATACAAGCAAAATATTCATGGGATACCTGTCCCATGTGACAAAAAACAATGGCAGAAGTCCCCAAAATGGAAATCAAGGGTGTTCCAAAATTCTCAGTATGGATTAATTTTGTTGCTCTCTGAATCCTGAATATTTTTTATTTGGGCATTACAACTCGTCTTCAAACCCCTTTGAATTTTTTTTTTCTTTAATTATTGTTATTTTTTTAATGCCAGCTGTAATTCTCAAATAATCACAGGGCTCCAGGAGCTGGAGTTTTACAAACCCACAAGCATCTCAGGAGCTGGAAAACTGTTTTCAGATCTGTCTCAATTTACATCGCATGCACAGTGGAATTTCTTGGTGTTCTTTTTATCTGTTTGGGGGGTTTTTTAAGCCTTGTTTGTTCTCAAAGGATCCCCGTGTTCCTGCTCATTTTGTGATCCTTAATCCTGGCCTGGCCAAGGGCAGGCAGAGCTGTGTGGAAGCACCAGGGTGGAATTCCAAAGGGCTGTGCAGGAGGATTGGGATGCACCAGAAAAAAGCTGTCTGTGGAGTTTAGGAGCGGAATAACTTTGCAGCTCAGCTTTGACACCCTGCCTGAGCTAGACTTGATGAAAGCAGCTTTCACTAAGCCCCACTGAATTCTTCCTGACTGCAGTCAGTCCTTCCAATCAGCCTTCCCTGATATAAATTTAGGAAGGAAAGAAAAGCCACCTCATGGCTCCTGATGCCTGACATTCACCTGCTGCCCAAGTGGGTGCTGTGGAGTAGCTCTGCAGCCTCTGAGTGGGGACCACTTCTCATTTTGCAGACACCTCCCTGTTCTCCAAAGCTCTTCCCATTTTCCTGTGGCACCTGATACACTTCCCAGAGCACACCCAAGGTTCTGGCCCCCACCAGGGTTTTCCTGGAGAAGGCCCAGCCTGAAGAGGCCGTGGAGCATGAAGTGCTGACTGCTGCCTCGATCTGTGACATCCCCTGGGCTCTGCTTTTAGAAGGCTGTTGAAGATAAGCTGTGAGCAGGCTGCTTAGGAGGAAAAGGAACAAAAAAAGGATGCAAAGGAAGGTGATGGATGTGCTGAGGAGGACACTGAGCCCCACAGCAATGCAGAAAACTGCTCAGAATGGCTGCTCCCTTGGTGGGATTTTTCTCTTTCTGAACACCTGAAATTTTGCACTAAAAATGGGAGGGAACCTGGTTGCAAAGAGTTTTAATGATCTTATTGTACATGATAGCACTCATGCAGCTCAGATCCCAGCTTTTCCCCTTCACCCATCTTGAACTTTATAAAGACTTTTTTTTATCCCTCGTATTAGAAACTGAACCAGAGAACAAACAAATAGCTACATTAAGGTAGTTTGCTTCTTGAATTTCTTGACTCACTCAGGAAATGGATTTTATGTGTGTATATGTGTGGTTTCTCTTCTCTTTCTTCCTTATTTCTAACAGCCACTTTGTATTTGTGTTTCATCACAGACATTTGGTCATCCTTCAGAAGCCTTTTGGTGAATACTTGCTGGTGCTGCAGTTTGTCCACACAGAAAGAACAGGGTGAGTAATGAGAAAATAAACTTTCCCCAGTGCTGTTCTTTCACGTCTCTGCTTCTGCTGCTGTGGTTTGACCCAAGCTCAGATTTCGCTGCACCCTTGCAGAAGATGGAAAGTGATTCTCAGGAAAGGAGAAGACAATCCTTGGTTGGAAAACTCCTTGGTTTTGCCTTTTTCTGAGATTAATGATTGGTGTCCATCAGGAGCCTGGTTTGAGGGAGAAGTCTTTCTTTAGAACCCAGTTAATGTGGGGTAAATTACAGACCAACTGCTCACTCCTTTTGCCTGACTAACAGGGTCTATTTTAAAAGCAAACCACTGAACTTCAGCTGAGCCATCACCAGCCCAGCCTGTCCAAGCATTTGATAAATCTTTATGTTGGGCAGGCACTTTACATCATTACTTGAGGCTGGCAGCAGGCACTGATGCTCCAGTCACACAGAACTCCACAGGCATCCCTCAGAGCAGTTTTCTCTGGAAATTTCTGCTGTATCAGCTCAAATATTGGTCTAATTGGGAGGATTTGAAGTTTAGGAGCCTGGTTGGTTGTTCGAGGTGTTTCAAATCCTTCCAGCGGGCACTGAAATTTTCATCTGGATGAGTTCTGGAAAACCAGGAACAGGTTCAGCATTTATGAGTTTCATTAGATTGAGCTCAAAAAATGGGTCAAGAGCTCCCAAGAAGACCATTGTGTTCTACAGATGGGTTTAAAAACCAGTGAAGTCCTCGACCAAACATTGCCAGTAGGAGGTGAGCCTTCCCTTGCTGTACAAACAGGTTGAAAAACAAGCCACAAACTCAATATATTTTCAGTCCTATTCAGGCAGAAACCTGAATGCTGATTCACAAATATTCTAGCTTGTCCAGCTGCAAATCCCTGATTTACATTAATTCCTGCAGCTGTTCAGAAATCGCTTTCCACTTCACTGCAACCCTGAATTCCCCCAAAATCAGGAATGCACCTTGATAAAATACCTATTAAATATGGATGTTAACTTCTATATTCTCATTTGCAGCGCTGTGTTACTGATAGTAAAGTGCAAAGCCTTTTTAATTTTTGTTCAGAAGCAGCTGATGTTCGCTGGCTGGGGAGGTCTCTGTGTGTGTCTGTGACCATGGATGGGCTTTTTGGAAGGTTTGGTGCTCTCCAAAGGACACTCTTTACAAGGGATGGAGTGACAGGACAAGGGGGAATGGGTTTACTGTCAGAAGGCACGGTTAGGTAGGATATTGGGAAGAAATTTCTCCCTGTGAGGGAGGTGAGGCCCTGGCACAGGGTGCCC
Source organism: Corvus brachyrhynchos (assembly GCF_000691975.1). NCBI lineage: Eukaryota > Metazoa > Chordata > Aves > Passeriformes > Corvidae > Corvus > Corvus brachyrhynchos. The sequence continues at coordinate 4,860,488 of NW_008236924.1, read as the reverse complement.
AGAGCAGCTGGGGCTGCCCCTGGATCCCTGGCAGTGCCCAAGGCCAGGCTGGACATTGGGTCTTGGAGCAGCCTGGGACAGTGGAAGGTGTCCCTGCCCATGGCAGGGGGTGGCACTTTGAGGTCCCTTCCAGCCCAGACCATTCCACAATTCTCTGATTCTGTTCTATGATCCTTCCCTCATTCTCTTTTGTCTTCTCCTTCCTCCTTTGGGTCTATTCCCACCACAAACCCCTCAGGACAGAAGTCCCCTCATGCAGATTTTTGCACAGCACTCACCCATGAATTCCCCCTGCTCCTTGTCCCCCTCCAGCTTGTCTCTCCACAACCCGATGCCATGATCACACCAAGACATCCACGCAGGGCCCAAAAATCTCCCAGGATTTGCAGCTCAGCTGTGTCCATCCCTTTGGGGAGGGAAGAGTGGACACCACCCTGCCCCAGGATGGGAGAGGCCACGTTCCAGCACCTGCACATCCAGCGCTGCCGGGAGCACGGCGGGAGTTTCGCTGGGATTAACCCAGCCACTTGTTTATTCCCTGGGTTAATTTCACACGCCAAGCACCAAGCTTGTGTTAATTATATGATTTACTGGGCTGTGTTTCTTTTTTCTCATTGCATCGTAAAAAAAGAAGCCTTGAATGAGAACTCTTGTTCTGGGAAATTTTCGCTTGTTTGCGAATGGCCTGGAAATAGTTAACAGCAAGCACGTCCTCTGGGCCAAAAGGGACTGGAAGGTTCAGATTATTGCCTTATTTATTTTATTTTATTCCTAATTAACATTTTATGAGCTCTGAATATGTTTACAGAAGCACATGCTGGAAAGGGCACATGGACAAACAGAATTAAGAGCCATTGGTTGCTCCATAGACTGCCCAGATTAAAATATCATGGAGCAGCCTTTTACCTTTGCTGTTGGAAGCTGGACAGGCCCATTTACAGCAGGAACAAAAGTTCACCTTCCTGGTTTTACTTTCTAACCCGAGCCCAAGTGTTGGGGAGGGTGGAAGAGCTGATATCTTGGTGGGGAAATAAATCCAGAGGGAGCTTTGGAGCTGGGGCAGTTCTGGGGAAATAAATCCAGAGGGAGCTTTGGAGCTGAGCTTTGTTCCCTCATCCCAGGTCTTTGTGGATTCAGTAAAATAAAAGTTATATTTTAAAAATGTCAGGCATTTTGCACAGCAGCTCCTGAGAGAGGTCTCCTGAGATGAAAGGAAGGAGGAAGATGCTGGAACTCAGATCCCACCCAGATCTGTTCAGTGGAGCAGGGAGAGGCTCCAGCCTGACCCCGCAGAGGAACAGACCTGGGTTTGTCTCTGTGCCCTGAACTCGTCGTGCTCCGGGTTCCAGACTGAAACAATCATTGCCTGGGAATAACCTGGCTTGGTTTTATTTGAGTCCACGGGTAAAGCTAGGAACGTGCTCATGCTTTCACACTCAGGATAAACTCAGGGCCTGGATCAGCCTATTCCAACCTCTCTCATTCCGAGCTGCTGAGGAATTCCCACCTTTCCTCTGAGCCCCTGGCATTGCCCTCCTGCTTCTGCAACAGCTATATTGACTCCTTTTGAACAAATCACCTCTCTCTTTCCCCCAAGGTTTGTCTGCTGCTTCCATTGGCAAATGCAAGAGCTCTGGGTCCAATCAACCAATTGCCCAAGGAGGGTTTTACTGCCATTTTTTTAGCTGCCAAGGGAAAAGCTAAGGCTGTTTATCAGAGAACTGCAAGTACTCAGTGCTCCAAGAAATGTTAATATGATGCCCTTGGGATAAACATTGCTTCACTGATGTGTTTTTAAGCTGTCCATTACTTTCCTTTTGAGAAATAAAAAGAAATGTATTACCGAGAAACAGAACGATTATACAGCATGGTTAAAATCAGAAATAATCTGGTGGTGGGAAAAAAATCCCCACATTTTTCTTCCAAAATACATTTTTAATTGGGAACAGAGCAGTACAGAGATCTAGGTGCAGATAAATTAAGTTTTCCTGCCTTCCTAGGGTGCAACAGAAAGATTTTATTGTTGGCTAACATCTTTTAGTGCTTTAATTATCAGGACAGAAAAGTGCTTCATTACTCCTTGTGCAAAAACAAAACCCTAAGTGAGTTATTCATCCATATAATCTGAATTCCAGCTGGGGAAAGTTGTGAGAGGAGTTTTACTTGCACCTAGAACGATGTTGAAATCCATGAGAGTTCCGGGTTCAAATTGCTTTGGTGTCCCTGAGTAACTCCGGGACCGTTTCTCAGCTTCTTTAGACCTGTAGGTGTTTTCTGTCCCTCCATTCCCTTGTGAATCCCAGTTTTAGGGCCAGACATGGCCCATATTCCCCAAACATGAATACATTACTACTGCTGGGTATTTATTATTTGCATGGCTTTTCCCTCCCTCCCAATTCTCACGGTTTCCTGAGTCAGCACAGGAGGAAGGTGAGAATGCCCTTGTAAGCAACTTGTTGCTTCTCAGCATTATTTTTACTGCTGAGGTGCCTTTGCTGACTCAGAAGAGCCTCATAATTCTGCCTTTTCCACTCAAGCATCATCCTTCCAGTCAGAGCTCCCCTGCAGAAGGAAATTATAGGGGAAAGAGCACCAGCAGGAGATGTAAATACAGGATCCTGATCAGCCACGAGATTCAGCCACAAGATTCAGCCACTCAGTGGCCACTTTGGAGATAAAGGAGAGCTGATTTCCATCTTTATCCAGAGGTTCATCTGCTGCAGCAGCCGCTGCACACACTGAGAGCCCTTTTCCTTTCCATCACCACCAGGATCTCAGCAAAACTATTCAGCTCCTGGCCAGCATTCTGCTATTCCTGCTATCTCATTATGCAGCAAAACCTGCAGGTGATGGTGGATTTCCAGACAAGGAGAGTGGTGGGGGGGAAAAACCCCCCTTGGAACTGGTTTCTGTCAAAGGGAGAATTACAGTGTGGCATAAACAAACAGCCCAACACGTTCTCCTGTTTACACGGGATCACAGAATGTTTGTAAGGCTGAGTCCTGAGGGAGGCACTTGGAGTAATGATGTCCAGACTTCCCCTGCACGAGCTCCAGAACTACAGGAGAAAGGGAGGGAACAACGGGTTTCCTGAGAAAGAAATTGTGCAATAGGAAACTGCTGTTATTCCATTTTGCACCATTTTGTGCAAATGTGCTGCTGTGAGGTTTTATTTGCCTGCCAGGAGACAGCTCAGCAGAGTGCTGGAGGTTTGGGTGCCTCCATAAGGGTGAAGGAGGTGCTGTAGCTGCCTCAAATTAGTTTCTCTTTTTTTCTTCTTCTTCTTCTCTTGGATTCTCAGTTTCACAAAGAATAAGTCCAGCTTTTTATAGAAAAGCAATTTGATAACACCAAGATTCTACCAAGTGGAAGCGAGTCCTGTTTCTGTTGTAAAATTGAAGTCTGGGGTTCTATTCTTGAAGCCATTTCTTGTTTTATTGGTCTGCCTTGCTTTTTTGGAGATATTGGGCTAATTATCCATGAATTCCACAGATCAATCCTATGAGTTTCCATTATCACAAATTCAGAACGCAGACAAGGTGGCTTTGTCCTCTAAGAGATGTAAAGATCCAAGAGCTGCTCCAAACACCTTTTCTCCTGTTCCTGGAATTGGACCAACCAGAGGCTCTGGAAGGCACAGTTTGTCCATGATCAGCTCCTGAGGCAGCCCCAGGAAAATCATCCCCTTTCTTCAGGGATTAAAGAGATTTGCCTGTGGTTTGTAACTGAGCATGAAATCAGGAATTCAGTCTGGAGACAGCCTCTTACTCCTGATTTCATCTCTCACTCTGGGGTTTGATGTGCAGACCCTGACTCCAGAGTTTGAAACTCCAGCAGAAAGTTCAAGGAAACATTTGGAAGAGAAGATTTCTCAGCTAATGGTGCTTATTTGATCAATAAAGGATCATTACCCTTTAATCAAGGATAATGATGCTTAAAAGGAAGAGTATTTGGATAGAGAGTTTTTAAGTGGGAATCCTATTGAATGCTCCCACCTCTGCTTCTTGAGGGAAAAATATCCCACATAACAGACTTGGAAGTTTCCTACCCTTCTCCCGTTTTTTGGGAGAATTTTGGGCTTTGCTATTTATTGACTTGCTTTAGTGCTCTCGGATGGAAACATTGTCAGACTCATCAGCCGGGGACAGATCAAAGACAGCAGCTCAGGCTCCTCCCCGGAGTGAAGATAAGCTGCTGCACTTGACCTCTGCCTGGAATGTGGGATGGGGTCAAAATGCAGAAAAATAATAACACCCCTTCCCTTCCACCTTTGCCTTCCCCAGGAGCCTTTGGAGACTCCTGCACTGAGCAGGGCAGGGACTTGTGTTCCTTTCAGACATTCCTGCAGGTAAAAGGCAGGACAAGCTGGATGACCATTGCTTTTTTCCTCCTCCAAAAAGGCCTCCTTTTTTCGAAATTCAGGAAAATTCAGGAAGAGACAGACACTAAGTACCTTCAATATCCTTTTAAATTGCTGCCTCCCAGACTTTTCCTTCCAACTAACAAAATAAGCATCTTTCCCCACCACAATCCCTCTTTTTTTTTAATTTATTTTTTGAAAGTTTATACTGCCTTTAAAAAGAAAAAAAAAAGTGGTGCTCCAAGCTTGCTTTCCTCCTTGGCACTGAGAGAGAAGTGGCTGCAGGACTGAAGGGAGCTGTCTGTTCCCAGCTCTAACAGCAGTCTCCGCTGTCTGAGCGATTTTAGGAGCTTTTTCAGCCCACTGCTGGTGACCAGTGGCAGCGGGGAGCGCAGCAGGCAGCTCAGCAGCAGCAGAGCCAGAATCCCACCTTCCCTCTCAGCCTCCTGCCCACTCTCTGAACCCCTCCTCCAGCCCTGCCTCTGGCCCTGCCTTGTGGTGTGATTTTGAGCTCCAGGGCTCTGTTGGTCTGCACTAAATCACTCCCAGCATTGCCCAAAAGGAATAATTCGGGCAAGTCATGCTCCAGCTGGTGTCCTGGAGAGAGGCTGTCTACAGACACCTTTGTGGGTTGCCTCTTCTACTTCCTGAGCATGAGAAGCCCTCATTTCAGTCCTGAGCTTATTGCAGCTCCTGGGTGCCTGCCTGACCTAATTTAGAAGGCTGAGAGCTGCACTGATTCATCTCCTCAGGAAATTTGGGCTCTCCAGGCTTGGCCAGCAGTACCTGTTTCCTCGGAATAAGCTCTGTCCAAAACAGAAATGGTCCCTTCCTGGAACTGCTGTTGTTTCTTAATGGCCTCAGAGTTCCTGCAAAAGGGAAAAGTGTTCAGTGTTGGCCACAGTGGTGCAGGAATGACAATAAATGCACAAGACACGGAGCCCTGAAAGGAAAGTCCTAAAACTGTGAGGAGCTGAAAGGTGCCCTACAAAATCTGCACCACTTTAGCACCAGCTCAGCTCACTGCCTTCATTCCCAGGTCCCTCTGATCCCAGTTTTGTCAGGAATAAAGGTAGGCAATGCCATTACAGCTGTAATTTGTTTGCTGACAGATCCCCAAGATACATCCAGGGTAAGAGAAACGAGCAATAAACTGATTTCTTACTGCATTTTGAAACTACTTGAACCCAAAATGCCCAAACACTTTCCACCCTCCCTGACTCTGGGATTTAATGCACACATGAAGAACATTTCCAGACAAAGGGTCTGTGTTATCTCAGCCTATCTGTGCTCCCACCAGGCACTCCTGGTGGAACGCAGCTGTGGTCTGAGACCCCAAATCAGGGCTGCAGATCTACCTGGGAAATCACCTGGGGGAAGAGGAGCTGGTGGCAAGCTCAGTGCTGCTGCCTGGAAGGTTTGTGGGTTTATTTGCTCCACAGACACTTTCTGTGTTCAAGCCCATCTCTCTCAGCAGAACAGAGGCATTGAGGAACACGATGGGAGCAGGAACATCCACAGGTACAAATATTCCTGGTGAGCAGCTGCCAGAAGCTGACTGAAACTCTCCTCATTTGCTGTGTGTGTTTGGCTCCACTCTGGCAAACCCCCACCTGCAGGTTTGTGCTACCTGAGGTGCTCAGAGGGATCGATGGCCACGGGACAACAAATCCACTGGCCAGACTGGAATATCATCAGGGTTAAAAGCAGCAAATATCCTTTTTTGTGTGCCCTGCTGCCCATCCCCTGGCCCAGAGGCCGAGTCATCCCCTCCTGCGGGGCACTGCCAGCTTGGGATGGGCAGGGACGGGAGGATTGCTGATATCCTGGGAGAGGAAGCCTGGCCCTGGCCCTTGGAACAGAGTTGATTTACTTGGATTACCTTTGATCTTTTAATTACCTCGAGTTTTCACTCTCAGAGCCATGGGTCCAGTTTATCTGGCTGTGATTCCCAAGTGTTATTTTCCTGATTCTTGGCACCTCGGAGCTGCAAGTCTGTGCCTCTCCTGTAGGAGAAGGAGAGGTGAACTCTGTGTCTTGGTGCTGCCGGGGCCATTATGGAGGGTTCGAGGTGATTCATTACTTAAAGACTCCTGGGCCCATTCCCCAAACTTGGAAGGAATTCTGGGCACTCTGCCTGCTCTACCCAAATTTGTGGTGGTTTCCCAGAGTGCAAAATTGAGCATGAGGCACATCAGGGTGTGCTCTGAGAGTGAGCACACTCACTCTAAGTGAGTTGGAAGGCAAAGATTGTTTTTTATCTCCTAATTCTTTTGTCAGGTATTTCTTGACAAGGTATCCCAGTGCTGGAAATAAATTGCATTTACTGCAGCCTCACATAGGAGTGGGATTGTTTTATTCATGTGCTGTTTGTGGCCTCAAAGAACCTTTTTGCTTTCACGGATTTGTATAAAAATTCCTCGCTGGAATGGTGTTAGAGATGAACAGGATTTACTGCTGCAGCTCTTGTGGTCAGAACTAATTACCAGCTGCATTCTCTCAGATCTTAACTTTGCCTCTGTATGAAGACATTCGGACAGAATTTTTGTTCATTTCGTTGGCTTGGGGTCCCCATCTTCAAGGTGGAAAATAAAAATTAACCTCCAGCAAAGGAAAAAGCCTTGAAGAAAATAAAATTTGTTTTTCTAGAGAGGCACGCTGCTGAAAAACCAACAGCTTGTGGGACTGTTTGCTTGCACATAAGGAAAGTTTGCTGTTGGCCGTAACAGAGAAGGGCAGGTTTGGAGTAAATAAAATTGGAATTAACTTGGAGCAGAGCATTTGCTTATCTGAGCCATTGAGATGCTGAGTGACTTTGAGGTTTTAGCACATTTCTAGTTTTGATTGTCACTTTGTTCATTTAAAAGCAGGCTGAACAGAAAAAGCTCTCTTTTTTCTTAATTCATAAATGACAGCAGATCCTCAGTTCATTGATGGACATGCCTGGACAAAAACTTCCTGGGATGACCCCTGATGAACTCCAGATTATTTTGTCAGGTATTTATTGTCCATTTGGGTTGGTCTATGGGAGAGGAAAGGAATGCTTTGGTACTCCTGTCACACTCAGCACCATCCCACCAGCTGAACACAAGTGGAAAAGTCAAAACTCCTTGGTGCCAAAGCACCCAGCTTCAAGCAGATATGAGATTTCTGGGATTATTTTTCTGCATTTCAAAGTGACCGTGGCCTTTGTTTAACATCACATCACTTTCATCTTTCTTCACTTCAAAAACAATCCGCTGATCCTTTCAGACTCTACTATTCCATCACCAATTCCCAGCTGCATCTGAAGACTGCATTCCTCACAGCTCCCAGAGACTGGGAACAGGGATGTTCCTGCCTTGGATGTGAGCAGATAGGCTTAGTCTTGACACACATTTCAAGCCACAAGGACTTGTGCTGTGGAAAATTTGCCATTTTCCCTTTATAATCAGTGTTTGCACTTGGGAAGTTCCCTTTAAATCTCATATCCCAAGCAGGACATCCTTGGAATTGTGATAATTGGCAATGGCGGCATCAAAGAGAAAATGCTTTTTTTAATATATATTTTTAGACCCTCAGTTTTAGGATGGAAAGTGGCATTTTGCTAAAGAAAGAGAGTAATGTTGTTCCTTCAGTCAGGCAAAAGCCCTCAGCCTGTACAAAACCTCTGAATCACTTTTAACTCATTTTTTTAGAAGGAGAAAGATCCTCTAATGCAGGAACTTCTCCTACAAATATTAAGGG
>NW_008236924.1:4843405-4852350 GCF_000691975.1 Corvus brachyrhynchos | reverse complement strand
AGCAGGTGTTTGTCTTTAGAGATTGATGTGCTTTGGGAAAGTTGAATCTAAGTCAGAAAACATTGGTACCTTCCTTGTTCGGTTCAATAAATGCAAGATTTTCTTCTATTTTACAAGGAGGGCTCTGAGCAATCTCAGACTCTCTGCTCTGGGTACTTTCATTTCCATTCTTCTCAGTTTTAACCAGGATTTTCCATGAGGGAGCTCTCCTGCTCCATGAACTGCCTGGAGTGATATGTATAGGAAGTTTCTCCTCAATATCAGGAGAATAAATTTTCATGTCTGAATTTCCAGACCGAACTTCAAATGTCTTTTTATCTCTGTGTTCACTTAAAAGCACAAACTTCCACTGAAACACCTCCCACTCATTCACAAACCAACTGAAAATTACAAATTAAGAAGAAAATGTCAAAACCGAGCTGATCTTTCCTTTGAAGAAAGCCCATTTGGAAAGGTTTGCTTAAAACCTAAGGTTCCATAGGGATTCTGAAGAAGCTGAGCTCTGGATCTCAACTGCTGGACACATCTAAAGCAGAGTACCTCCAAGGAAACTGGTGGCCTTTTTGGGTTCTCCTCTGGAGAACCTGTTTGGAACTGGCCAGGTGAAGTTTATAACTATTGGTACCCTTGTTTTAATTTAATATTTTGGCTTTTTCTCCAGGTACTGGGATGAGACATCACCGCAGAGTAATGCAAAACACTTTAACTAACAAGTGCAAAAGCCATTCATATTTTATCTGAGACATAAGGAACTACTTCTTTTTTTCTCATTTTCTTTTTCTTTCTCTTTCTCTCTTTTTCTTTCTCCTTCCTTCCTTCCTTCCTTCCTTCCTTCCTTCCTTCCCCTTTTCTTTTCTCTTTTTTCTTTTCTTTTCTTTTCTCTTTTCTTTTCTTTTCTTTTCTTTTCTTTTCTTTTCTTTTCTTTTCTTTTCTTTTCTTTTCTTTTCTTTTCTTTTCTTTTCTTTTCTTTTCTTTTCTTTTCTTTTCTTTTCTTTTCTTTTCTTTTCTTTTCTTTTCTTTTCTTTTCTTTTCTTTTCTTTTCTTTTCTTTTCTTTTCTTTTCTTTTCTTTTCTTTTCTTTTCTTTTCTTTTCTTTTCTTTTCTTTTCTTTTCTTTTTTCTTCTTTTCTTTTCTTTTCTTTTCTTTTCTTTTTTCTTCTTTTCTTTTCTTTTCTTTTCTTTTCTTTTCTTTTCTTTTCTTTTCTTTTCTTTTCTTTTCTTTTCTTTTCTTTTCTTTTCCTCTCCTCTCCTCTCCTCTCCTCTCCTCTCCTCTCCTCTCCTCTCCTCTCCTCTTCTCTCCTCTCCCTTTCTTCCTTTCCTTTCTTCCTCAGAGACTTGACATTTGAGCCACAGCAATAAGAAAAGCACAGCAAATGGCACCACAATGCATTGACAGCTCTGGAAAGAAAAAAAAAATCACTTTCTCAGTCTCGGGGACAGCTTTCACTGTAAATAAAAATAAAAAAGAGCAGAAATTAATGTTTGTGGTCAGTCCCCAGCAAGCACTCTCTCGAATGCAAAGCAACAGCATTTTTACCTGAAATCTGTGACAGATAGCTGAGGCACTAATGTTTTTCTCTGTTAATAAGCTGGATATGGAACAGAGCTCCTTTAGAATATGTACGGTAAAGTGGAAATGCATGCTTTGGTGACTGCTATAAAGCAGGCCAAAGATATGTCAAGTCCAATTAATGTCAATAAGGAACATCTGTATTTAGGCACCCAAGTTACTTAATGCAAACATTTCATAATTATATGCTATAGCACACATGGAGCATTATGAGATGTGGTGTCCCAGTGTGAATAATATTCACATTTTTCAGATCAGTCAGCAGTCTTGGTCTGGCTTTGGCTCAGCTTGCAGTCTCCCTGTAAGAGCATTTCTTTATAATATTGAATTAGGTACAATCCACATTTTTTCTCTTATCTGTGAAATCTTGTGGTTGTGGCTTGACTGTTTTTATAAAATGAAAGATCCAAGTGCATGTAAAGCTGGGGGTTTGGGGGCTTTTTTTTTTTTATTCCTGAGACATCTGGGTTTTTTCTTATATGCCTGAAGTCTGGAAGGAAAGGTTCAAGTGGCTGAAGCAGAGCATGAAAGGCTCCATGTCTAAAAGGATTCTTCATCTCCCAGGCAAAAAGCAGCGAAGGAGCAGAACAACAGCAGGAACCTTTTCCCCCACGTGAACCACTGTGAAACAGCACCTCAGCTCAGGCAGAGGGTGGAAGAGATACCAGCATTTCCAGTCTGGGAATCTCAAAACTTCCTAAATACTTGTAAATTCCAAACCAGCCGTGCAGCAATTGCTTAAACAAGTGGGGCAGCCACTGGAACTCAGCTGCCACCCACTCGTGGCTCTCTGCACTCCAGGATGGGTTCCTTGAGCTGGGTGAGTCTGCTCAGATGGGGCTCTGGAGCTGGGAGTTTGGGGATTTTAATCCCCAGTTTAGAGGGAAAAGACGGAAAATTCATCTGGTGCTTAATGGGAAACACATCCCAGGCAGCAGAGAGGTCTCCTCATGGGGAGGGGTTTCTGCCAGGAGTTCCCTGGAGCCCCCCCAGTCCCAAGGGACAGAAAAAGCTGCAAATGCTGAGGTAGGAGCTGGTCCAAGCAACCACAGTCCCAAAAAACTCCCTTAGACAAGGGGCAGGGAAAAGCTGCTGAAGATGCCGTGTTAAAGCCAGGCTTGCAGATAACTGGGCAGCCTCACCTAATCCAGCAAGGGGAGAAAAATCCAGCCCAGGAAGGAGCAGGTGTCACAATGGACTTGGAGAAAATGGAATACCAGCCACTGGATGACAATTCCGCCCAAGGATCAGCCACCAATCCTTGTGTCTCCTTCAGCTGAAAGTCTTGGCAGCCTTTCCCAGCCCCACCTGCCAAGAGGAGCTGTGCTCTGAGCCAAGCTCCCACACTGTTTTTAGCAAGCTGCCACTGACACCCCACCTATTTCAAGAAACATTCAAGCCTGAATACCCACTTCCCACTCTGGATGTGTTGTGTCTTGTCTGGCTTTTTTTTTCCTCTTCCCTTGTGCCTTTGGAATACAATCACTTTAGGGCAGGCTCTACTCATCTCTTTGGCACTTGACCTGTTCTTCCTCGTGTGTTTGCTGTTCAGAGCTCCTCTGTGAACTTCACTGAGATCATGCCTTGGTCTGCTGTGATTAATTGTGCTCCAAATCAATCACCTTGGCTTGTGTTCAGGAGAGAGGAATGCACAGTCACGTAAAAATTTAGCCAAGTGCTTTAAAACATCTAAAAGAGGCCAGATCCTCAGAGGATCAGAAGTTCTGGATATTGTCTTTTTTACCTTTAACTCCAAGAACCAGTTTAGTCCTGGAAACTTTCCCAGTTTACACCTGGAAATTAAAAGTCAGGGCAGGGAGAATTATTCATCAATTAGGGTTGAAAGAGCGTCTGAGCTGACCATGGTGCAGAGCTCAGAGCAAGGCCTTCATGCGAATGTTGCTGCTTCGGTTTCTTGATATAATTAATGATGGTGGCAAATTTTTGCTAACTGAGATGAATTCTGCATGGTTCAAAGCAGGAATAAAAGAAGTCTGTGGTGCAAGGGAGGAAGGGGAGAAGACACTCACAAAGCTGGACTGGCCATGGGTTGGTGGGGCAGTGGAAGACCTAAATACCATCACAAGGCAGCCAGGAGGAGCTTTTCCAAGTCTTGCCTAAGGAATTTGTTCTAAAATCTTATTAATGACTAATGGGATTTCTGTATCTTCCTCCCACGCACCGCTCTGAACCTACAAATAACAGGATTTGTGTTCCTGCCCTCCTACACGTTGCTGCCTCCAACCCTCCAATGAGGCTTTGGGAATAAAACAAACTTCAACGTGTGCACGTTCTGATTATGAGCAGGCAGGAGGAGAGCTCTCATCCCAGCTGGCTGAGCTCCAGGGATCCCAGCAGAGGGATGAAGAGGGTGGAAGTGGGCCCAGAGCCAGAAGAACATGAGAGATTTCTGACAAGTTTGAAGAGAAGAGTGATGGCAGGAAAGAAAGTGCACATCCTTGAGTGCCTGCGAGTGGGAGTGAAGGATGATGGTGTGGCTGAGCCATGACATCAGGAAGGACAGGGAGGTCTGGAGCCCTGGGTCTGCTGATAGAGATTTCCAGCTTGACCTGTGTGACACTCGCTCCAGGGGCAGGTGAAGGGACGAAAAGGGGTGAGGAGGGCATTCCCCAAAGCACAGATCCCATGGGATGGTCTCTGCCCAGCCTTGGACAGAGAGGGTCCCTTTTTCCTCAGACATCCCATGTGGAGCTCCATCCAAAGCCAGCATTGGGGGCAGGTGGGTGCCACATTCCCACTGCTTTTCTTATCAAACCTTGGGGCAGAGGTACATAGGGTGTCCTGGGTATCTCAGAGCATCGGGCACAGCTCCACGGGGTGCCAGGACTTGTTTTGCCATCTGATAGCAACAGGGAGGGTGACTGGCAATTCATTTCACTACAAACAAATCACCTGGACCAAAAAAAACCCCAACAACAAACAGCTGTAAACCTGCCTGTGTCCAGGTTTCTCCTTGTCTTGCTCACTTCCTATAAAACTGGTTTAAACCTTCTACCAATGTGTTTTTTAACATCAGTGTTGTTATTTTTTTATTTCTTTTTGGTAGCTATTAAAATACCCAGATAGCTTTCAAAAGTTTCTCTGGGGACTTGCCCTTCCAACTCATTTATCTTAATTTCGAAGATGGAGACAAACTCCTTATTTATGTTTCAAAGATGACATGACATCAAAGAGTGAATATTAAATGCCTTAATTACAGATGAAGGCTGATAAAACGAGATCACCTCTGGAGTTTTATTAAACAGGGATTGCAGCTACATTCACAGAGATTTAGGACTACACCAACCTAACCCCAAGTAGCAAAAGGTTATTTTTGGAGGGGGAGAATAACATTTTTCTCGCTTGTATAACTCCAGTGTACAACTGCAAATTGCTACCTACAAAACCAACAGCTTCACCACCACTCTGAAATTATCCATCACACACTGACCATGTTGCTTTTCTTGCTGAGCTCTGAGTGGCTTTGTGAGCTTAAGAAGATTTTTGCCACAACCAGAGTGTCACAGGCAGAATTCAGAGATGTATTTCCCAGAGGTCCCAGTTTTCCGTGAGCAGGTTAAGAATGAGGCTTTATCTGCTTTTCTCTGACTCTTATTTTACCCTCACTCAGTGGCTGCCCTGAGTGCTTCCATTTTGACAGAGTTTTAGCTGCTGAAATTGCAGGGGGACACCAGAGGGAAAACTGGTGCTGACTCCTGGGACTGCAAACTCTGATTTTCGGTGGAGGCAACACCATGAGGGAACTTATCACAAAACCTCAGGGATTTTCCTTGGTTGTGTGGGAGTCCTTAAATAAGCTGGGGAGTCGTTCCTCACTTAGGACAAAGCTTTCTGTCAGGAGAGGACTGAGGGGAACCATGTTTGTGGTGGGGTTTTGGGGGTTTTTAAGCCCCAGATGACAAGCATCCATGAGAGTCTGTCAATATTCACATTACACTGGATTCATCATTTGGGGATTTGGTTTGTCCAGTCCTGAGCAGGATATGAAACCAGCACCTTAAAGGAGTCAGGGCAGCCAGTCTGGCTGTTTAAGAGGCTTTGATTATGTGCAAATCACTCTTTTACAGCAGAAATACTTAGAAAAGCTCCCAGAGTCATTTCCACTCAAAATCTAGAGATTTCCAAGGATCCCATCCAAAATACTGCAGGATCAACCTTTGTACCTGCCCTTCCTGGTGCAAGGTAAGTTATAATTGTACCCCTTTTAACTTAATGAGGCTTTGGCAGAGAAACACCTTAGAATAATCTCATTTTCCAGTGAGTTCAGCCTCAGGTGTGCCCGGGTCTGTCAGGAAATGGGAGAGCAAATGTCCCACAGCACGTACCCAGCTCACAGGAACAGGAATCCATGACAACTAAAACCTTAAAACTGTTGAGGGTCACAAAGGACATGGCTGGGAAGGCTTGGACCAAAAAGTAGAAGTCAGTTTTCCTGTTTTCTAATTATTTGGGTTGTCTCTTTTGCAGCTGGTACCCCAAGGGCTGAGCTCTGATCTGCTCTGGTGGGGTGACCCACGTAGTGCTGGAGGGTGTCCAGGGAAGGGAACAGAGCTGGGAAAGGATCTGGAGCGGCTGAGGGAGCTGGGAAAGGGGCTCAGCCTGGAGAAAAGGAGGCTCAGAGGGGACCTTGTGGCTCTGCACAAGTCCCTGACCTGACAGGAGGGGCAGGAAGGTGGTGCCGGGGTCTTCTCCCAAGTACCAAGGGACAGCACGAGAGGAAACAGCCTCAGGTTGTGCCAGGGGCGGTTTAGATTGGATATCACCAACAATTCCTTCATGGAAATGGTTGTCAGGCACCGGAATGGGCTGGCCAGGGAAGTGGTGGAGTTGCCATCCCCTGCAGGGATCAAAAGCTCTGCAGTTGTGGCACTCAGAGACAGTTTGGGGGTGGGGTTGGCAGTGCTGGGTTAGAGGTTGGGCTTGATGATCTTAAGGGGTTTTTTCCAACTTAAATGAGTCCATAATTCTGTGGTTCTGGAAAGGGGTTTAAAGCACAAAAGCCCCGATTGCAGAGTCTGTAACAGATGGCTTAAACAGCCCAATTGCCATCAGCATTTTAAGATTTGCTAATCTTCATTTTGTTTGCCCTGCTTTTGGTGAGGTGAGAAGCTGAGTTTCACTGACCTTTCCTGCTGCCCGAGTGTGAAATGCTCTTTAACATTTTCCCAAAAAAGCCAAACCACTGAGGAAGTTTTTCCCTGTACTTGCTCGCCTGTTCTGCACTTCACGCAGTAGCAAGAGCATTTCAGCAACGAGCCTGGATGTAAGGCTTAGTTTTAACTTGCTGGTGACTAATTTTAACCACACTTGATGATAACAATTACTTTCAGCACATATTATCCCATATTTATGAGCTTAACGAGTTGCTATCCATTCCTTCTATTTTAAGGTAGCTATGAAGTCACCTTTCATTGATATTTCTTTTTTTTCTTCAAAACCCAGAAATGTTTGGGAAATTCGTCATGATTGAATCCCCAAGCGAGCAGCTCTGGGAATGCTGGGTGAGTTATACCAAAAACAACATCCAGAGATGACAACCACGAGGGTGTTTTCCTTCTGGGAAGAACCCAGCTTTCCAGTGGAGCCGATTTCTCCATATACAGCAGCACTTTTGCATAGAGCTGGATGATGCAAAACCCTTTAAATCTGCCTGGGCACATGAAAACACTCTGAGACCTTCCTTCCAAAAACTAAGCCAAGTCCTGGCTGGCTCAGCAACAGTCCAGCTCATTTTCTTTCCCTTCTTCCCATAGGGTTTCTTGTCCTGCACATTTTAAAATTCCTTTGTCCTTCCACGGTGAAGGAGATGGGGATGGGGACCACAGGGACTGGTGCTGCCCTGTCCAGCAGAGCCTGAGCCGCTGCCAGCTCCCTCTCTGCTGTGCCTGCAGCCGTGGCATCTCCCAGGGACAGGCAGTGGCAAATCCCGGGAATGGGCAGCCCCTCTGCCCCTGGCACATCCCACCACCCAGCCCATGCTGCAGTAAATGGCTCCAGCCTGAGTAATCCTGTTCCAATTGCAATTTGCATAATTGCCTCCTGCTCTCAGATCTCCTGCAGTTCCTTTTAGGTAAAGTCTTGTTGTCTTCTTATCCAAGGTAGTTGCTTAATGCTGCAACTTGCTTGAAAACGGCAACATCTTCTCCCCCCGAGCCAGCTGCACTTCCAAGGGTGGGGACACGTGTGCCAGTACACTTGAAAATTAAGGTATT
Organism: Corvus brachyrhynchos; assembly: GCF_000691975.1. Classification (NCBI taxonomy): domain Eukaryota; kingdom Metazoa; phylum Chordata; class Aves; order Passeriformes; family Corvidae; genus Corvus; species Corvus brachyrhynchos. The sequence goes on along the minus strand of NW_008236924.1, from coordinate 4,844,549 downwards.
TTGGAAAGAAAGCACTGTAGACTTGCTATCAACATGCACAGCAATAAATCAGGGCCAGCATCTCCTCCCCACAGCTCTCAGTGCAAGGCAGAGGTGCCAATGCTCCTGAGGGAGCTCTGATTTTGCTGTCTGTGTAATTGGTGGCTGTGACAGCCCGGATTTCAGTCCAGGCTCTGGACACCCACCTGGGAGGGCAGCAGGAGCTCAGGGAGCCTTGATTTTGTGTTAAAAATCTGAGCAAGGCAGGGATGAGTGCCCAGGGTGTGATCACACCCCTGGCCACAAGGTCAGAGCTGAGCAGGGAGCAGGAAAAGAGGTGGAGTTGAGCTGATCAGTGCCCACACTTCACGTGGCGCCCATAAATTTCCACATGGGAGCCATTTCAGGGCAATTCTGACTGCCCCTCAGGGCTCTCCCTGAACCAAGCAGGTTCCTCGATGATGAAGATGAAATCCTCTTTCTGCCTGCTGAGCTGGCATCAGATGGATCTGCTTTTTGCCTGGCAACAGCTGAAGGCACAGGGCTGAAGCAGCCTGGACAGAAACACTCCTTGAGTGGGGGAATGTCCCTGCTCTGTGCTGGCCTTTGCAAAGCAAACATTCCATAGGGAATGGTGTGGCAGAGAAAAGGTGGTGCCCTGGTTGCAGCAAAATATTCTGAACCTTTCCCGACTGCCTGGCATGGTCCTCTCCCTTGAGAGGTTTGTAACAAGGCAGGAGCTTCACCTTCAGCAGCTGATGATCAAATCTGCTCCGAGAGCAGCACAAGCAAAGACACATTTGGTGTGTTGGCCTGGGAAAACTCATGGGAGACAAATCTACGAATATAAAGAACTTTAAAATAATGCCCTTCCTTTATAGAAAACAGCAACACCACCCCAAAAAGACGCCTGTGAGGATAAAACAATCAGTTATGTGCAGGTTTTATGCCAGTGCTTGGTTCTCATCCACCTTGCACTCCACCTGGTTGTGCTGTTGACCACGAAGCCCCAGCCTGTGGGGTTATCTGGAAAACAGGAAATAGCTTGTGACTAACACCAGCTCCATGTGCTGTGAGTCAGAAATCTTGGCAACAAGGAGAAAAAGAATAGGGGGGGGGGGGAAAGAGAAGGCAAAAAAACCCCAAGAGTCTCCTCGCCCAGGGA
>NW_008236924.1:4834345-4843255 GCF_000691975.1 Corvus brachyrhynchos | reverse complement strand
AGGGAGATAAGAGTGTGGGGTGTGGGAAAAGAGTAGACAAAAAAACCCTAAGAGTCTCCTGGGCCAGAGAAAGGGAAAAAAAGGAAATTAATTTCCCCTTTAGAGCCTTGTGTGAGGCTGCTGAGTGTCAAAGACGGCGTCCCATGGCTGGCACAAGAAGCCACAAATGACATTTGGAGCTGTATGATTGCTTCTGGTTCTGCTAATTTGACTAATTAATATATAAATAGCACCTCAACGTGTTGATTTCATCCTTCTTCAGAACGTGTTTCTGGTGCAGGAGGGTTTGTGCCAGGCTTTATTTATCCCCAAGATCCCTCCGGGAGAGAAAAAAAGAAAAAAAAATAGAAGAAACAAACTCTCTTTCAAGTCCTGCTTGCTCAAGTTTTGATTCAGATTTAAGTTTGCCTTCTCTAGCCTTGCAATTACCTTTTTTTATTTTCCCTTTTTTACATTAAACTTTACAAGAGCAAAGCTTTCTATTTCCTGTGAGGGGAGACTCATCAGTTCCCTTTCTCTGGTCTCCCACTCTGGCTTTTTACCCATCAATCTGAATTAAAAGACAAACTCAATAACATTTTTGAGGGAGAGGCACAGAGCCCTTAACTGTGTGAACTGGGAAAATCATGTGCTGCAGTTCTGGATCATCAAGGGCAAACCCCCTGTTTTGCAATAGAATCACCCAACATCTCAGCTGCCACTTGGCATTACTGAAATCCCCTCCCCAGCAAGTTTTTCATCCCTATTGAGATTTTCATCCCTATTTGTAGCTCTGTCATCTGCTGGATCTCCCAAGGGACAGGCAAAAGTTGGTTATTAGCAGAGTCCAGTGACATTTCTGTGCTGCTGAAACCTCCTGCCCCTTAAAACCTCCCAGACTGAGGAGAGGTTCTGTCCCCAGGTCTCCCAGGTTCCTTTCACAGCTCTGCCAAGGATGTGGTGGGACTTAAATGAAGTCCATTAACTTTTTTTACTGCGTCAGCAGTGCAGGCCATACATTTCCTGGGGAGGGGGACTTGAAGGCTCCTTCTGCAGCTTTGTAAAGTGCTTCAAAACACCAAGGCAGAGGCAGCAGAGAAATGCAAAGAGCTCTGGTTTTTTGTGATCTCAGAGGCAGCAAGTCACTCTCCAGGGTGCAAAGGGACTTTTGACATTTGGGTTGAGAGCACAGCTGTGCTGGGAGGGTCCTTATTCTCCAGCTTGTTCTCCAAATGGATACAGAACACTCTCCTGCTCCGTGGAAAGGCCAAGGATTATCCCAGAACAACGGGATACAGCCTTTCCCTTTGGCTGTATGGAAGCACCAATGCCCCCTAAATGCAGAATTCTTTGCCATGGTCTCAGTCCCTGATTAATCTCCCACTGCAGGAGCCTTTTGGGGTATCACCAAATGAAACATCACAACTTTTGACAACCCCAGGCAGGCAGCAGAGGAAGAAGGACTCAGGCCACGCTTTGCCTCTGCATCATGTTCATCCTGCAGCACTGCAAGGGTTTGAAGAAGGGCAGAGGGGGCACCCTGCAAACCCTGAACAGCACCAGCACTGAAATTAAAGCCCATTTCCCTGATTCCAGGAGCACTTCCAGCAGACAGAAATCCATGCTTACACGTGGCTGTCCTGAGAGCAGCTGGAATTGCTGCACACACAAGAGCCTGGGACTTGGAAGAGTTGATCACTCTTGTGCTTGCACGAATGAAAGGCTTGGGGTTCCATTGAGTCCAGTATGTCCGTGTTTCATAGTTGCTGAAATTAATCTGAATTTATACTCGACAGAGGCTTTGCCTGCTGGGTAATTTTTGGAGTGATAAGGTCAGTGCTGCTCAGGTACTTGGGGGTTGTTGAGTAAGGAGCTACAACTCTGTCACTGACTTGGGAGGCAAAGCTGGCTGCTGCTGCAGGCTGGACTTGAGTGGAGTTTGAGGCCAGCAGCCACCAGAGATGACGGAGTTTGAAATCCCCCCACTGCTGGAGAGTGAATTGAATGCCTCATGTATGTGGGCACCAGAATTAATAATTGTTGATATTAATTAAGATTAAGATGTAGCTCCTGACAATGGCACCCATCCCCACGGGACTGTTCTTGTCCCCAGAGAACTGAGCTGACACTTTTCCTGAGGGAGTTACATCAGCAGGGCCTGGCCAGAGCTATCCCCAGCTCCTCCCAGGAATGGGACAGCTCAGGGAAGGTCATTTCTTGTCTTCTGGTGACCCTGGGGGAGTGTCCCACGTGTGTCTCCATTTTTTGTCTTGGTGAGTCCTTGGTGCAGTGCCACAGCTCCCGATCTCACTCCAGCTCACTTCTGGCATGCAGGGAATGCCAGGAGAAGACCAGAGCTCACCTTCTCACCACCCAGGGAATGACTCATGCTCACAGAGAGAACTGGACTTATCTGGGTGCTTGTGGAATCTCACTGCACCATCAAAACAGAAATGAGAGGCCCAACCCACCTACCCCACTGTAAGTCATCATAAGCCCATTGAAATCAATTAAGTTAAATATATGAAATTAAGATGAGGCCTGAAGTCAGGAATCTGAGCTACTTAGACCTAAACCACTCCAAGGCTTTTATGCACAGGAGATTTTCCAACCCCAGAAAACTACAGGTTTCTTATCATTGCTGTCAAGGAACGACTCAGCCTTGCAGAATGAATCTTGAAAAAGTTCCTGCTTATCATAAACCTCTCTGCACTGCCTCTGTGGTGGGTGAAAGGCCTGAGATTGAATATCCTCAGGGCAAAAAGCAGATCCTTTATGGAAAAACATCATTAAGAGTACAAAAATCTATTTTAAAGGATGTACCTCATACACTTTACAGCACTGTAAGAAATGAATACTTAATTATTATAGATGGAATGATTTGGAAGTTTTATTTTGCCACTTGTGCTTGTTTACCCTTACGAACTTGATCAGGACATGCTTCAGACAAAGGCAGGGCCACAGATACTCCAACCACACGCAGGGTGAAATCCAAGGCCCTCTGGAGTCAGTGGGAATTTTGCCACTTGAACTCAACAGTTTTAGGAAGCCAACTGAGCAGAAAACCCCAAATCTAAATGGCTCAACATCTTTAGCTCTGTCAGTATGTTCAGCACTGCTCCTGGTTGGAAAATGCTTTATTGTGCCATGGAAATGTATAATGAGAACTGGGGTGGGAGGGAGGGGAGAGGTTTGTTGTTGCCAGCTCAGCTCTTGATGGAAAGGTTTTCTCCAGCTTTCCTCCATGGTGAAGGGAGAGGGCAGACCCAGGCAGGGGCCTGGCAGAGTCAGCCACAGAAATTCAGTCCCACAGAGTGAGACTTTCAGAGATTTCCTCAAATGAGATTCCAACATTCGCTTTCCACAAGCGTAACTCCCCGGCGGGCTGGTACATCCCATCCTTCGTTCGCAAACGGCCCTGCTGGATTCGGTAACACGGGCAGAAAGTGACTTTCTGGGCAAATGAAAACATGAGGTTGTGTCCCAGGTTTACAGGGCAGTGGGAAGCTTGAGATGGGCTGAGGAAGGCAGAGGAAACTCCAAGAAGCAGGGGGGGAAAGGGAAAAGAGAACAGTCAGGAACAGAGTCATGGTTAGACACTGAGAAGAAAGTGGAAAGATAAAACCAAGTAATGGTGGGGCAGCACGTGGGGAGTTCAGGAAATAAAGCAAGAGACACACGATCCTAAAATGGGCGTTCTGGAGGGGAGGGAAAAAAGAATGTAAGGCTTTAATGTACAGCAAAAATACTTTCTGCATGCAAGCAACTGTTTTCATTAGAGAAACTGCCAGAGCCTTGGCCAGGAAGAGAAAAGGGAGGAAGAGCATAAAGATGGTTGAAAACAGCAAAAAAACCAGCCCCAGCACTGAGGGAAGAGGAGGAAGCTCAGATGAAGTGTTTAGCAAGGATCAATGCAAACAAGCACACACAGGGGATACTTTAAAATCAAGTGGAAAATACTCCACATGCCTTTCTCTCAAAATCCCACATATTCCTGCAGAAAGCTGATTGCCACCAAACCCAACCAGCTGCAGTTTTAAAAAGCACTCTCCACATTGCTCAGGGTGGGACATGCTTCCTATTTGCCTCACTTTTAGCTGGCTGGCCAAGGGAGAATGGGAAAAGCAGAGTTTCCTTTTGGCCCAGTTTTCCTTGAAGCCTGGGAGCTGAATTCCACTCCTGACTTTGAATCATTGAGACTTGCTGTTGGAGCACAGTCAAGTCACATCCCTCACCTCCCTGTGATTCGAGAAGCCTGGCTTTTAAGGGAAAAAATATGAAGAAACAGCCCATAAAGGCAGGCTCTGGATCCAAGATGAGTTGCTGTGGATTAACAGATTGAAAGTGTGGAAGTCTGTGAAGATAAAATTCACAGAAGGAGCAATGTGGTGCAGCACCTCCAGTCAGATGGAGCACTGTCCCTTTTCCTGGGCTTTTGGAGGTATTTCCACTGCCTCAGAAGAGGCTCTGCTTCCAAACCAGGCTGTGGTAATGGTGTGTGAAGATGTGCGAATGCACCCAGCTGCCAGCCTGGAACCGGCTAATTACCTAAATGGGGCTGGTGTCTGATGGCAGAGCGGGGAGATGCTTCTCCCACCTTGTAAATTCTTTGCATAATAGAGGAAATAAACCCCATTGTTTCTATGAACTCATAATTAACCGATGTAAATGGGATTCCAATAGGTTCATTATACCCAGCTGGGCCGGTGCAGCTGGCCCAATGCTGAGCTGCCAGGGGACTTGGAGCAGGATGTGTCACTGCCTGCCTCAGTTTCTCCATCTGCACAACAGGGACAGGGTCTTCACCCTGCTCATGACAAGCCCTCCAAGACTTCACTAACTGTTGCTTGCAACACTTTGAGTGCCATGGATGGAAGGTATTAGAGGGGGTCATGAATCACTGCTGGGCACACATCACTTTTTCACGGATTTTTGGGAAGATTTTGTCATGCTGGGCACAGGGTGGCACTTGCCTGGCACCTCCAGGGTGTCCTTCAACTCAGTTGCACACAGTGCCTACCAAGCAAACCTTCCAGCACTTCTCTCGAGAGGGACAGAGGATCCCTGAGCATTTGTCTGTGCCTTTATTTAATGAAGCAATTATGCCTGCTAACGACATTCTTCGAGAAACATCCTATCTAAAGTTTCCCACCATTCTTGCACTGGTAGCTTTCCCCCTTCCCTCCTCCTTTCCCTTATTAATTTATGAAGCAGCTAATTATGATCCCTGCAGGCTAAATAACTGTGCAGTTAGAGATGCACTAGATGAGTGGGTATGGCAAGGCAGCGCAGAGCATTTTTCTCTTCGCCTATTACATGTATTGTTTTAGGTAATTAACATCCACTTTGTAGTGGCAACACAGACGCCTTGCTGTCTGTACAGCTTCTTGGCTCAGCTCCTCACAAATACTCCCTGGTACACTCCTTGCAAAACCATGTGAAGTGTTATATAATGCTCTAGGTTGAAAGGCAATTGTGTACATCCAGGTTATTAAAGGGATCTGGATGTGTGTGCGAAGCCAACGTTTCAGGCCTTAGCTGAGGTGCCTTCAACTTAGGGTCGCTTCAAATGACTAAAAACAACCCAGGGAGATTTTTCCCCCTTCCTTCTTTGCCTGTCCCTCCAGAAGTTTCAAGTTTATCCCTAGGAATACCTAGGAAAATGGTGAGGTTTCACGTCAGCCCTCAGCATTTTGGATATTGTCTGTGTGCTCAGCACTGGCCAGTCAAAACCCCAAATATTGTCCTCATCTCCTAGACATTCCCCTCCCCTGAAAAACTAACCAACAGAGAGGAGATTTAGCTCAGTGCTCTTGTTCCTGCTGCTTCCCAGCCTCGGGTTGCTGTGTTTGTGGGAAAGCTTTGGAAAAGGAGAGTGGAGGGATTAGCTGGGAGGGAAGGGAAAGCCATGCAGCCTACGTGGGGCAAGGTCAAAAATGTGCTAAGCTCTGAATGGGTGTAAATGCCAGACAAGGTCAGGGCAAAGACAGCCCTGGAAGCATTAAGATGTCCAGTTTTCCAGTTGCCAAGGAACACTCAGGTACATTGGAATAAACAGTGTTTGAGGCAGGAACAATTTATGGACGACTGCTGAATAGGATTGTGGTTATTATCGATGGGGTCTGCGTGCCTCTTGCACTCACAGGCTTTTCACAGTCCACTGTCTGAGAAAATTGGTGCTCTCCAAGCTGAGTGAATACCCAGGAGTGCAACGAAAGGCCAGGGTGAGGGTAGGGTCTCCTGCTGCTTTGTGTTGGTACAAACTCCTGGGTTTTGCTCTGCAGGGAAAGCAGCTCCCCTTGGCTCAAATTCCCCTTTGTGAGGTGGCATGAGAAGAAGGGCAGAGACCACAACTCTGGCCCAGAATGATTTTAATGAAAGCAGCAAAGCTGGTCATTTCTGCCTCCCCTCTCCCTAGCCATCAGTGGTGTGTGTCAGCCTGGTTGCTCATCGAGGATCAGATAGGGCTGTCTCAGTGTGGGCTGGTGCTTTGCAAGTTTAATTGCACAACCCTGCTCCCAGCTCCAGAGCTGCTGACCTGCAGGGCCAGCCAGTCCCAGTGTGGGATGGCAACGGGGCCAGCTGGACCGACAGGGGTGGAGGGACAGACCCCACTGAGTCAGGGCAGGACATCAGCCCCACTCCCTGGGACTTCCCTGCCTGGGACTTCCCTGGGGCTCTGATCTCTCCAGACTCGCTCAACACCTCCCTTCCCACCTTTGTCACCTGTGCATGAACCCTGTGTTTGGATCTGGATAGAAAAAACGCTCATCAGCATTTTTCAGGCTTGTGGGTATCATCTGCTGCTCATCCTTGTGAGATAGAAATCCATCCCCTCCCAAGAGATCTGGAATTATTAATTGCTGCCGTAAATCAGCAGAGTGTGCTGTGAGCCAGCCGTGACAAATCTCTTGGGGAGCAGCTATGCAAACAAGATGGCTGATAAACACACAGGAGGGAATACACGGGAAGCTCTGTGGAATGGAAAAAGAGGAATAATTAATTTTTTTAAAAGGAAAACAGTATTTAATGGGCAATTTCAAAATGAGGATTTATAACCTTTCTTTATTATTTTTTTTTCGGTGTAAATTGTGAATGTACAGCTTGATGAGTTTTACCAAAAGCAGTGGGAGAACCAGTGGAAAATCTGAATAATATGATAGCCACAGGTAAAGGTGGGCAAAGACTGGGAAGGGCAGAAGATGGGGACAATTTCATATTTTCAAGACAAGCTACATCAGATTGGGCAAGGTGGAATAAAAGATCTCCACAGAGACTGTCAGGAGTGGGCTGTGCTGGGGTCCAAGGGAGAATGGAGAAACGAACAAAGGAAGATGTCATCCAAGTCTGGAATATTGAGTGGAGCTGGAGCAGTTTTTGGCTGAATCAGACCCGCAGGAGGTGCTAGATGTGGCTACAGGACACACGGACACATTCCTGCAGTGCAGTGGGAGAAATCCAGTGGAGAAACCAACTGCAGTCCACACCAAGGGCCGCTCAAGCCAATGCTATTATTAGGTACTCTCATTAAAAAGCCTCAAATTCACTAACAAATTATTCTTTAAAAAAAATATATATCCTCTCCATCTGTTTTCCAGCTTCTATACCAAAATTCTAATTTAAGACATTAACTAAGATGGAAAAAAGATTTTCCTTTCATTAACTTTGAGTGTATCCAATTTACATTTCATATGTTTCCATTATTTTTTTTTTTTTATTTCCTGAAGGGTTTGTTTTCTGAAGCACAATGGAAACACCACACTGATTTTTTTTTTTTCTTTTTTTCTGCAAGCATTTCTGAGACTTCAGAGGGTGCACCTCCATTTTATGAACCTGTCAATGACTCTGGCCACCTTCCAAGTCCCCTGGGGCAGGGGAATGTTAAGCAGTTGAAGCTCCCAAGCAGTAGTACCATGATGATCCAGGACTATCCAGACCTTAATTACGTTTCTTTGTGCTGACACCTGCCAGTAAATACAGAAAGGGATGCACCACTTGTGTGTTCATCTCTGCAGAGAAACGTTTGGATTTGTTCTTCTCAGCAGCAGCTGGTGGTTCAGAATGGACATTTTGCAGCCTCTCATAAACACACTTTGTGCTGTACATAAAAGTGCCTTTCTGCATGTTTGATGTTCTGAGAGCTCTTGGTTTGGCAGCTCTGGCTGGTGATACCCCTGAGCCACAAACAGCTGGAGCAAATCCTGGGGAATAATCCACAAAATCTGCTACTGGGCAGTGCAGGGGATGGACAACCAGGAAAAAACTCCAATTTCACCTGGTGCAGCTGTGCTGGTGTTACTGAGCCTCACAGCACCCAGAAGAAACCACTGCCAAACGTGTCAGGGGATTATGAGGAGCTGGTGGAGTTTACAGAAGGCACTGCCAGCTCTGCCAGTTGCAAGTCATGCAGCCATGGCAGGGCCATGCCAAGAAAAGCATTTAGCAAAGGATCCTGCGTTCCCTCCGCTCTGCAGCTTGCAGATTAGAATTAATGCTTTGGAGTGGTATGTAAAAAAGTTCAGTGTCTCTTGTCTGGAAGGCTAAAAATAGGCTGGCAGTAAGAAAAGGGACAATAACTGCCAAATTAAATCAATATAATTTTTAATCAGCACGCAGAATAAATGATACCATTTTAGGCTGCGCTGTAAAAAATGTTCCACAAACTTTTATAAGGAAACAAACACAATTCCATTGGCTGGATTTTCCCCTGTAGGTTCAGAAATTTTATTTTATTTACTAATGTAAATACCTTCCCTTTCCATACTCAGGCCAACATACATATTGATATAAGGACGGCAAACTTTTCATTAATATTAAAACCTCCTCTCAGCAATGGGGAATGATGATTTATGCAAAAAGCTTACTTTGTGGGAAAATGAAGTTTTGCGGCTTTGCATTTCATGCATTTGTCCTCTTCACGTTATGAATTCC
>NW_008236924.1:4820210-4834333 GCF_000691975.1 Corvus brachyrhynchos | reverse complement strand
TTGAACTCAGTTATTACTGCAGGGAAGGAGGAGATTCTCCTGAGGGCCAAACCTTCTGCTGTTGTCATCGGCCCATTAACTTCAGGTTGTTCTGAAGTCAACAGGACTCCACAACCTTATACAGAGAGTTCTTCTGACAATAGAAATGCAAATAAGATGGCAAACCCTTCTTTTTGAAGCTTCTTTGGCTGTTTCTTCTGTCTTTGAGGGTGGTTTCTCCAATGAAAATCCTCTTGTGCTCACAGACCCGATATGAATGTCTGTGTATCGATTTATGGAAAGCTGCAAGGATGCCATTTTTTGGAATGCCAGTTTGAGATCATTTTTTGTAAAATCTGCCTAGCACAGAAACTGCACTGTCTGCGAGTTTGTCCAGGGTTTATTGCCAGGATTATTTACAGTAAGGCAGCAGGACTGTGGTCATGCTGGTCGTATTCAGATTGAATAATTCTTCCCAGTTCTAACATCTTCCCTTTCTAAGACACCCCTGAAACCCTCCTGGGTGTTTTGGAGCTTTCTTCCCTGTGTTTTCTTCCCTGTGTCATCGCCAGGATGATCAAGGGGATACTTTCAAGGCACAAGAGGAGCTCACACACAATTTATTGCACACATTTTGCTCCGTTGCAAAGACTGAACTTCCTCCTGAGCTGTGCTGAGACCTCACTGCAGTTACCCCGAGTTTACAGATACCTGTGTGAATTTGTGTTTCCAGAGCTGTAACTTCAGAGTTCACAGAATCTGAGAATATCCTGAGCTGGAAGGGACCCACAAGGATGATCCAAGTCCAGCTCCTGGCCCTGCACAGGACACCCCAACAATCTCCCCATGTCCCTGTGGTGTTATTCCCACCAAATCCTACAAACAGCTCAGCAGCTGGCTCAAAATCTCAATGAGTTCTCAAATTTGCAAGAATTTGCCGAGTTCCTGCGTTGCAGGACCTTTTCTCAGCTGGGTGAAACCCAAGGGGCACTGTGGGGCCTCATGGTGGAAAATGCAGCCCAGGCAGAGCCGTGGTGTAGGATCAGGAGGTTATTTCCTCATCCCCACTCACACACAGACAACTCCTCGTAAACTGCAGCACAAACCCTCCTCCCAGTTTACACAAAGCCGGACAAAATAGCTTTTTATCTAAGCTCTGTGGGCCACGTATATGAAACGAAGTTGCCAAACACAAATTAATGTGTAATTATTTTTCTTGCCTGAATCACTTTCTTTCATGTGTCATAACATGCAGAGTAAATAGCACCACACCTTTTTACTTTAATTGTGGTAATCTGATCTCTCAGCCACAAGAAAGCCTCCTCTAATGCCTTCTTTAGAATGGACTTTCAAGGCAAAGCAAGAGCAGTAACTGTAATAATCACCTCTTCTTTTCTTCTGCTGTCAAAATGCAGGGGGGTTGTTAAACTAATCAAGGACCAGGACCACACGGCAAAAAAATAAATGCCCTAAAAGACAAACAGAGGTGAATGTTTGACAGGTAAATTAAGGTGATGGTGGGATTATTTTCTTTTTTTTCTGATTTGCCTGGTGACTAATTATTTATGGGGTAAACATGAGGCTGTCTGGCTTTATGGTAATATCATAATGGGAACCATGTTATATTGTTTATCTGCTGGGATTGTCTCGGAGTTTTGAGGAGCAGAACTTAATAGTGGCAGGTGTCAACTCAGTTTGATCATCAAGGATCTCCTGTGCCCAGAGGATCATTAAGATAAATAGAATTTCATTAGCTGGGTTTGGGTCATGTTTTGCATTGAGTCCTTGGAAAAGAAAGGAGACAGGGATTTACCTCAGAGCAGAAAATCTCTTTTACTATTTACAAGAACAACTCCTTTTCTCCTTATTTTCTATCACCATCATTCCCTGACCAGTCACAGTTTAGGAACAAAAACCTTCATCCAAAATTGATCTTATGACAAAATCAAATGGAGAACACCAAAAACGGTTGCTCCTCCAACTGCCTTCATGCTCTAATACCCACTGAGGTGCAAGAAAAATCTTCTCAGAGACCTTGGGAACAGCTGGTCCAAGCCTGAGCTGCTTGACCAGGTCTTGGGAAAGGCAGGCAACAACTGCAGGAGTTGGAGTCTGGTGATGGAGGAGGTGAGGCCTGGGACAGAATTCAAACTTAACGGTGAAAGACCTTGCTGAGCTCCTCTGTCAGCTCCACTGCCTTTTGCTGTGGTGGAAAATGGTAGGAAAGGATGATTTGAGATTGAGTACAATCATCTACCGCTTGAAGCCAAGCAAAGCAGCCCCGTGATTCACCCCCTGTGCAGGTGGGAAAGGAGAAACCTTCCACGCTGTCTGGGTTCCCCACAGGCATAACAGTGCCCTTCAATCCACTGGAAAGAGCCATTCCCCATTCCCTGTTGGCAGTGTCCCATAACCTGGTTATTTCCAGGGCAATTTCAAGCTTTGAGCCCCATCAGTGCCCCCCCAGCGCCTCCCAAGGGGCTGTGCTGTCCTACCCCGGGTGGCAGAAATTCCGCGAGGTCACAGAGGGTGTGGATTACAGACCATGGTGAGACTCTGAGGGTTTTCTCTGCAGCAAACAGAACTCTGGGAGAGGCTCTCACACCATCCCTGCATCTTTTGGGTCTCCTGCTCTCCTTGTGGCTCCCTGGTGGAGCTCTGCTGCCAAAGGCCCTTGTTGACCTCCTGTTTAGGTAAGGTCTGACTACATCCCTGCTGCCTTTGCTGGGTTTGGTGTTGGCTGGTTACACAGAAAGCCCTGCAAGTCATCATCACATGCTGATTTCAGCAAGTCTCCTGATTCCTGTGCCGGAATCCAAGGAGCTCATTGCAGCTCGTTATCCCTCCTGTACACACCTCTCCTGCCCAGCAGAAGGAAATGACCAGCAGATGGTTGTTCAATTTGCTAGGAAGAGTTCTGGGAAACCATTCCTTTCCCCAGAGCTGTGTACACTGATCCACCCTACAATACACTTGGGGGGGAACCTATTTAGCTGGTGTAGTGTCAGTTCATTTATCTTTATATCGTTTCTGTACTAACAACATCACTGAAGTCACAAAGATCTTAGAAATACCTTATCAAAGTCTTTGAAGTCAGATTTACCCAACTTAACAAGCGGCTTAACCAAACATCCTCATCGCCCAATGCCAAAACATCCTCTTCACCCAGTCTAAACACATTCTGCTCACACAAATTAGAGCCCGACAAGGCCTTACTCCCTTATTACCCAGCTGACAAAAATACCTCCTTCTGCGTCAGGAGCACAGCGTCAGACGCAGCATCCTGCTCCTGTTTCTGCTGAAGGTCCCCCTGTTAGAGGTTACACTTGTACAGCTCCCCAAAAGATCACACATAGTCAATAATCCCAGCATTGTCTACATTTTCTGTTCCTTCATGACAGCCAAGATGGGGAAAAAAAAGAGGGGAACAAGAGAAATTAATCAGTTGCTCCAAATAAAGATCGTTATATTTGCAGAGAATTTGCTTGGTGGTTTGATTATCAAGCACAGGATGGAGGATGGCCTCTGAGTCTGTGCTGAGGGCAAAATCACTTCTGGGATGGCCAAGTAAAAGTGGTTGTCCCCATTTACCCCAAAACCTTTATCAGTGTGGCAGGAGGCAGCTGTTAGAATGAAAAGGGTGATATTAGAAGTCTCCAGATGGAGCTCCTGCAGCACCAAACCCTGGCACTGGGTCTGGTGCCTCTCTCTCCTTTCGGGGTGAACCATCCACCCACAGACCTGCACCCAGCATGGGCTGGTTTATAATAAGAGCCTCTTTCATCTAAACTAATCAAAGCCATCAGTTTACAGGAATCAGTGTCTGGAGAGGTGCCTCCACCCTCTGCGTGAGAGCGAGATGTTGTAGATGCAAACAGGACGGAAGCACCGTGTAAACCTTTAAGCAAACAAAAAAGCTGTGAGGAAAACAAGAGGAGCTGTAAACTACAACCACCCAGAGGGCAGGTGGAACGCTGGCAATGAAAATTTGTGTGGCTCCTTCTGTGGATTGAGAAGAGTTGAGCTATTGGGCAAAAGGATTTGACTCCTTGGAGCTGCATCAAGCTGCGAAATATTTTCAGAGCTTGTCTCGTCTCCTCAGCCTGGTGCAGGTGTGAGAGCTCAGCCCCACAAGAGGCACAATGTTCTCCTGCTTTCTGAGTTTTTTGATATTTAGAACCTTCCCAACCTCCAGGAGGGACATCAGAAAGGGTGACAGTGGTGTAAGAAGCAAACGGAACATCACTTAAAAGTAATTCCACTATTGGACAACCAACTTTCCTGACTAGAGGAGGAGGCCAAAGACAAATGTGTTGTTTCAGGTCCATCCCTAGCAGCAATTGTAGCAGGAAGAATAAAAACAAATATGCAGCAAAGTGAAATAAGGAATAAAAATGTATATACAGTGCTTACATATTAAAAATATTCCTTCTAAAGGGAGTGCACCCACACGCTTATGGCCTTCTGCATTGTAGAACTTGAATTTTTTATTTTAAATGGAATATGTATAAAATACAGAGAATATTTATAATATATATAAAATATTTACAAAGCATGTAAATAATCTCCAGCCCATCCAGGTAATTGAGATGCACATATTTCCCACAAATTATTCCAAGCTGGTGAAAATTTTGCCTTAGGTCATAGTCACAGCAATGAAACAATTACCTCACATGTTTATATCTGTGAGCAAGTGGTTAAGTATTGAAGGACTCTGTTGGTTAAAAAAAAAATATCTGTGAAACTTGATGAATTTTTAATTTTGATAAATTTTAAGTACTTTACCATTCGAATGCCCAGATTAAGTGATGTCCTTTATCACTGGGACAGGAATCCTTGGTGCCTTGTAAACTGCAGATGTGAGACCAGGTGTTTATAAATTACACAGTACAACAAATACACTGCACTGAAGGCTCATCTATTATGAATTCAAACAGTAGCTTTAATCCTCAAATTTTATTCCCTGCTGGGTAAACAGTCATGGGCCAATGCCAAGGATGACAACAGAACACAATGAAGACAAGCAAAACGAAATATTGCTTTATCTTGTTTGTATTCCCCAGAAGTCAAAAGGTTTAGAATGACAGGAACCTTTCAGTGATTTGCAGGGATCTCTCCTGACAGATTTTCCTGTGCTCTCTGGCTTCCCCTGCTTGGCATCCCCAGACAGGCAGCCTGTGACTCCCACAGCTCCTGGGACTGGTGGAGAGAGACAGATCCGGCACTTCCCTGCTCCAGGTTCCTCCTGAAGCTTCCCAAAAGACAGGACAAGCATGGACAAGGTGCAGAGGATATTTTATTAGGAACAGGGGATTTCCTTAGATCACTAATGAGGAATTAGATCTTCCCCTTTTTTCTCAGACATGAAATATCAAGGGAAAGAAAATTGTCCCCACCCTTTACCAAATGCCTCCCTCACTTCCTAGGAACCTGAAATGATTTTCCAGAAGTTCTCCTCCCGGCTGCCAAATCCCATTTTTGTTGGGTAAGTATTTACTGCAAGCTCAAGACAGGCTCCTACCAGAGTTTTTTCCACCCCACCCTTCCACCCTGCATGTACATAACAAGGCAGTTATTCATGGCCTGAGCACAGGATGAGATGGAAACTCCTGGAGCTGGAGATGGGATTCAGACAGGCTGGGAAACGTGGCAGCCTAGGAAGGATGTTGGCCAAGAGTGAGGACAGAAACATCTCGCAGAAATTGTTCTGCTGCCTGTGGTTCTGGTGGCTTATTTTTAGTCTGGTGTGGTACAGGAGGCATCCTGTTGTCCCAGTTGCCTCCAGGGATGGAGGGTGAGCTTTGCAGGGCACAGCTCTACCCGACAAGCTGGACCTGAAAGCTCTGACTTGAGTGTTGCCCCAGCTTTAGTGTTGCCTCTCTTCTGGGTGAATCGATTCCATTTCTCTGAGTCCAAAGGGATCAGGGGGAATGCTGGACAGCAGTGATGATCTACCAGTCCTGCCATCCAAGGTGGCCTGGTTTGAGTCAGTTTGAGCACTTCTGTTTCAAACTATTTTGTATCATATTGGAACAGGAAAATTGGAGTTTATTAGGCAGAATAAAATCAAATAAAGAGAAGTGAGAGAAGGGCACAGAGCATCAAACTTCACCTTTGGATCAAGTTCTATCCAGGCATATGAACCTTAAAGCTGCACAAAGTCAATTTTGGATATTAGACACTCCCAAGATCTTCAAAAAACTCCTGGCAAACATCAGTGTTCACACACACACAGGTGAATAAACATCTCTTTGAAACACAACAGTGCCAGAGGAAGAATGCTGGAGGTGAGGGCCATCTGCTCAGAACCCTCGTCCCAGAAGGCTGAAAGCCACACGTGGGATCCATTTCCATGTTCCCTCACTCCTATAATCCTTCTCTTTGTCAACTTGTGCTTGTTTTTACTGTAAGAGCACAAGATTGATTTTGTCTTTGATCTCGGCTGCGGCTTCGAGGTGCTGTAAATGCACAATAATTATGTCATCAGCAGCCTCTTGCCCCATGTGTGCTTGGGGATATCGTGTACCAACAGTAGCATTCCTCCCTCCACGTGGAGAGATCAGACTGGAGATTGTCTGCCTCTCATTAATGCACAGAGCTCTTGTGAGACCTTCAGTCCTGGTACTGCCTCTCCAGTCTTTGTCCCACTTTTCTCACTCAGCTGGACAGGACTCCTGGCTCAGGCGTTAAAGGAATATTGGCAGCTGCTTCTCCTATGTTCTCCCAGTTATCATGAGGAGCCAAAGGGCCAGAGCAAGCTGAAAGCTGCTTCCTACACAAAGTGTAAAATCCTGTACAAGACAACAGTGAGGAAGGTCTGATGCTGAAGGGCATGAAAGAGAACCCTTTAGAAACCAAAATAAGCTCTTAAATAATAACCCTGACCAGAGACTGGCAGGAGGAATCCCAGCAAGTCTGCAAATCGCTTCCCTGAATGGTGAAATTCCAGCTGGGTTTCCCGTAACAGCTTAACCTGAGCAGGTACAAGGTATGTGGCTACACCCATCTGCCCATTTTCCCTCCCTGCCTCTCACAACCATACCCATGATCCACTCCTTCCATTTTGTCAACTTTATCTTTCCCTTGTCTCACTTTTCTCATCGCATTCTGGTTTCAACGTAGCCATGCCAGGAGCTCTGTGCTTCAATCTAGGACAGAGAATGGTTGAGTGACCAAAAAAGTCTCTGTGGGCAACAAAATCCTTGGTCTCACACTCTTTGTTTTCTCAGGATGTACCTGTTTGATCAGTTATAGCTTGATTTCAAATCTGAGTGACAATTTCCGTACTTAACCCATCTCTCCTTTTTGGGAACAGAGCAGGAGCCAAATTTTCTTCCTATTTCCTACAAGACCATGTAGCGACAGGACAGGAGGGAATGGCTTCACACTGACAGAGAGCAGGTTTAGATTGGATATTAGGAAGAAATTGTTCCCTGTGAGGGAGGTGCACAGGGTTCCCAGAGAAGCTGTGGCTGCCCCATCCCTGGAAGTGTCACGTTGGATGGGGCTTGGAGCAGTCTAGGATGGTGGAAGGTGTCCCTGCCCATGGCAGGGGGTGGAATGAGATGATCTTTAAGGTCCCTCCCAACCCAAACTATCCCATTATTCCATGATTCTATTTCCCTTGAGTTATATTCCACTCTTTGGTATCATTGCCTCAGTCAAAGGAACCCTTGACAGCAGATGTCCACCACGGCCACCACCCAAAGAAATCTCTCTTAAATATGGGAACATCATTGTGTTTAGGTGTTAGGACTAACACAAACACCAGGGAGTTTTCCTGATCCCCACCCTCCACCTCTGCTGGTAGAAAGAATCAGTCAAAAATCCGTCCCTACCAGCAATGCTGAAATGTTGTGGGAAAAGGCCAGGAAACCCCACAAACCCCACTCCTTTTAACAACATGCAATAAAATCATCGCTCTCTTAAATTAGAGTGATCACTTTGTTAATCAGTGGACTAAAACAGGCTCAGAGTCACAGTGAGCTTTGAAAGTCACCAAGCACATCGGCAGGGCTGTGAAAAAATCCACAGGAATGAAAGTCCTTCCCCAGCACTGAGAGAAAGCCAGTGTTCTGCCATGTACCTGTGCCTGTAGGTAAAGGGTCTGGCTGATTCCTGCGGGGCAGCATGAATCCCATCAGGAAATGCATCTGGGATCATTCAATACTGTGGGTTCCCCCATCAGTGAAGCAGACACACAACCTACGGGCAACGTTCCATTCAGAGCCCAACTCATTTGTCGTCAACATTTCATCAGAATCCCACACTGTAAACTCAGCCCTGCTTTGGCATTGATGGGGATTCTCAAGTTCTATTGTGGTCCATGAGACAAACAGCAGCTCAAACATTTTTTCACTTTGTTTCTACTCACTGGTCTCACTGGTGAGCCAGAGATATCCACTTTTAAAGAGGAGCAGGATCATTTAACTTGCTCTTGCCCTTTTTTATGCCATCCCTGTATCTGTATCTGCTGTTGGGAGCAGGCCACTGAGCCAGGCAGACCCAGAGCCTTGACCTTCTTTATTCTTTCACCTCCTCGCTGACCCCAGTTTGGGATAAGTGCATCTCATAGTAAGGAAGTCAACAGCAGTACCTGTAGAGGTTCCAAGAAGTCTAAGAAAAGATAGGTGTGTTAATTTATTTTTGATACTTTTGGGTGGAGCCCTCCCACTCATGGCAAGCTGCCACTGGATCACAAGCACGTTACCCTCTTGCTTCAGAGCCTCCTTCCCTCTCCCCCAGGTTTGGCTCGATGTGATTCCCACTGCAGATGTCTTTGAAAATGTTCAAGCTGTCGTTGGTAGATGGAAAAGTAGATGCACAGCGTGTGACCCCTTTGTGAAGAAACTGTCTCTCTGCTCTAACATACGCTCAGATCTTGTTATTATTCTCTGTGGTGGTGCGATTTTGTTTCTTTTTTTGGAAATCATCCCTACAGACTCGTTGTGATTAAATGTCTGATGTTTAAAGCTTCCATGAGCCTTTTAAGTCCTGTTTTGCAGTTTGGGCTTTAGGCCTGGGAGGTCTACAGTTCAAATCTCAGCACATTCCTCACTGCTGTTTTTAATTATGATTTGATATGGACATTATTGCTGCAGGGATCTCTCTCACACTTCAGAACACACAGTTTACCAAAAGTCAGGAGACGCCAATCAAATTGGATCCCAGTTCAAAAGAACAAGGCCTGTAGCGGCCTCATTTTGTGCCGAGAGAAGTATTTGGTTGATGTTTAGAAGTGACATACCTAGGGGAGGGAGAAAACATGAAAAGACCAAGGGGCAACCCAAAACCAAAAGGCTCCTAGTGGGGTGAGATATGCCCGGCCCTGGATCACCTGGGGAAGCAGCTTTGCAAACTCAATATCTGCCCCTCCTTGGCTCCCTTTGTCACATAACTGTAACATAATAGTGCACTCCTGCACGTCCTTTCTGCATGGCCTGCAGATTGCAACTGGGGAAATAGGGGAAGGGAAAATAGGCTGACTTGTTTGAATTTTGTGACACGAATAAATTCTGGGATCAGGAGAATTCATTCTGCCTTTATACCCTCAGCTCTGAAATACATTTGGCACAGATCAAGGCGTGCCCCATCTGAGCATTGTCTCTCCCTGCAGCTGATAAGGGAAGCAGAGGAGCAGTGACAGTCCCCAATCTCATGGCTGCTCACAGCAAGCCCTGGCTCTGACTGCTTATGGAACTCAGTTACTTTCCTAAATATCCACATGTCCATCCCAGCTCTCCCTGTCTTTAATTCCTAAAACTGAAACAGCAAAAAAGGTGTCTTTGGCTTTACACCATCTTTTCTGCTTAGCTTTGGGTTTCTTGGGAGTGGGTCTGAGCCATCCCAGCTGAGAAAGAAAGTCCTTTTTACCAGAGCACGCTGTCGGGATGCTGATGACTTTGGCTGCAAGGCAGCTTTGATCAGGACTTCTACAGTGGGTAAGTATAACCACAGACACTTTAGTAAAACTGCTTTTTATTATGTAAACTATACCCACGGCTGCCCTGAATTAAAACAATTTTCAGATGGGAGTCTTTCTATGAAGGGACCATTTCATTTCACTTTGCTTCTTTTCTGGTTTCCTGCATTAAAAAAAGGGAGCCTTGAAAATTGCCTGAAATATTGCATATTCATTTTAAGATCTGCCACTGGGTCATATTTTGCATCAATCAAGCAGCTGAACTTTTATTTGTCAAGCTTTGATTGAGTTTTGTAGTTAAAAATAAAAAGGAAGGGGAGAAACAAGACCAAAACTGGATTTTATAGCAGTCTGGGTTAGAATATAGAGTAACGATAAGGAGTGGGTTTGGAAGATGAAAGAATGAGATTGGAACCTGTGTCTAGCACCAATGAAATGAAAAGAAAGTCCCCAGGGTCAGCAGACAAAGAGGGCACTGAAAGGCCAGTGGGACTAGAAAATTGTCATTTTTCTCAGTGTTAACATTCTGGCCAAGCACTGGGACAAAGATTTTGGAGTTGTTATACAAGTCCTATATAAACAGTTGAATTTCCAGGTTCTGGAATTATTCACTTGGGATTTAAACATGACATTTGCATTCAGTTATCTTCCCCTCTATGCTCATTTTGAGGGTGTGTCAGGTATCAGAAAAATCAGACACTACCAGGGATGTCATGACATCAATCTTCTTTCGTTAAGACAAACATTTCAAAATCCTGTTTGGAGCTTCCAGGCCCAGGAGATGGTTTTCATACCTTGGTCCCCAAGCTGAGCCTTCTCACTTAGAATGATGGGAGGTTGTGGCACTGAAATGATGACAAATGTCCTGTTTTCCCCTTCAGGATGGAAAGGTAAGGCTTGGGTTCCCAGGTTCTTGAAGTTCCTGCAATGCCTATGTAATCAAATTCTTCATCATATTGCTGGCTGAAGAAGGCACAGAGACATGTTTTGAGTGCATATCTATTTCACGGCATGTCCCTCCCCTGCTGTGCAACACACAACTCTGGTACCACCATAATCCAGAACCCATGGAGCTGGAAGTACTCAGGATTGTAATCTGCATAAATGGGGTAGTTTATTTCACAGGGAGTCCTCTGGGAATATAGGAAAAGACAAAGAGTTTGCAAATGCTGAGAACGGTGACAGATCTGGGAGTAAAACCCTCACATGGCTGAGGCAAACTTGGACAGCTCGAACACAAACAGGTTTTCTTACCTGCATTCTTCAGGAATTTTAGCAGTGACAGGTCATCATCTTAAAGTCTTCACATGTGAACTACAACACAGGCAGACCCTTATTTTAAAGTTTTGACTTCAAAACTGTAGCCCAAAACCATGGAAAGGGCTCATTACAGATTCACAAGGGCTCATTACAAATTCACAAAGGCTCATTACAGAGTCACAAAGGCTCATTAGAGTCACAGTGTCCTGCTCTATCCCGAGCTGAAGCACTGACAGGTGGGCACACCTGGTCCCAAGGAGTCTCTGGGATGTGCTCATCTGCCATCCACACAGATTTTGCTTTTTCTCTCAGGATTCTCCACCCTCCTCTCCCAGACTCTGCATTTCAAATGTGCCAGCCTTATAAGGAAGGAATTTTACTACTCCTTCCCACCACCAAAACAGCAGGACTGGAACAAAAGAGAGAGTTTTCTGACTTCAGTTAATTCCTTTTTCTCCTCTGGTTTCCCATCCTCACACACTGGGTTATTATTAAGATTAAAACACTTGCACACTATCAAGGTATCTGCATTCAGAATCAAAAGAATACTGTCATACTTTGCCAGTTTGCCAGCACCATGTGCCAGACTTTCCAGGCTTCCAGCCTCAGATATCATCATATCAGCAAAGAGGAAATATCAGACGTTGGAGAAGTGTTGTACTCCCAGGAATTCACGCAGCCTTGTTTCCCAGCCAGCTTTCTGTTTCTATAAACACCAAAGGAGCTGCACCCAGCTACTGAAGGCAGTAACAGGCTGGGCATGTGATGACTTCCCAAAGCCACATGGTTGCAGTTATATTTCCATACTGGCACTTGAATATTTCCAACAGTTCCAGCCTAAGCATGAGGGCTTGTGGTATCACTAACCCAGACCGTGCTTCTTGCTGTTCTTTCTGTAACTAAAGCTTCTTAGGGATTTTTAGGGTCATTTATTTGTTTTTAAGGAAAATGTAATTTGCAGGTTAAGAATGAGTGCAGGGGGGTCAGGTCTCCTGGGTGCATCCTTCTGAGTTCAGTTACCAGCTTCTCCGTGAGCATCAGTGTGATAGGAATTGCACTTAATGACTGGATATAGAGCCCTTTGAGATCTTGGATGAAGCAGCTTATTGAGATGCAAAATATTCTTTTGAAGAAGAGTATTTCCTCATACTTCTGGGCATGACTAAGAAAAACACGAGAGTAGATGATGTAACTCCGGGCCTGCACTGCTGGCTCCAAACACTCCGGTTGCAGCTGAGTTAGGAAAACTTTATGCTCCTATTCTGGCCACGCTTGAGGGACAGAGCAGCTCAGAAATGCTGTGTGCAGCCAGCCCTCGTGCACTGCAGCTTTCTGTCCCATCCAGGGCTCAGGGATGGCCACTAAATTGGCATTTCTACCAGTCAGCCTTTGCTCCTTCTTAATTAGCCTGTAAATCCCTCCTAAATCCCTCAGGGCAGAGCGTCTGTGGCAGTACAACACCTTTGCACAAGACAAGTAAATCTTTTCCAAGCCAGTTGATCCTGAGACGGAGGAATGGAAGCCTGGAGGAGGCTGGATTCAGGTGCTCCCTGTCCCCTGACAGAGGGAGGGCTGGCAAGGCACAAAGAGGTGTCAATGCTGCCATGCCATCACCAGCAACACAGGGATGGAGCAGATCATCTGTGCTGGGTGTCAACCTGCTGAATTTCCCATTTTATTTGCTCAGAATCCATCTAAATCCTTCTTTCCTCTCTGCTCCCCCTGACACTGTCCTGGCAGCAGCCCCCACACCCTGACCCTTGTCTAGGCCCCCTGTTCAGCTCATGCAGGCCCAGCTTTCATCATCTCCCAGTGGTTTTTTCCAGTCATAAAAGCTGTTATGTGTTCCTAGAAAACTGAAGAAGCATGATCCATTCCTGCAGATGTCTGAAAAAACCAATTTACAAGTCTGCTGTGGCTTCCGTCCAGTGTCCCAATGCTAATGCAGCTCTGGTGCACAAATTAATGCTGCTGAGAAAAACAAAATGTATTACTGAGGGATAAACTATTAGAGGCCTGGGGAAGTATTCATTTTTGGGTGAAAGAAACCCAAACAACTAAAGCATGAAATGAAACAAAAGAGCACAGCTGATTTTTATAACTTCATTTACATATTCTGTGTGTATCCTAAAGAAAAAGTTTCCTGGAATTGTGGGATACATCCACAATTTCTTTGACTCGGAGCTGTCATGCTGGCCTGCCCACAGCAGGCATGTGTTTTCCATACATAAGCTCTTTTTATGATTAAATGTATTGAGCATATGTAAGAGGAGTGTGGCAATGTACAGCAGCTGAAATTCCGATTATTGAGTGGCTGCTGGATGAGAATTCACTTTCACCCAATGTGTTTGAGGTGAGGACAGGAGGAAAAGGAGCCATCCAGAGACATGAGGGATGGGAACCCAGGGGCATCTTGAGGCTCCCTGACTTGGCAGCAAAACCCAATTTTGCTTCCTGTGGGATGGGGAGAGAGGCCCAGGCTGATGTCTCACAGCTCTGTCCTGGAGGAGTGGAGTAAGCAAAGATCTCTTCCAAGTCAAGCCATGTGTTTCAGCTCCCGGGAGAAGAAAAGGCAAGTGATGGTGCATTTTTTTGCTGCTGCGCAGCTTTGGAGGAGCAGCCCAACATCTGCAGGGAGCAGCAAGGCTGAGGCTGCTCAGAACCTGCTGCCCCAGCAAACGCCGGCTCCACCTGCACCAAAACCCAGCTCAAGCATGCCTGGAACATTTAATAGAACACCATAATAGTCAGGGAGGACATTATGCTCCATCTCCCCCTGTGGTCTCAGACAGAAGAGGAAGAAAATGACAGACAGGCAAAGGGTTATTCTTTTATTTCCTTCTGCTTTCAAGCCATGAGGGAACAGGCTGGTAGGTGTTGCACAGGAGAAAGTGTAAAAATTCAGGCTGGGAAGACAGACAGAAGCTGGCTGAGGGAGTGGGTGTGTTTGGGTCAGAGCAGG
>NW_008236924.1:4799291-4820117 GCF_000691975.1 Corvus brachyrhynchos | reverse complement strand
ACTGCTCTGAGGAGGAGCACAGCAAAACTATGTGTCACCAGACAGCAGCTAAAGAGGAAGAAAATGCAACAGGAACTGGAAGAATTGTTATTTTTTAAATTCTTGCTCCCCAGGTCATTTTTTGACCAACTCAATTTTTCCACTTTCACCTTGGTTAAAGCAGTAGAATACCATTTGTGCTTAGGAGAAAGGTGTATGTTTGTAATTAAATGCAATGTAGCCAGTCTGTATTGCACTGTGGCTAAAAATTCTTTGGTGACAGGAAATCTCCAATGAAAATATTGCTTGAGAAAGAAGTAATTAAAGCCTGGGTAAGGCTCTCATACACTGTTTCTAGAGACAGCTCCTTTTAACTCAACCTGCTTTTTCTTGACGTTTGTCACACGAGCTGCTTTGCAGCTTTACCACAAAGCAGGGATTAACCTGCAGTCAAAGAGATGCAGGAGTTTCCTGAGCTCCCCACCACAGAAAAATAAGAAGCCAGAGCAACCCACCAGTGCCATGGTTTACCTCTGTGTGATTTTATACATAGGGGAGAGAGGGAAAGAATTACACTTTGCCCCCAGGTTCAGACTGCTTGGTAAGAATCTCAGACACTTTAAGTAGGCGCCACAAATTGTGTAAGCCCTGACCTGCTGGCTCACTGCCTAGTTCACATGACAGAGATATCTGATGGTTTTGGCAAGGCAGATTGAGGTGGAAAGGTGCCTAGAAACCAAGAGAAACAGGGCAGCCATCCTAAGGGGGTTGGAAAGGAAACAGATCTGTAAGGTGCAGCCCTGTGCTCTCTGGGGAGAAAGAAAGGAGTGGGATTTTGGTTATAATGAATCTGTTTGATTCCTTTCATTTCCTACCACACAGATAGGAAGCAGGAGGAGTACATTTATATTTTGAAGGCAAAGGGGTCCCTTCAATCCTCAGGGCAGTTTTTAAATGAGTGTAATGACACTGAGTGTGTGCTTGGCCCAAAGCAAAGCCACTCCACTTTTTCTATAGCTCTGTTCCTTGTGCAGCATCTTGTCTCCAGGATGTGGGAGTGTGAAAAACAGAATAACACACATACAAGCATTGCTCCTCTGGGGTGCCTTTTGAATCAGGGCATTTTCCCCTTTCCTCAAGCTGTTGCAGCAGTGAGGTGGAGGCAGGCAGCTGCCAGATGTGATATTGCCTCAGGGCACAATGCAATATGCAGTCAGGAAAATAAGATGTTGGATGCAGGAAGCATCACTCATAAAATTGCTGCTCCCGAGAATTCCCCCCCCACACCTTTTGCTCAAGTGCCTCTCTGCCCTGGCAGTCCAATATTTTCAAAAGTGAGCCTTATAAAAAGATTTGTTATCGACATTGAAGCACTGCTAAGAAGAAAGTAGGATCCATGAAGTGCTTTTGATCGTCTGTCACTACAATTCCACCACTCTCACACTGAGGACAGTGCAGCAAAGAATAGAAAGAAGAAGAAAATAGGAGAAGAAATAGAAGAAGAAAATCACTGAAATCCAGTAAAGTGAAGGGTGAAGGTCCTCAAACTCTTTCTTTCAGCTATCACACGTTACTCACTTTGCACAAGCTCTCTCCACAGATATTTCTTTTCTTCACTAGGTTCCCTACCAGGCAACTGACTGGGGCTTTAACTGCCATTAGCAAATGAAAGACAGCGAGGTAATTACGAATCAGGATGTCAGAAAGGGAGAATTATTTGCTGAGTGATTTATTGATGATTAATTTTGGACTAATGTTCTTGTACACACCAAGCTCGTATTACTCACAACCAGTTCATAACCAGGCAGCTCAAAAAGCAGCTTTGTTCTAATTGTATTCATATAAATCCATCCTACAACTGAGCAGCATCAGGAGATTTGCTTGTCTGACTCCTCTACCACAATGGTGTCGTTTTTAAAGCCTGTTCCCTACTGCCATATTTATTTGATTTACGGGTAAAATTTGTAAAATAGTCCCATCAGAAAATGAGTCCTTAAAGCATCTTAGAAAACCTATAACAAAAAATATTCACCAAAGGGCTCCCCTGTGCTATTAGTATTTGTACTGCTGTGGTGCCTGAGGCCCCAGCTGAGATCAAGGCCCCGGTGGTGGCCAGTGTACAACAAGATAATGAGAGACAGGTTTCCCTCACTGCCCTGCCACGACCAAAAAAAAAAAAGAGAAATAGACTGAGAAAAGGTGGCTGAAGAAACAGATCTCAGAAAAGAACCCGCTTCTTCTGTTTCGAAGCCAGATCATCACTAAGATCATTAAATGTGCACCCAAAATTTCGCTGTCAGGTGTTGCTCAGGCTGGAGGTTCAGTCGGTGATGCTGGCACAGGTGCAGAGCTCCTAAGTCACATCCTGCCTGTCCAAAACTTGAGTTTGAGGACAAAAACAGCTTTGCCCTCTCTCAGCTGCAGGTTACTGAAGAAAGAAGGTCCCAGAGCAAGCAGGGCTCTGTAAAGCAAAATAGTTGATCTGATGTTGCAACACAGAGCATGAGGCAGGAGCAGAAAGGCCCCTCTGGATGGAGCAGGAGCTCAGAGAGCTCATGTTACTAATAAGACATCATTACTGATTTCTTCCACTTCTCAGGTTTGATTTAGAAAATCATTTGTGGACAATGATAATTCATCGACTTAAGTTCTTACACAGAAATCCACAAATTGTGCAATTGATTCTGCCAGGCCCGAGACAACGGGGCTGGCTCAAGGTTTATCTCAAAGGATTATAAAGTGTAATTGGCAAAATGTCAATTCCTTATTATTGCTTTTCACAAGCCAAAAAAGACTGTGTTAAATTGGGGTTAAGGCTGACCTTACAGAACAGCAATTTAGGGTAATTCCAATCGCCTTAAAAACACTGTATCACTAAAGCAAATCTGTTAAAATCCAGGAGGTCAAAATTAAGGTTAAAATTACAGAAAAAGAAAACATGTATTAATGGTATGGAAATTCCATGCAAACATTCCTGGCCCTGTCAACTTCAGAAGAAATTCTCATGTGAAGTAGCTGGTTTTTTAAGTCATCACCAAATGCCATTATCCTTTTCTCTCAAGAGAACATTTGCTGCCACTAAAAGACCTCTCATTCTACTGGGATAATCAGAGAAAGGGTAGGTTTTGAGATGAGAAAAGACTAAAAGAACTTCCCATGTTTAACCAGAGTAAATCAAGCAAGATTTATTTTTAGGCAGAGGATATGATTGTTCCTTATAAACATCCCAGTTTACAGGCAGGGAAGGGCATTAAAGCACAATGGTAATGGGAATAAATTATCCAGGAGTGAACTCAGCTCTGAGTGAGGAGGATCCTTGCTGGCAGGGCACTGACACCCCGAAATAAGCTTATATTCTGAACTATTTGGAAAGGCAAAGCTGCAAGCTTAGCTATTAAGGTATAGGTTGATAAATTCTTCAGATCAATTATGCTAAGGGATCTCCAGTGACAGTTTTGACCTGAGGTAAAAGACCTCTGAGATCTTTCTCCTTGTCCATGATATAACTGATGCCAGCAGCTGGTTCACAGGAGGGGGAAGCAAGAATTCATCTCTGTTAGGAACTGCCAAAGCTTCATAGCTATTTAAATTAGATTTTAAAAAAAAAAACCATGGGCATTCAACTGTGTACAAATTAATACTTCATCATGACTGAGATCAATAGGAAATGGCAGCCAGTCTGAGAAGTGGAATTCGTGGGGCATTCCCGAGGGAATTCTCTGTATTTGCTGTTTTGGCAGCTTCTACCAACTTTCAGTTCCTAAGAAAAACATGGGAAAAAATGACCATTAGGGCCATAAAATGAATTCAAATATAGCCCTTCTGTGAGATTTCTATGCATTTTAATTTGATGGGGAATGTCTGTAATGTTCTAGTAAATGTTTCTGGACAAGGGAAGTCAGATGTGGAAGGCAAGATTTATTGAAGAATCTATTCCTTCTTTATTTTAAGTTCCACAAGATTAACTGTTTCCCTTGTAAGTTTTTGGAAAGTTAATTCTGCCATCAAAAAGTAATTGCTGCATTTACAGGGAGAAAGATTTAACAAGCTCAAGAAAATGAATGAACCTGTGCTCATATGAAGCATCCAAGTTCAATCATTTCACAGTGAAAAGCATTTTCATGGCAGGGATTTTTAAGTGCTTCTGGTATTTATAAAGGAGGGAGACCCTGAACTTCCCCCATGCCTCTTTAAGTCTCAATACAGAGCAAAAATAATCATTTGCCTTCAGACTTGCTGTTTTCAAGGATTCTTTTCCCTGTTTTCACAGCAAGTCCTGTAAGGGAAAGTCAGATGGAAGAAATCCTCCAAAAATACAGTGAAGGGAAGAGTAAAATGAGTGAGTGTTGGCTGTTCTGAGCCCATCCAGGATTCAGGGAGGTTCCCAGCTCCTTCCGAAATTCTTCTGAACATCCCAGCCCTCCTGCTCAGCCAGGAGAAATCAACTCACCCCCTTTTAGTATCAAGGCAGAGACAGGTGAGGATTGTTCTCGGCAAACTTTGCCACAAATGATTACTTTTTTTTCCTTAAAGGCTAAGGAAACATCCTGAAGAATCTCTGTGACAGGAGCAAATTTAGTAGGGGAAGCTGAAATATTTGCATTTCCTTTAACCCCCTGAGTTTTGGTGCACAAATACCCCTGAGTCTCTGCCTCTGGGTCGTTCCACACTTTATGAAGCAGAGGAAATCACTGAGTGCTGTGAAGTATTCCCATCTTTGGGGCAATGGGTTGTCCCAGATTTGGCAAGGGAGGACTGACTCCTATCATCAAATTTTCCTTTTCAGAACCCAAATCGTTCCATGACTCCATGATTTTAGGTCCTTGTTCTTTCCTCAGAATGGCTCAAATGAGATTTCATTTAACTCCCCTGGAAGGGATTGATTTTCCTAAAATTCAGCAACGTTATTTCCACCTCTGTCGTTTTCTTTAAAGTCAGGCAGCTCTTATCTGAAATGTGGAGTTGAAGAAATTCACATCAGCTTCTTCTATTTCTTTCTGCTTGTGTGATCGAAAGAGTAAAATAAAATAATAAAACTCTTTTATTACAAAGTGCATTTCAAAGGCCTTGGCTTGTTACTATACAATTAGTGATTTTGTGTTAGCACCCCAGGCCCAGAGCCAAATCACAAAAATAAAGGAGAGAGGATGAAATGTACACGCTTTTTGGGATATCATCACAGGTAAACAAAGAGGGAAAGCAAAGGCACCAACATGAAGCTGCCAGGACTAATTATTGGGTGGGATGTGAGGCACTCAGTGAACAAAGAATGAGAAAAAGCATCCAGTGTTCCATGGCTGCACCTCGTAGGTGTCCACAGGACGCCTCTCCCTAAATTCTGGCACGTTCAGCTTCCAGGGGTTACTCAGTTGTAAGGCTCTGTCGGCCTTTAATCTTGAACTGGATATTGAATATTCTTCTATCCTAAAAGAAACCTAAACCCTCATGGTGCTGGAATATTTGTTAACCAAAAGGTCCTCTAAGCGTGAAGAAAAAACTTCATTTTCCAAGAATGGGGAGTTCAGGTCTAATAAATGTGAAAGCTCACACTGACATTTTTTCATTAACAGGGATTCTTTTCCTGGTTATCCACTTTCTCACTGCTTGTTGGGGGTCAGTACCTTTCAGCCTTCCACCTTTCTGTAAAATACATCTGAAATTAATCCATGTGTTCGACGATTAATAGAAATACAGAGAAAAACATGCAAAAATAGCATTAAATGATCTTTGGGGGTTGGTATTGAAAACACTGCAATAAGTCCTGAAATAGGAATTATTTTTTTTATCTTAAGCAAATGTTTGTGCACAAGCTGTTGAAATGAAATGTGGGACACTGTTAGATGGGATAAATCACAGCTTACATATTGCAAAAGGGATCCTGTGTCGGGAGTTGTCAAACATTTCCACTTGAGGAAATAGATTTTCTCATAGATAATTCTTCCTTGCTTTTGATTATAAAATATCTCATGTGTATCTAGAGTAATTTGCTTGCATGGGATCCAAGTGCAAGCAGGAAACGATTCGGACTATTTTACATTGTCTATTAATTAAAGCAGAGAGAAATTAGGAGGGGTCACAAAAATGTCATCCCTTTGAAGCAACCTCAAGATACAGAAGAACAGACCATAAAGGGCAGTAAAAGCTGTGAGACAGAATAAAACACCTGAGGTCAATGACTCTGAGGTGCAAATAAGGCCCAGGACACACCTGGTGCTGAGTGAACGGTCTGTTTATTAATAAACAGAGATTGGTATGTGGAAAACAACATTTTTCCATCCTCATTCTGAGTCAAGTAAGCAGCATTTAAGTTGGGTTTTAATTGGGCCTTTTGTAGGCAGCAACTCCGTTTGAGAAATTTGGATTTGAAGGAGCTCTTAAGAGCTGGAATTTTCCAGTGCTGCAACTTTGCTTCAGGGGGTCTTGGCTTTTATTGAATGGTCCTTGGATAGGAGCAAAATAAAACACAGCCTTGGCAAGGAAAGGGGATAACGTAAGAGGAAAAGACAATGGTGCAGGAGTCCATGGCAAAAAATCAAAGGAAGGAGTTGTTACACTCATCAGATTGAAAGCAGTGAGGAGAAAAGCAGTAGCAGCAGGACATAGCTGTGAAAACAGAGCCATTGTTTTCGTGCCCTGTTAGACTCAGCACCTCTTACTGGCACTTTTATATCAAAGTTCTTGTCCTGACAACTCATTTACCTACAGCGCCATCAGAAATGGATATTGGCACATTCCTTCTTTCTGACATTAACTGATTCATTAGCTAATAAAATATCACTAATTGCAGAAACGGTGGAGCAAACCAGGGTTGTGGAATATTAATTCTGGTGGCTGATAGCACTGCTGAGCACTGAGAGGGGAGGGTAATCTGATGTGTTCTGCAGACAGAACCGTTTGCCTGACGGAGCATCACATTAATGAGGCAAACTCCGACTTTTGCACAGTGCAGAGATCAAGACATAAATATCAGGGTGTAACCCTGCAGAGGAAAATCCTCTAAAGACTTGTTGAAAGATGTGGTATCAAATGAATTGCTTGCTTCTTAGAGACTGCTTTGATATTTATTGGTTCAAATTGCTCCACTGACTCACTCTTGCATAAGCTTTCATGCCCCATTTTAATCTTGACATTTCGGGAAGCCAGGCTGAGGCAGGGTAATGACTGGGTTTACAAAGGATCAAAATGAAAAAGAAGAAGCTGGGCTGTAATAATTATAGCCTGTGTAAAAAAAAAAAAAATACATACATTGAGAAAAGAGAGTGAGAAATGATCATCCATTAATGAATGGGGCAGCAATGCCAAGATGTTTAGAAAATAGAGCCCTGACTTTGGGAAGTCAGGCAGTGCAGGATTTGTATTTCAAGGTACACAAATAGTTTAGTGTCTGTCTGAGGGTGTCATTGTCTCCACACAATCTCCTGAAGTCACAGAGCTGAGATCTTGGGGATTTATGTGGGAAATAAACTTCACTTGCTCCCTGAATTCTGGGGACATGGGACAACTAGGGAATAGGGAAGGCATTAAATGGGCTGAAATCTATCTTAACCCTTCCAAAAGATGTTCCAGCACTGCAGCTTCCATTTCTCTTCTATTGGTACATGTAAAATGAGATTTATTGTTCAATACGAGGCCTAACTGTGAGCAGGCCGTGAACTTCACCCAGTGCACTCTGTCCAATGGCAGCAGCGGAGGATGGGATAAAGTATGGGGTAAATGTCAGACACCCAGGGGAAAACGTGCCTTACCACATCTTGGGAAGGCCATTTTTCAGGGTAAAACAGGGCAGAGTGAGGCCAGGTCAGCTTTCATGTTTCCAGGTGACCTCTGGGATGTTGTATCTCGGCCTATCCCCACTCCCTGGCAGATGGATAATGGTGAGAGTTTAGTGCCCACTGGAACAAAGAGCATCCAGCGTTTTTAAGACTCCAGGACTGAAAGCATTCCTGGGGCAAACCCTTTTAATAGGGGAAAATACCAGCGTGCTTCAAGTATTAGTAAACAAATTATTCCAAGCAGACACTGAGGCCCACAAGGACAGTGATTCACTGCCTCAGGAATTCATGCCAACTTTAATTCTCACCTGAACAATACCTGGAGCTGCTGGATGCACTGGAGCAGCCTGCAGCTCCCTCTCTGTCACTGCTCATTCTCATTGTCTGAACATGCATTTCGGAGCTGAAACAGTGCAAATGGAATCAGAAATAGCTGTGGTTAACCCAGTCATTCAGAGAAAGACCTGTGCTCTGCATTCAGAACAAATGTGCCCTCTTGGAGCTGCTGGGGCTCCTTATTCTGCAGTTGCTCCTGAGATCTCAGCTTCCTTTAATCACATCACAACCTCAGACCAGCAGCCCTGGAGGGCAGAGATTTCTCTGTGTTTCCTGATGTATATAAATTGTCCGATATTGTCCAAATATAATTGTTCAGAGTTCTCAGAAAAGCCTGAGGAGTCTGGTGCATTGGAAGGAGAAAAAGTGTAAAAAAATCCCGTGTATCTATTTAGAGCAGATGCACAGTCCATTCTAATAAACTGGATTTCAGATAAAATGTCATTGTAGATGTGTCATTTATAAGCACAACACAATTTGGGTTAATAAATTGTAGTGGAGGTGTTTCAGAGAGTGACCCTTGACATTGTTTTTCCTTCTGTATTATTGTTCCATGCAATTCCAGGAGGTCACGTTGAAAGCTGGGGTAAAATGATGTTGTTGTGATGGTGTGACCTGAGTTTTCCTTCACATCTTGGGCTAGATAAAATTTTCACCTAGCTCATAAAATAGGTAAAATCATTCTCTTAGCCTTGTGAGGGAAACCCTGGAGTCAATGTGTTGATGCCAGGTCTGTTCTGCACAAATACAAAAATAACTTGGAGCAGAATAAATCCAGCACAGTCGGGTTGTTTATTGTTTCTCATTATTTGGGAGTGTAAAATCTGTCAACTTATCTCAAAATAAACTGAGCAAGAAAGACAGTGGCATTTCAAAACTTGGCTTTTCAGTTTAAAGTTTGTCTAAAATGCTTTCCTTGAAATAAATTATGTAGTGACCAACTTCGCAGACAGAGAACTCCTGTACCTGTTGTATCAGGGAAACAAATATTTCAGCATTCATGTTTGGAGTATTCATCCCTAGGAACAGAGAGAAATTTGGAGTGGTTATCTGACCTTTGATATCCAGAGCAAAGCAAAACCCAGCAAGATGTGGACATAAATGGAGGTTTCAGTGGTGCTTTAATGCTTTTTAATGGTGTTCCATTCCACCTTTTAGCAGAAATCGAGTACCAGGTTCTCCCAGCTGTTGTTTAGCTAGGAATAACTACTTTAAACTTGTGTGGACAGGATGGAAAGGCACAAAACTACTGATCCCCACTGAATCTGGTTTTCTCTTTCTTTGGCTATGCATAATTTTACATCAAGGCCAAATGTATCCTGAACTTGGGTCAGACAGATGTAGAAGAAGCAAAACACGGGAGGTGTCAGTTCATAAAGCAAAGTGTGGAGATCTGATCACCATACCCAGAGCCATAAATGCTCCCTGATTATTGATTCCCCCTCGACTTGGAATGAATCCTCCCTGGAAGTTCTTTGAGTGTTAAATACCGTTGATCAACATTTAATATAGATCAGCCTTGATAGAGATCTAGGCTGGGCTTAATTTCTTTTAGCCTGAATACTCCCACCTCCCTGAAAACATGTGATTAAACTGTTCTGATTTCTGTTTTAGATGAAGAACTCTGTCTCCACCGAAAACAAAAGAAGGTTCTGTCGCAAGACAAATTGAATCAAATTCTGCAGGAGTTTTGCAGTTCAATTAAGCTGTGGGATAGTCCCTATCTGAGGTGCAAATCTCTCTGTGCGTTACAGGACCACAGACAGGGATGTGGCAAAAGGTAAAACCGGGAGTTATGTCTTTAAGGGCTCGTTGGAGACACTTGTAATCTCCTTTTATTGGTGGTACCCTCCCCAGCATAATGAACTTTGATGAAATAATGAAGTAGCTGTGGCGCCTGTGAAGCTGAGCAGGCTTTGCCAGGGAAAGACCTCCCATGAACAAAATCGCCCAGGCAACAACTCCACACTGCAGCCAAGCCAGAAACTCTGGCAAAGTCACCTCTTCCCATCTCTTAACTCCTGCAATTCTCCTTTTCAAGCCTTGAAAAATTTTTTTTTTAAAAAAAGGAAAAGATTGCCCACTTATGTGGCTGAGTGATAGAACTTAAAAACAAAAATAATAAATTCTGTGAGAATCCTCTCCATGGTTGAAAATGGTTCCGAGTTCAGCAGCAAAATTACAGGGACCAGAAGGCTCTGCCACTGAACAAGTTCACTGTGCAAGGAAATGAATCTGTGGAAGACTTTAAACAGCAATATTTTTAATTCAGCAAAGTTTCCACCCCCTGCCAGACTTGGAGAGATGGGAATAGGAATCTGTAAATTCATCATTGTTGTTTTTAAGGAGTTGGATCCGGGGAGCACAAACATTTAATAATGGATATAATTAAATTCTTTGCTAGTTAGCTTGACTCAGGAGCCAATTGGCACCACAATGTCATTTCATTTACATAAAACATGTAGTAATTCTGATTCAGAGAACTGTGATTTCACAGAGCTGGAACTGCAGATGAAATAAAGGTGAAAGAGATCAGGTTTAGGAACATCTCTCTGATAACTTGTCTCAGGTTTGAAGTTCAGATATTCAATCTCTGATTTTCTATAATCAAGCTCAGAGCCAAGTCAGCTCCAAGCACAGTCATTTTCAGTGTAACAAATGACTACGGGCACTTCGGTTTCCAGATGATTAAATGAAGATACCTCCAAGTGACCCGATTTTGATAGATGATATTAAACCAAGCCTGAAAATCAGACTCCCCTTGTGGTGGAAAACCCATGGGATCAACTAACAGTGAGATTTCTGCTGTCTTGGTGATGAACTGTCCTAAGAACTGCATTTTCAGTGCATATGAAGTGACCTTTGAAAGCTTCACTGGGAGTTGATCCAGATGTTTAATCTGACCATCACCAAGCTGGTTCATCTCTACATAAAAATACATTCTCATTCTGGTTGGAAGTGAAAATGCAGCACTTCCTTCTTTGTCTTGGGTTTTTAAAGCAAACATTGAATTATTTTAAGTCAACACCACCAAGGAAAGATTTCTGGGGTTGCTTCTTGTTGGGAATTTTCATTTTGAAGCAGGCTTCATGCTTTAATAGGCTGCCTCTCAGCAGCACTTGAGGGAGTAGCATCTGCGGGGAGACAAATATAAATTGAAGTCAAATCACAGCTGGGTTTACTGGGAATGTTCAGAGCTTCAACCTCCCTTAGGACTCCTCAGGCCATGAAAAAAAGGTTGAGTGGAAATCCTGGCTTAAAACACCTTTTCTTCTCCTTCTCTGCCTTCAGACACTCATCCCTTTGCCCTGCAGCTTCCTCAGTTATGTCTCTCAAGAAACTGGAAATATTTGACTGAAATAAATAAAAAGGCCATTCTTTTGCAGTTTTTCCCTAATTCAAGTGAATTCCCTGGTCTAGTTCCGTGACCAAGTCCCGAAATACCTGCTCTGGCACAGTGAGGAAGGTGATACCCACAGGATGGGAAAGAGGAATGGGATAGAAGAGGAAGGACAGGAATTAATGCCTAAACTGTTCCTGGTGCTGAACTCTGCAGGATCCCACTGCTGCCCAGCAGTTCTCCCCAACACCAGCCAGACATGGCCAAAAATACCCAGACTTTGGGGGTTTGGGTCTTCCTGAGGCTGTGAAATCTCGTATTCATCCATAAATGGGAGATTTATTCCCTACAAGGGCTTGGAAGCACTTCAAGAGCTCAAATCATCCTTCTCCCCTCAACAGAAGGATCAGCTGTGTCCACGCAGCTGTTTCCACCCACCTGCACACAGGATTGTGTGGAGTGATGAGGGATCCAGGGTCTGGGCCATTCCCAAAGATCCCAAGGAGACACAGGCTGGTCAGGTCACCCCGGAGCTGGGAGTAGTCATTACCCTGATTGTGTGGTCACAGAGCCTGAGATTGTGCCCTCTCCACAATAAGTTCCTGATTGCTCATGAAAGTTTTGGGATGTTTGTGGCAAAGGATTGGTGACTTAGTTTCTCATTGTCTGCATGTCAGTGGGGTCAGTTTCCTAATTGTCCTGGGGCAAATTAAATTCCAGCTCTGCCATCCAAATGAAACTGCAAACACAGGGCGAGCAGCTATTGTGTGCCTCTCACCCATCTCTGCTCAGTTGTCACTGAAGGAACAGCTCCCTGTCTGTTTTACCTGGAGAAACTCAAAGTACGTGGTGCCCTTTTAATCTGGAAACAAAAGAGAACAAAGGCAAACAAATGGAGGCCAAACTATCTTGCTCTGAGATCTGAGTTTTCTCTATATTGAACTTCTGGTACCTCCTTAATGAGCCCGGGTTTTTGCTCGCTGGTGATCGAGAACAAAGCAAAGTGACTCATGCTGCCTTGTTATTGTTACATAATCTATACAAGTCATTTATTTTTATGGTTAATTACTGGATTAGTTAAGTATATTGGAAATGTAAAGAGACGTGGAGTTAGGAGAGATTCAGACTGGTGTCTGTGAATCTGTGCAGGATGTCTGTGGGTATCCAGAGGGAAATCTGAATAAAGCACAGCTCTTTTTGGGCTGTGAATTTACACCTCTGTGTGCAGCTGGGCTCCCTTCAGCCTCAGCAGGCACTCAGGTTGGGCAGAGCCTCTTTTAGAGTGACAAACCCCCTTTTTTTACCTCTCTGAATCATCCCTGCTGAGGGAACCTGGAGTCAAGATGTGGTTCCTCCTCACATGAGCACACGGGGCCCCCAAAATCACTGTCTGTAGCAATCACCACCGAGCTGGGAGAGCATGTGCTGTAAATCTTCCCAACTCAGCTGCCAGAGGTCGGTTTGTGTCTTTTTTTTATTAAAATGCAGCAACAATAACTCCTCAGAAGTGGCTGGGTGCACCTCACTATGCAGCAGACACCCAAGAATGCATTTGAAGTCGCAAACACCACGAAGTGACCTAAATTGGGGTTACCTGCTGAGGCATCAGTTTAATATGGAATTACTGCTCTGTTTTTATTGTAATGACCAATTAAGGATCAGCACCTCAGAAACCTCAGGTGGCTGCTTTACAAGGAGCAAGCACGGCCTTGCCAAGCTGCCCTTTTGGAAAGGCCAGCACCGGTGTGTTGTGCCAGGGTCACCCGTCACCATGGTGCTGGCAGGGCTCTGTTGTGTTTGGCTGCCCAGCACCGATCCACCCTCGGTGCCAGGGATGAATTGTGAGCAGGGAAGTTGCTAAGGAGCCCGGGGAAACACGAGTGCTCCCTGCTTTCCACACAGCTCCACTTCAAAGCCACGCAGCGCGCCCGGGGAAGGGCCCAGCGCTCCTCTAGCAACGTGTGCTGCGTGGGGTAGGGACTCACTGCGGGTTCTTTTGGGTCTTTTTAAAACAAATTTTTATTTAACCTCTGCTTTGACCCAGCACCTGAATGTGTTGCCCAGATATGCTCCATTTCAGTTTATTTAACCAGAATGTTTGCTTACTCAGTGACCACTGGAGGGGAACTACTGTTCTTATTAATTCCACAATGGGTATTTGTTGCTTCTTGTTTTCTGACATTTTCTTTATGGCCATAATTGCAGAGTTCTTGTTTTCAGATAATAAATGCACGTGTCTATTTGCTCAGGTATTATGTAATTGATCCCCAGCTATTAATTAAAGATCTAGACTCAATGTCTCTGAACCTGCCTCCGGATATTTGTCCCTATTGTGTCATACCTTGGAAGCACAAACAGGGAAACCACGGGCAGTTTTGCATGTGCACTGCTCCTTCCCTTTAATAAAGGAGCCTAAATTCAGGAGTTGCAAAGAAGGATTATACAGAGCAAGGAATATTTTTCTGATGGGATTTTGATTCTTCCTTCTTTCCCTGGGCTGCCAGCGTTTTCCTGAAGATGCTGACATGCAAACATAATGAGCTGTTTGCTCTGCACTGCTCTCCACAGGCCCTGCACACTAAAAGGAGTTTATTTTGCCTTTATTGCTG
This sequence comes from Corvus brachyrhynchos, assembly GCF_000691975.1. Classification (NCBI taxonomy): domain Eukaryota; kingdom Metazoa; phylum Chordata; class Aves; order Passeriformes; family Corvidae; genus Corvus; species Corvus brachyrhynchos. The sequence continues at coordinate 4,806,081 of NW_008236924.1, read as the reverse complement.
TTGCTGTTAATAGCAGGGCAGGCTGTAGCTGGCACTGGGAGCAGGATGAAGATTTCATGGGTGAAAAGAGAGATCAGAGATTGCAAACTCACTGCAGAGAGAAGACAGATTGGTTGCTCTCATTCCCAAGAGCCCATTTGGGAAAATATGTTATATGATCCTGTGAACAAATTGTTACTTTTCCAGACAAGTCTGTTTTCTGTGTAAACACTTTTACTGTAGCAATGTACAAGAACAACACTTTCAATCCAAAACTCAACAAAAATAGACACCCCAGAACATTTGGAACTTGTTAAACTCCAGAAGGGGAAAATAGGGAAGACAGGCTGCTAAGAAAAAAAAAGCTTTCCATTTCTAAACATTCTGATTTTTATATTTTTAATGGTCTAAAACTCCTGCCAGAGAGCTCTGAAGCTGTTCAAAGCAGCTGGGTCCCCACATATAGCGAAGGTACAGCTTGGAGAGGCAAAAACTGCTTTGAGTCCACTTAGTAAGAAGTCCTTACATCTGAAGAGCAAAGTTAATGAGCTTGGGAAGCCGGGATTTGGTTCCTACCCCTTTCATAGACTTCCTGTTCCCCTTAGGAAAATCCCTGAGCACCTTTGTGACTCAGTTTCCTCACTGCCAAATGAGAAAATACCTTCTGACCACGCAGAGAGGGATGGAGCTTTATCACCAGCAGGTGCAACTCCTGTTTCTCGCTGCAGCCAAACAACCTTCACGTGAGGAGGCTTCCTCGGAGAGATTCTGGTTCTCTGGAACCAAAAGGTTTGGTGGAAAAGAAGTGATTTTGTTGTGTTATGATAAAAAATTAGTCAAAGCTTGTGCTTTGAGACATTTCAAGATTGTATCAGTGCAGTTAAATGTCTCATTTATCAGCTGTGCAACAGTTAGAAGGGCAGTGCTGATCTTATCAGAGCCAAGTCCTTCAACATTTTAATCCTTGTGCAGACCACTGGGCATTCCTTAAAGCTTCTAAAAGTTAAGGTTTTATTTATTTGTTTAAAACTGCTAAAACTTAACTTTTAAAATACTGTTTCGCTTGAAAAGAAAAGGTTATTTCTTCCTGTCTTCAACAAAAGGACCGTCTCTAACCCCCAAACAGACCAAAGGTTTGGTCCTCATCCCTCTGAGCGGTCCCAGCCCCCCAAAGACACACAGAGGCATTATCTGAACACAAAGTAAAATCACCAACTTTATTTTACCCCTGGAGCGCTGTCAGCAACTCACAGTGAACACACGTTAAAATAAGGAATTGACATTTCTGGTTTGATCCTGAGCTGGAAATGCTGGGTGTTTCTTTAATTTTTTTTCCATACCCTAGACCAATTAAATCTTTTGCTTCACGAGCTCCTAGAGCCCTTCTCTCTTTCAGCATTTTGGTTACTGAGTGAGCAGCAGCAGCCCAGAGCTGCTTCGGTTTGGAGGGGCTGCTGCAGCCTCATATTTCTGTACACAGAAAACACACAGAGCTCCTGATCCAGCATCACAAAATCCTGCCTTAATTTCATCCTGCATGACAAAATGAACCCCATGAGAACACTGCCATAATCTCTTGGCTCCACAGGCTTGGCTGCCCCAGGCTCAGCTTCTGAAGGTTTCAGAACTTTTATCCCAGTTCAGATAATATTGCCAAAACTCAGGCTGTCGTCTCTATAAAATAATTGCTTGTCCAAGTCTTTACAGTCTCTGCACTGGTTTAATAACGAGTAATTAGTTGAATAAGTCCAATTAATGCCTTTGTGCAGATCTGAGATTGGAGAAGGATTGTAGGTCAAGTTTAATTTTAAAATACATTAGAATTTCTATCAGTCTGAACACACCCAGGGCAATGCTATTATGGGCTTTCCCATTAATACATATGAATCATGATTTGGACTCAGAGCCCAGATCTAGCAGTGCATGTGTTTAAATCTCTGAAGCCTATCTAGAACTGGAATATTCTCTGCACATGGGCCTCCTGGTTTTTTGATTTCTCCAATAAACCTGCTCTGGAGCCAGTGTCAGGTCTGAATGACGAGGTTACTGCACAGTCCTGTTGATGCCTTTTCCTGGTCTTAAAATCAAGAGTCAAACACGGTTAGAAGGGGAAAAGGGATTTTACCTTGGGATTTATTTTAAGGATCTTTAGGTGCGCACGTCCAGGTCGAATGCACCTCCATGCACACCCCAATGCGCCCCCAAAAGATCGGGTATAACATTCTAGGTGTTACTAGTTAGCAGAACTATCAAAGATTCCCCAATGAGAGGCTCAAGTGAGCCCCCCTCCCCAAGGAACCTCCCCCTGGATGGTTCTATCTTGGTTTACAGAATGTGTTCTGGAGAGGACCTTGGGCTCTGGGGCACACTGATCCCTGGCTACGAAGCTTCTGAGATGTTGAGTCTCTCAGCTTGACAAACAAGTCCAAGAATGGAGGCAAAAAGCCCTGAGAATACAGAAGTTGTAAAAAGGTATAACAGGGGTATAAAAGAAAAGGCAAAAAATCTTCATGGCATCACCGTAAGTGGAACAGAGAAACCCAAAGTGTGAGTTTCGTATCAGATGATGCTTCACAGGGGGTCCTCAAGTCCTCAACAGCAAAACCCCCAGAGATCCACACCTGACCAAGGCTGTGCTTTTCAGAAGCTGCTGAGATTCATGAGTTTTAATGTTCATTTTAATTTTAATGGCTGACTCTGTTGCTGCAGGGCTCTGACAGACCTTGCCCCAGCCCTTGGCTCAGGCTGTGGCAGTGCAGGGAGACTCTCTCCCAGCAGCTTTCTCGCTGAAAAGCATCATTTAAGATTAACGGGCCGGGCCAGGAAAACTTCACAGCCCTCTGGACAAAGTGTTGTCGAGCCATTAGAGGCACAAAAGGACGAGCAGTGTTTTGCAAGGCAGCTCATTTACTGCGTGTCATTAAAAGCTCGTGTACCTCCCTGGTGTGTTGTTCTCATTATTAAATGATAGACAATATTGCACTAATTGGAGGTGAGTGTTTTAAGTGCTGTTTTTATCCTCTATCACTCCTTTGGGTGATGAGAGCTCTCTGTTCTTGTCCCTCTTGACAAATTTCCTCCAAAATGGCTTTTATGTGAACGATTAAATTAATTACTGTCTGTCCTGCACCACTAGCAGCTGTATTGTGATATCACAGTTAAGTTTTAAATGGTTTCTTTTTATTTCATTGACATTCTTCACTGAGCTGAGGTGAGGATTCCAGTGAGATTATTGCTCACTGGGTCAGATGCCCATTCTGAAGGTTTTGAGCTTATAAGAATAGGAACCATAATTATAAATTGCATTTCAAGCTATGGATATTCAGAAATAAATAAATAAATAAATAACTGTTATTTGAATGTAGGTTGTTCAGAGCAGCTGATGGACTCAGGCTACCAAAAATGTCACTTTTATGACTTGGGCCCTTCTATCCTCACAGCAGTGACACCCAGAGCTTGCTGACATTTTTTGTGAGCACTTTTCTTGCTGATTTGAAGGTTGTTCCCTGCTAAGTTTAGAGATTGTCCCTCAACTCTTCTGCTGGACAAGGAGAAATCCAGTTTAGGTGAGGTAAACTGACAACCATCACCTCAGTGGGTTATTATTGTTTATGACGTGCAATTTAAAAGCCAAATTTTCCAACAATTTATGGATGTAATTATGCACCTAATTTGCACAGTTATTTTAGACTTATGTATAATATTGGCTAACTGCAAGTTCAGCTGGGCTAATGCAGGGCTGGAACAGCCCCAAATGTTCCCTGGTGTGTTTTTCCAGGGGATGATGCCACATTTAACATAATCTCTTCTAACTGCAGAGAGCAGTAAGGCAACCATGCTAATAGTTTCACACCAGCTAAAGCCACATTATTTTTCAAGGTGAGAACATCCATTATTCTCAATAGAAGAAATCTCCTCTGACTTTGTAGTTTAGCACTAATGGGCACTGGTCAGACAAAAATTAACAGCACTGACCAACCGAGCTGCTCCTTTTTCAAGTGCAGGTCGCAGGAGCAGCACAGCTTGGGAATTTTCATTTGCGTTTTCCAGCTGACACAGCATTCATGTCTATAATACACAATATATGTACCCATTGGCTCATCAGCAAGGATTTTGGTAAGTTCTTCCAGAGCCCACGGCCTCTGAAGGGTGCAAAAGGCCACAGCCTTGGACAGGCTTGGAAATCCATCCTTGTCATGCACAACACAGGGAAAAAGAAGTGTTGCAATTCCTGCCCAAAGCCAAGCCAGTCACGGGGCCAAAAGTTTGCCCACAAAACTGATGTTATTGAAGGATTTTCAGGAAGCCGTTTCAATAACTCAAGACAAAACCTCCTGAGTGTTTGGCTTCGCCCAGTGCCGCACTGGGGAGTTGAAAGCCAAAGGTTTTGGAGGGGAGGGGTCTCTGTTGCTGTAAAAGGCCCAAATCCCCTGATGGCAACAAGAAAATAGAAATAAATAGAAAAGAGCAATTCTAGCACTGTAATGACTCATCTTGGTGGTTACACAAAGCACTTCCACAGCTCAGCTGAGCTGAATACTTCATAAAAGAGACGAAACTGAAGAGGATCCATATGAAACTGCGTATTCCAGAGATTTATGGGGAGCCCAGATGGCTGTAAATCATTGACAGGACTCTTGTCTGACTACATCATGTAACAGAATGATCACATCACATAGTGAGATAGAAATGACTCATTTAATTTCATGGCAAGACAAATCTTGGATGATATTGAAGTTTTAGGAACTCGAGCCACTCATATGTGTTCACTTTGGCTTCATGGTCTTTAAAACCTCTCAAATAGCTTTGAAGTGAGGTTATTTGTTAGAAATAAAAAACCAAACTAAGCTAAATTCAGACAGCAATACAAAATAGACATACAAATATCTGACCTGAATAAACATTTCGGGAAAAACAATTCAAATAACAAATGAACAGCACAAAACAACATCATCATGATTATGGCGCTTAAAACTATTTTCTCCAAGCTTGCCTGCCTTCAAAGACATTTAAAACCTGCTTCTCCTCCAGCATGTATTAGTGTCAATCAAAAATAACTCTGCTCAGGTCAATGGATTTACACAATTGCAAAATTAGTATAAGTGAGAGGACAATCAGAGCTTTTGTATACTACAAAAATCTCTCTTAATAGCAACAGCAATAGAGAAGGAGGAGGTGGGAGGTGCCTTTCCAGGACAGGCTGGGTGGATAAACAAGAAAAACCTGCTGAGCTTGTAAGTGAGGATTTGTAGGAGGAGCTGCAACATTATTTTAACCATTAATTCACTCCTTTAAAATTTCCCCTTTCCTGTCTTTTCCTTCATCTGACACATTTAGCAGGAGTTGGGCTACAAGTTTAAAATCAGAGTGCAGAGACGTGGTCTCCATCACATAGGATCCATAAGAAATATGGAAGTTTAGAATTACATCCTGGAACAGGAGCAGTGGCTTTGGGGTTGGGAATGTGTGACAAAGGGTGTCCCTCCACTCTGGGGCCCACCCTGGGGGTCTGCCCAGTCCTGGGCTGCCTTCTGCAGCTCCAACCCCACCACTGGCCACCTGGGAGGGTGGGTTGGTGGATCCATGGGGTGGTTCCAGGGAAAGGTGCCCTCAGGAGGCACATTCCCACTGCAGATCCGTGTCACAGGATCAGCCCTTCACGTGCAGGGACGTTTCTGCCACAGGACATCCGGGACCAAACAAGGGGACATCAGGATTTCACCGACCTGTGGTGGCTGTCCAAAGCAGCAGTGACCCCCTGCTGCCTTCCCTGACTGGGACAGCCAACGTGAGTCTCTTAGGGCATGGAAAACAACAGCCAAAAGGCAAGGAGAAGACACAGCACAGAAAACCTTTCTCTGTGTGACTCCACAGATGTGCCAGAAGTGGATTTGTTCAACTCTTGTAGCAGGTCAGATTCCCAGATCACAGGAGCCACTAAAAATTGTCACTATAATCTTTTGCTGGAAGATCTGATGGATTCAAAGCCAAAAATAAGTAGAGATGTGGGGAGAAAAAGCTCCAATCCTGTACAGAGGCACTTCCCTGGCCACAGAAGGTCCACGTTTGGAGTTGAGAAATAGTTCACTTTCCCTAAAGAAAAGAGACTGCCCCTGCATCAATAGATATTTAAACCTTGCCAGCCAGAGAGGAAAATCCACTTATTCAGGACAAAACATAACTTCCTTAAAACTGCTGGAACTTTGCCAGCAGCTTAAGCCACAAATAATTTACCCAGGGAATATGAAGTCAACAAGCTCTGGAACTGTGGGAACTGCAACTGTTGAATAAATCATTTGTGAATCTCATTTAACTAAGGACAATTATAATATCCCAAAGTAATAGAGGGATCAGTATGTTCCAGATAAGCACGGAACAGGCTCTCAGCTGAGACCAGAGCACAGCTTCACTGAGAGCCACGTTCCTCTGTCACTTTGGGCCAGGGAAGTAGAACCAGCACTAGGGGAGTTCATTCTCTGTTTTGGGCTCACGTGGAACTGCTTCAGAGTGTTTCAGTGGAGCAGAGACCAGTTCTGTAGGATGTAAAAGCTGCTTTTGAGCTAATAGGAACAAGAAGAGTTTTCCCACAGGAGAAATGTAGCACCATGTCCCGACAGTCCTGCCCAAGGGAGTCTCTGTTTGTGCTGGCAGAGTCTCTTTGCCAGCCCAAGGCTGCCCTGGAGCCACATTTCTCCAGAGCTTCTCTCTGTGGCTCTACAGAGCCTCCATGTACTCTCTCCCAGCTGCTTCTGCTTTGGTATTTGGCTTCAGCGAAAGGCCAGGGTTGCAGGAGACACAGCCACCCACCCGG
>NW_008236924.1:4784847-4799130 GCF_000691975.1 Corvus brachyrhynchos | reverse complement strand
CTTCCCAGGCTCCCTCCTCCCTCGCCCCCACGCTCCTGTCCCATCCCTGGCTTGGTGTCAGTGCAAACAGAACGAGTCACGTTGTGATTTTGGGTCACCACCCACCTGAAAACCCTTTTGAGCTTTTGCCTGAGAATAGGATCTGGTTGGGTTTTTACTTTTCCCATCCAAGAGAAAATCAGAAAATACAAAGCTCTGAGGTTTTTTGACATTTTTATTCCAGTTTCACTCCCTCTCAGGCTCCCCTGGAGAGTCTGTCACGGCTCAGGGGGTATTTTCCCTTCTGTCCTGGTCTTGCTGACAAACAGCAAGAGGTAAATTTGGGAACGTCATCCCAGCTCTAAGAGGGTTTCTCATTTCATTTCTCAGCCTCCTGAGGCTCTAGGAGGGAATCCCACCTCCAGACAGCTCATAAAGTCATTGGTGACACAGGATGTCCCAGTTACTATTTAGGAATGCTGAAAGCATTTTATTTTCTCCCCTTTGATTTTTATTGGTTGAGCTCCCAGTGTTCTGTGAGTAATTATACCATTTGCTTTATGTCTTGCTTTTCTAATGACTAATACAAAAATATATGTACAAGCAAATGGAAGCGTATTACTGAGTGATTAACAATGGACAATTAGGATTAATTAAGGCAATTATTTTAATAAATAAGAATTAGTAAAATATATTCATAAACAAAGCCGTGGCACATATTTAGCAGGGCTGATGCAGGTTAAAGAAGCAGAATTGTGACAACTGGGAGCAGAGGCAAGGAGGAGACAGAGATGATTAAAGAGAAATAGTTGTGTACATAAAAAATGTAATTAGGCATAAGACAGAATGTGCATATCCAGACTGCCCTGTCCCTGGCAAGGGTGTTTCATTTCATCTCTTACCACTAGAAATGGGGTTTACACACAGCCATTCCTGTGTCACCACGTCCTCAAACTTGCTTCTCTATCACAGTCATACAAAGAGGTCAGAAAGGCATAAAACTGTCCTAAGAAACAACAGGAAAATCATTCTCTCCCATCCTTTTTTAGCACCTCAGTTCTGGAAGCTGCTCATAGCACCAAGGGGATGCTCTGTCCCAGGATTCTGAGCTGCGAGTGAAATTCTAAGTGAACTAGACAAGATTTGCTCTGGCAACACTGAAAGCAGGAGAAAATACAATATTTCTTTTAATGCTTCTGCACCTATTGATGACACTCTTTAATATTAGATTTTTTGACTGATTTTGGAGTTGAAGTTTGTCTGTTGTGCTATTTAGTACTGCCGCAGATTCCTCAGCTTCCGTCACCTCTGAGAAGGACAAAGCCTGGTGTGGCCACACTGGAGGATGATCCTGCTCCTGTGGCACCACAAGTGAGAGTTTTCCCTGGGGCTAATCTGCCCAATTAAATGGATATGGTTTATTACTGGGCAATGTTAACCTTTGGCACAATCAGATCAGCAGAAAGAAGCCAGTGGAGCTGTAAAATCAAAGCAAACCTCAAGGTTTGATGTGCCAGACCTGTGCCAGCAGCTTTTCTCCCTACAGCCAAGTGCTTCAGCAGATTGGAGTGCTTAAATTACAATCAAATGTCACTAAATGGTTGCTGGAAGGTTTAATACCCAGAGCAGTAGGAAAGGACAATGAAACGCTGCGAGTGGTGCCACAGAACAAGGCTGTGGCGTCCCCAGCCCTATTCAGCACACAGTGTTTACCCCGGGGTAAAATCCAGTTGGTTCCTTTTTGATGGGATGCTTTAGGGGTATAAAGCTGTCAGGGCCACAGCCATGCTCTCCCCTCCTGCAGCAGAGCCCAGCTGCTGGCTCAGCACTGGTTTGTTGTGGGGAAGAACTCCGAGTCCCAGCGGAGCCTCGTAAAGCAGCTCTGGGCCCGTAAATCAAGCTGGGTTTCTGTGGGTGCTGAAGGTCAGCACAGCAACGGGAGCACACACACGGCTAAGAAACCAAACCCCCAGCAGAGACTTTCTCAAGTCCATGGATTATTCTGTTTGTGTGCTTTGTCTGCTCTTTTTGGCTGTGATCAAACAACAGGTTTAACACGTGGTTTAAGGACTTTTCTGAGCTGGTGCCTCAATTTGTTGTTATGCAGCTGAGTTTTTGGTGGTTATCAAGATTTTCTCTGGTCTGTAATCAAGAGGTATGGAGGGGAAGGGACTAAGAAAGACAGAGACCAGAAGAGTGCATCCCATTGCCCCAAGTCCAAGCTGGAGGCCTCCAGACATTTCACTAACTGGAAAACAGCATGATTTGAAGGGTAAAAGAATGTGTTACATTCGAGATTAAAAGAAAAAAGTCTGCTCCAGTCCACTCTCAGGGAACAAAAAAAAGGCACGAAATCTTTTTTGTTTCTTTAGCATGGAAGAACATCAAAATGATATTTATCTCCCTTTTGGGAGAGATAGAATTGAAAGCATTTTAATTCATAAGTATCTGGGTTCTTTCTTTTCGGAAGCTGCCTGAGAATGCAGAGAGGATGGGGAGTTCCCAGTTTGTAACCATGCTGGCAAATCCAGGTGGTGCAGCTCCCTTCCAGCTCCCAGCCATGGATATTCCCAGGGAATGATGCACACACACTGTTGACAGGGCTCTTCTCCTGGCTGCCTCTGGAACACAGCCCTTCCAGCCTGCTTTTGAGCGTGTTCTGGCCACTTGATTGAGCCATCATTTTATCCTATGGCTTTTGTAACCTCTCTTGCTTCACTCTCATGCTGCCAATAAATCACAGTTTCCCTCTGCCATGTGCAGGTTCAGAGGGGGTTTTGGAGGTTTGAAGGAAAGAAGGGGATCCCAAGGTTTGCTCTTTGGGGTCAGTGAATTATATTTCACTGTGTAAGTAAACACAGGCAGAGTTTTCTGTTAAGGTCTTCAGGCAGAGCAGTCCAACAGGCAATTTCCTGTCCTAAGTAGTGTTATAATTAGGATTGCCACTGGAATGAAACACTCTGTGCCCATATTATGGTGTTACACCATGTTAGCATTTAATTGTCACATCTGACAGACTTCCACACCCCCACATTTGGAGAGGTGAACTTCTCATATGCTGCTTTTCACAGCCTGGTTTTAAATTCCCTGGGTTATTCCTCAATAAATATTTCCATTCACCATGTGTATCAGTAGAGGACCAGGGATAGTAAATCATCACAAACTCTTATGGTTATTTGTTATCTGTACAAAGGGACACACACATTTATCAGCATCTTGGCTGCAGGAATGTCAAGAGAAAATGTTTGGATTTGGTGATCGAGGGAAACCTCTCAAATCCAGCTGTGCCAGCCCAGGAATCCTCCTGAGTTCTGTTCATAAAAGTAAATCAGCTGAAGCTGTCCACAGACACACACCAGGTTCAAGGGATCTTTGTGTTTCTCTCTGCCAAAAAGACACTTTTGACACCAGTGGCAGCATCCATGGGCAGTTTATAATTCCAGCTTTCCATGGCTGGCCTTTAGGCTTGCAGGGCAACTGGGGGATGCTGAAAAGAAAAAAATTAATAATAAAATTAATAATAGACTGCAAGCTGCAGGCTTGACTTGTGTGTGAGGAGCTGTTTGTGTATGGATCATTGCTGGTGGCAGGCAGGAGCCTCCCCAGTTCATTAGGAGCCAACGGAAGTCCTGCAGCCCCAAATTCCTGTCATTTCATCTAGAGAGGAGGCCTCTGGCGTGTAATCAGATCTCTGCCCTGCTTTAGGGCTCCCTGATCTTTGCCTTCAGACTTCTGGCCAGGATTAATTTACATAGGGCTGGAAACAAGCGTGGCACTGGCCGTCGGCTTGAGTTACACGCAGGGAACACCAATAAACTTCCTGGTGCAGCTAATAAAGGAAATTGGGGAGGAAGGAACAGTCTATCAATTATCAATAGGAGAAGAGTTGCAGGGATCGGGCGAATTAAAGCGTGCAAACCAAGGAGCTGAAAGTTGGAATTCAAAAGGGGATGCGGAGCTCGCTCTCATTTTGAGCAAAATTCCATTTACAGACCGGCAGCAGAAGAGGCAAATAAGGTCAGAGACAGGGAGAGTAATGGCTGGAGATAGCACATTTCGGGAAGAAAGGAAAAAGGGATGATTAATTCCTAGCTGGGAGAGGTGGAGATGTGCCACTTTTCATAAGATGTGAAAAAAACACATTTTGGGGGGGCGTTTCCTGAGCCATTTGTTTGCATCATTGTTTTAATGCCACTCCTATTTTGCTCTGATCACTAATAAATTAATTTAATTAATTCCAGTGAGAACAGTACTTCCATATTCTGTGATTACTCTGACCCAGGGCAAGGAACTGGGACATCATGGAAGAAGAGAGAACTGCTCTTGTGGGGCTTTTCCCCCCTCACCACTCTCCAGTTAATGGGGTTTTTTTACCAGTGGCTAAATCTGCTCCATTTCCAAAAATCCCATCCTGCATCTCAAACACATTAATACTTTCTGCCTTGGGTCTAAGTTTTCTTCCAAATTGGGCTTGTAATCCTTTCTGCAACCTATTTCTGCTTGTTTCCTTATAGTAGTAGTAGCAGTAATAATAATAATAATAATAATAATAATATTCTTGTGGCTAAATTGCTTCTCTTTTCACATTCAGATTTCACCCGAACCCACAAGAGAGATTAAGAACAAAATCCAGGAGAGTGAAAACAAATATTTGGTCTTGCAGCACTCTTCCATGAGGTCAAGGATCAGAAAGAAAAAGGGCCAGAAAGCCCAAAAATGGGCCACACCCTGACTCAGGCCTAACCCTAACTTAGGCCTAACTCTGAGCTCACTGCTAAGTCTCTTTTTGGCAGATGCGCTGAGCAGAGGGATTTCCTCTGCCAACGAGCTACTTACAATCTGTGTTTTCAGTAGTCGGAGTCAGGATTGGGAAAGTTGTTTATTATTCAACCATCTCTTCCAAAGCAAGGGAAACTCTGTTTATAAGAAGCTTCAAAAGCCTCTGTCACAGCTATCAAGGCTCTATGCTCTGTGCCTTTGCCAAGTCAAATTAGGTTATTTTACTTGATATTAAGTTTGACAAGCAAAGAGCCTGTGAAAACCAGAATCCCAACTGGGCGTGCCTCCCACAGCTCGCTCCATTTTTGAGGGCTAAAATTCCTACAGTAGCCCCATTCTCCACTCTCATATTTCTGCCTGTGTTTATCTTGTCTGGAAATTCCCCTCACTGTGTCCTAGACATCTTCTAATATTCAGCTTCTCCAAGAATGTGACCAACTTTGTTTTGGCAAACCGGTCTCACCGCACGGGGATGTCTCTGTGGGCTTTGGTTTCCATTTACCTCCACAGATGATAAAGTTATTATCATGCTAGCTTGCAGGTCCACTGAGTGTATCAGACTTGTGGGCTCCTCCATCCTATAAAAATACCCTTTTGTTGCATCATTTCCTGGCGGGGACTGCACCAAGTCAATTTGGGTATGAACAGCCATAGAAAACGAGGGAAAACATTAATAACACGTTGCATTTTTAGAAAGCAGGACAAGCTCTTTGAGGACAGAGGGAGCACGGAAGATTTCGCTCCTTACTGCCTTCCACTAATTTGCTTTGACCATGTTGAAAACAGCATCAGGCCTTTGAGACTCACAATGCTCCAAAATCCACTGAACTACTTAATCAAGTCATACTTGCACTTTACTGAACAAGGCTGTGAATGTTGGCCTAAATCTTTCCCAAAGCCACTGCCATGGATTTCCCCCAATCATTTCGGGAGCCCAGCTTTGGGACAGCTCCATCACTGTCTGGTTTAGCACTCTTGTTTCAGTGTTTGTGCTTCCAGTTGATGTGGCCACCAAAACTGAAGCAGAATTTAAATATATTCTTCAACAGATTGAAATACGGATCGACATTAACATAGAAACGTGAAATAATTGAATTATAGCACAGCCTGGCTTGGAAGGGACTTTAGAGATCACCTAGATCCAATGCCCCAGCCCTGAACCATTCCATGAAGAGAGAATATTTGCCCCTTCTCTGACAATGCCTTGTGCTCCAGGAAGAGTTGTTGGCAGTGGGAAAAGGAGCTCCAAAGGGGCTGGTGTAGCTGTGTGGGAGGTGTTACCCTGATCTTTCCATGCCCTTTTCTGGCTGCAGCCAGAATGCAGAGGCATTCCCACAAGGCTGGGATGAAGCAGCCTGAGGGATCCTTGACTTTTTCAAGCCATCGGAGGGTCAGGGATGTCTCTTTGCACTCTGACTCAGTGCTGATGGAGGACACCCTGAAAAGGGTGATCCCACCACTGCATTCCCAGCAAATTGCACCAGGCTGGCACTGAGTGCCTGTATCACATCACAAACCCCCAAATAAGAGCTCTTTCCTTGCCACAGAGGGGGAATGAAGGAGAAACACTGCAGGAGAAAACCTGTGCAAAGTAGGAGCCCGCAGTTTTATAAGGGAGCAGTGGGTCAGGGTGTATAAATTTGACTGTCACACTCACGTACAATTTAGGTCCACATAAAAAGTCTGAGAATGCCACTTTATTGACTCCTCAGTAAATGCAGTGTGCACTCCAGGAGAGGGTCTTGTCTTACATCCTGGGGATAAGGTCACTGGTTTGGGATTCATAAACAGGGTCTGGACAGGAAGAGGGGATTATGCCAGCAATGTGAGAATCCACCACGAGGAATATTTACAAGCTATAAATCCAGCTGTTAATTTCAGGTTATCAAAGCCAATCACTGTCTCTCAGCTCTCAAACAGCATCTCATCATCATCATCATCATCACCATCATCATCACACCAGTAATCAGCCACAGCAGAATGAACCCACAGTGAAGCTGAATTTCCTTAAGTGCATTGTGTTCTTTTCCCTCACCAAACATTGAATCCCAGCCTCAATTAACAAGATATTTCTTGCTTAGGCAGGAGAGGGGGCAGGAGGGGGAGAGGTCTTCGAGAAATACATGCCCAGCTTTCAGGAAGCAGAAATGTGTTTGTAATTTGCAACAGGAGGGAAAATAAAAGGCTGAAAAGAAAGATTGATTCCAGTTTTCAGACTATTAAATCAATGTCAACTTATCAAATCCTTGTATTTCCTGGAAGGAGAACAAAGGTAACATAAATGAATATGTTTCCAGATTTGTGATCTGTTTACAGTTATATTGTGCACTTATTAGCAGTGTGTCTATTCAACCACAATTAGAAAGACTACCAGTTTTCCTTTGAGTTTCATGTGTAAATTTGTACTCAGAGGAGTGATAAACAAAAATCAATCTCTACAGGAGCTGTTCAGACAAGCATCCTTCAGACTTTACTACCGACAGCTGCACTGAAATACTTCCCCAACCACAGGACAGAAGCTGCCAGCTGTTCTAACCCTGCACACAGAGCTCATGCTCTGCCTTGCAGCCTTGTCCCACAGCAGCACCTCAGCTCTGAGCTTTTTATGTTGCTTTTATATAGAAATGCTTTATGAGGGTGCAATTCTGTCATCTTCAGATGGAGCCACTGCCCATCCACCCAGGTGTGAGAGCACAGCCAGAGCCATACAAGGGACAAAACCCCATCCCATTGTCAGGATAGTCCCATATCCCAAATCTGCAGAGCAATAAAGAAGCTGTTTACAGCACAAAACATCTGCAGTTTGGGTCTCAGCATGTTCTGAGTTGTGGCAGAGGTGGAGAGTCTGATCTTTTTTGGCTTTCTTCTCCATCAGTCTTGTTTTCTAATTTTGTACTAATCAGCTTTTATTGTCTCAAGTGACAGGATCTTTATGCATCCTTGGGGATAATGATCTGTGGTGCTCTCGAGCTGTCATTTTGATGAGAGATTGACTGGGTTGAATAAACAGGTCAATCCTAACATAAAGATTATCATTGAAAATCAGCTGTCAGAGGCCCTGCTTAATTTATTCTGACCTCATATCCCAGAAAGCAACACGAATCCTTCTGGAAATACCAAGATAGCTCTGGCTCAGTTCCAGCACTGACAGAGATATTTTGATCAATGGCTGGGTAGGTTCCTTTTACAATGAAATTAGGCGTGGTGTGTCTTCACCAGAGTCCAACAAATCATTGCATGCTGCTTATTCTTCTCCATCCTTCCTCTGTGGAACAGGATCCAGCAGATTGGGTTCGGAGTGCAGCAGGGCTGGGGACAGAGATTCCACCAGATTTCACAACAAAATCTTCATTGCTCTTTTTCCCACGGCTCTCTGCTCCTCATGTTTTGCATCCCCTGTGATGTGTGACAATAAGGTCTCATAAAACACAAGAGTGAAGTGAAACGACCGCATCTCTCAAACTCTGCATTTTGGAACCATCTTTTGCTTTCTAGAAACTCTGAATCTGTAGGAAAATTGATGCATTTGCCTTTTTTTTTTTCCTCAGAACTAGTATGATTTTCCTAAGTTTTTTAATTGCTTATTGAGGGAAGAGATCAATTAGAGAGGCACAAATTTCCTGAAACACTCTGACCAACCTGATGTCTCCATTCCTCACAGGACACCAGAAAAATCTCGGGCAGTACATGAGTGCAACACCATCTAAACAGAGATCTTTTCCAGGAGAACTCGGGCAGTTTTGAAGCTTTTTTCCCCAGCCCTGTGTTGTGATGAGTGTCTCTTCGGTGGCAAAAACATCAGGTTTAAGTGAGGAAGACCTGGGAATCCAATCAGAGAGTGCACAGATGTAAAATGCTGTGTCGGGGTGCAGACATCAGCCTCCAAATATCTGGGGTGGGTGAATATTTCTGCAGGATAACCTTTTTGTGACAGATTTCTCTGTGACTGCCTCCACTCCTGGGTCTCTCCTGCTTTCCTCTGAAGCAGCCTGAGTTGCTGTGATCATAAGGGGCTGGATTTTCCATGTGCTGGGGTTATTTCTATGAAATCATGGAGTACCTGCCATGTGAGACACCAGCTGTGCCTCGGTGCTGGAAAAGACACATAAAAGGCAGCGATGAGTGGCTGCAAGGAAGGGCAGTGGGGAGGACAAGTTCCTCACCCTGCTGATAAAGGGATTTCTCTTGAGGTGATGATGATTCAGGATTCACAAGGATTGCCCTAATTGTGGAGTGATGCCTCCACACCGTGCCCAGCCAGGCAGATGGGGAGAGACAGTTCCAGCATGGGATTGGTGCCTTTGGCTTCTCCAAACGTGTTCTGAGGAGCTGCCACTCATTAGGACAGGTCCACAGGTGATGTCTCAGGTTTTTTGTCCTGTATAGTGGAACTGCTGGGGTTTCACAGTTACAGAAGGTTCCCCTGGCTTGGAGGCTGAAGCCGACTTTGAGTGTCTGGAAATTAAACCAAACCAGGCACCAGGGTTAGAGATCCTTCTCCTTTTGGTTTCTGCCTGGTCCATCCTACCAAAAAGGAGATGTGCCAGCTCCAGCAGCCCCTTCTCCCTGCTGTCTCCAGCAGGGATTACTCCGAGTGCTTCCCTGGTGGTTACCAGAGAAAGCAAATCCCAGCACTGTGTGAAGCCAGGCAGCCCGTGGGGGTGGAGGAGGAAGGGAAATGAAAGAATATTTAAAATAAACAAATATACATCCCAGGAAAAGCTCTTCCCAAGAATGTGTAGAGAACTGCCTGCAATCAGTTAATCAGCATAATTGTTTCTAATTAGGTTCCAGAGGCACCTCACAGAGGATGGGGTAGGGGTCTGGGGAGTGCAAAGAGGAAAAACCGTGCAGTGCTGTATTAATGACAATCATAACTCTCTGCACAGCCAGGGAGGCTTCTGCTCTAATTAGAACCATTCTTGCTGAAATGGGAGGCGACATGATTTGTGAAAAAGACACCCTCAGCATGTAATTTTCTATGTAACAAATCTAGAAAGATGGATGCTCTTTGATCTCGATTCTCCTGTTATTGCTGTTCACACTGGGAAGGGCCCTTTAATGAAACAATCTCGAGGTAATTTACCGCCTTTGAAGTCCTGAAATGTGCTGCCAACAAAATTTCTGGTTTAGTGGAGGCTGCTGCAGCAGTCATTCAGGGTTGCTTAATGGAGCACCAAAACTGGAACATCAAGACATCAAAGGTGAAGGTGCCATGTGATTAATAAACTGAGCTATTCATTTGTTTCTGCCTCAGAGGCAATCTGACAATTTATTGTCACCGGCTAATTTGCACTTTGTGAGTACTTGCTCTTGCTAGTTGTGCTGCCTATAGAACAAGATAAGTGATGTTTACACGGAGAGGGGAGGAGAATAGACCCTTTTTAAATCTGGGGAAGAGGAGGGAGAGGAGAGGTGTTTTCCAAAATGATGGTGGAAGCAACCCAGACTGTGGAATTTTATAGAGGGGAAGCTGGACCGAGGAGGGACTCATTCCTGCATGATTCCCTGCCCTCCCCCTGCTGCCTCTGACCATCTCCTTGTTTACACGCAGTTGCCAGGAAGCAAATCCCAATTAAAAGTGGATTACAAGGCAATGAAACAGCATTGTTATGAGGGAAGAGTTACACCAATCCATTTCTTTTTAATTTGTTGGCCAATCCAGGGGGTTCAGTGATACTGGGATAGGGAAGGTGGGTCTTGCAAATCTCTGTGGTGGCAACAAAGTCTGGTTTTTGAGGACAGGTCTTTCGTCTTGGAAGTGCCCAGGTAGGAACTCCACCCCAGCAGGACTTCCTTGCCTTGAGAAAGACTGAAGTGAAATGAAACAGCCCAAAAAAAAAGGAGAGGAAAAGGTGCTTTCACAGAGAAAGTAAAAGCTTCGTTCAGATAATGAAGGCTGATCACCTTTGTGACCAAGTGAAAACAAAATATTTGTCTAAGAATTCCGGGAATGTAATGAGGATGTGGAGTCTGATAATGCTGCCTGCAACAAGGAGGAGTTTGGGGGAATCCAAACCATGAAGAGCAGGCAGAAATAGAGTCAGTACCTCCCAGATTAGATCTGCAGATGAACTCTCCCTCCCTCTTCCAGAAAAATCCCCTTTCCACGGCTGTGCCCCAGCAGCTGGAGGTTGATCTCCCTCACTGCAGGGCACAGGAGCAAGGGGCATCCTCTGGAGGATGCTCAGCCTCCTCATCTGGCCTCCCATGTTGGAGCTTTCCAAAACCTCGGGCTACAGGGAGGTCATACACCAAGAATTTGGTTTGATGGGGGTACATTGGCTGATGAATTCTATTAAGACACCTTCAGGAAATTTATATCCAGCTTCAGGTTTTCAGCCTTCTCCCAAGAACTGGGAATGGGCAACTCCAAATCCAATTTTGATGTTTTCAAAACTAAGACAGAAATCCCAGGCCAGAAGAGCCCAAGTTCTGACTAAAGGGCGAGTCTGATCATGTTGGGCTTTTTCTTTTGGTTGTTTTTGTGGTGGGGGGTTTTTTTAATGTTTTTCGAGGATTTGATCCTCTCCTGTGCCACAAGCACAGACTTCCCTACCCTTTCATGGCAGCTTGTCCCAGGAGAGGCCACGAGGTGCTTGTAGGGTGTATGGGCTGCACTGTGCCGTGCCCACAGGGCTATTGCCTAAGGCTTGCAGATACCCCACAGCCCTTGAACACAAACCAGAACCCTCCAAAACTTCCACCTTGGGCTGCCCCAGCACCCAGGGATGTCCTGCCACACCCAGCACGGAGCAGCCAGCCAAACTGGTTACACTGGTGGGGTGAGGTGGTCTCGAATTCACAGCAAAATGTACTGTGCCAAACCAGTTTAGGGGAAGATGTCGGTGTGCCAGGCCAGGATGTCACAACCACCACGCTCTGTGTGGGCACAGCAAATATTTATAGGCAACCTTTTCATGAACTGGCTGCAAACTGGGTTCACACTGGGAAGGTAGGCAGGGCCTTTGGGGTTATTTTTGGGCCTTACAGTGAGGCTGGAGATAGGAGCCTCTTTGACAGCTCATTGCCTTCCTGAGCTGGGGAGAAGGGAGGAGTTCAGAGCTATGTAAAAACTCAGGAACAGTAATTAAAAAATCAACTGGAGGACAGCTATCAAACCCCTGAAAGGTATTGTTTCGTGAGCTGGTGAAGCTGGAGGCAGTAATTTGGCTCTTTTTGAACCCCTGACCATTAAAATCTAAATTTTGCTGTGCAAAGAATCAAAAAGAACCACAAGCTGCAGCAGAAAAGAGTGATTGCAATTTTTTTTCTTTTTTTTTTTTTTTTTGGAAAAGGGAAAAGAAGCCTCAGCTCTTTGCTCTATGGGGGTTAACATGCAGCATCCTGGCTCCTGTCACTAAGAAGCACGATAAGACTTCAAAGAGTACAGTGCAGGGCAGATACAGGCAGGCAACAAAAACTGGGGCTAATAAGAAGCTTGTAAAAAAACCCAAAAAACCCCTCACAAAACAACCCCCCAACCAGAAAAGGAACCTTAATGAGATCTTACACGATACAATCATTGTCCATCTTAAATAACCTCTTTTTATTAGCAGGTTTAGAGGACCCCAGACAGCAGCAAAATATTATCTGAGGTCCATAGCCATGGGCATGGAGCAAGGAAAGTGAATTTGAAGACCTCGCTACATCTGGAGTTTATCAGCTCTTTTCCTGGCTAGTATTACAGTAAACAATTATCTGTAGATCAGGAGACAGCAGGGACTTTAAAGACCCAAATTACAGAGAAAGGGAGAGAGAGAAGGAGAACACAAGAGATAAAAAGGAGCCTATGCATCTTATCGTGCTAATGAAATCAACCTGACAATCACGGCAGGCTGCGGGGGTATTACAGTGTCTGGGATGAAATGAGCAGTCCCAGCACAGGCTCCTGTGTCAAACAGCAAATAGACACGAAAGAGAAGAAAAATGGACCGCTAGGGCAAGGCAAAGTGATTTATAGGCAGCAGTCAGACGGCTGGGCAGCTTTAAACCCTCCTCGAGTGTGCTGTCAGGAGAACAACATATTCAAATGTTTCCATTAGCATTTCAAGGGGCTGGGAGTGTTCTGCTGCACGGAAAAGCTCCCAAAATGCAATTAATGAGGAAATTAACGAGTGCCTGCAGCCGTGGTGCTGTTTACGTGCTGAGGAACCATCACCTGTCGCAAGGGCTGGAATAATCCCGCTTGTTCTGTGGGCAAATTCCACCGATTCCCACTGTTTCCATCCTTTCATTCCTGAAGTGCTCCTGGCTGGCTGCAAACAGCAGCTCTTCCAGCAAACAGTAGGTCTCCAAAGGGCTGTTTTCCAAAATTCTGGGAGGTAAAATGGCCAGCTGCAGTTATTAAGTGTTATGGTGTGCTCTACTTTTATAAAGGCCTGATGGACCCATTATTGCTTTGGAAAACTCCTTTTTCCCCCCCTCTTCATCCACAGACTTTCTGTGTCTTTCAAGTGGAAACAACCAAGCCAAAGGATTCTACGACTGGAAAAAGATAAAGCAAAAATGGGCTTCGGAGTTGGGAGTGAAATCCCGGAATATTTTGCTTAGCAATCCTTCTGGGGCACTAAAGTTGTGTTTGTCCAGTTCTGCATTGCACAAAGAGGTCCTGAGACTCAAAAAGGACTGACAGGAGATCCTCAAGTTCACAGTCAAATCTCCTCCAGCAGAACGGGGCTCCTCATGGCTCATCCTGCTCTGAGACAGAGCTCCTGTCACTAAAAGAATGCACCTGGAGAAAGCCTTCCCACCACAACACTGATATAAACTGATAGAAGCTGCTCTCTGTGACCCACCATGGGATTAAGGCAGTCGGTGGGGTCAGTTCCTGTGTTACAGACAAAAAAATAGAATAAAAACTTCAAGTATTTGTGATGAAAAATTCTACTTCTTTCTATTTGACAGCAAAGTCAGTGTCTTGTCTGGGTGAGCAGAGCTGTGAGAAATCTCATGTGAAAAGCTGAAAATATGAAGTAAATTCAGAAGTGAAGCTCTAATGTTTGCCTGAGATGGAGTCAAAAATCAACAAAATACAAAGGGCCTGATGAAGTGGGCGGGGGGCAGGCAGGACACAGCCTTTTGCTACAGGCACCGAGGCACTGCACCAACTTTCCTGAGGAATAAATTCTGTAATCCTTTAGCTGGCAGCTCCATATTTGTACATGTGAGACCAAACAGTAAAAAAATCAAGCCAAACCAGGAAAAGCAGAGGCATTAATGACTTGTTTGTGTGGCAGGAATCCTTCCCAGGTCCTCCTTCCCCCAGGTGGGGGCTGGAGAACCCTGCATGAAGCAGAGCAATCCAGTACCATTTAGGAAGCAAATACTCATTTTGGATCTGAGTTATTTTGCCCTCTCATCTCTGTTTCCGGAGGAGATGGGTCCTGATGCCCTTGGGAAGACAGCAAAGGCTGATTTCTCCCTCCCCCACCGCCCTGTGAATCTCCACATCGCACTGAGGGCAGGGCAGTGCCCAGAGGTGTCCCTTGGGGCTGGGACAATTTTCTGAAGATGCTCCAGCCT
>NW_008236924.1:4754682-4784762 GCF_000691975.1 Corvus brachyrhynchos | reverse complement strand
AAAAAAGCAAGTGACAACACTAAATTAGGGTTACTCAAGATGTTTATATTTGCCCTTCAGATGGGCAGCGTGATGTGTTTCAGTTCCCATTCCTTCCAATAAAATCGGGTTTTAACTATGGCTATTGTTAGAACCTACTGTTTAAAAATAAATAGGAACTCATTAGGGCTTCTTAAAGAACCCAAATTGTCTAAAGGGTGAGATTATGTCATTTATAGCTCTGCCTAAGCTGTATAGGTCAAAACCATTTAAAACACACTGGAGGAAGAATTTATCTTTTGCTGAGGGTCATGAATCTGGATGAAGAGTGGTGAAATATGTAATTGCTCTCTTCCCTACATGGGGAAAAAAGGGAAAGGAAGGGGGACATGGCAGGGATGCAGGAGAGGAGAAAGTAGGTGGAATGGGAAATCCTGGAATACGTTTGCTTTGGAGCAGGTTTGTTTTGCCAGGGCTGGCCCCAGCTGCTTGGTCAGACACGCTGGACCAGCTCCTCTCTCTGTGTGAATCAAGAAGAGCCTGAACTCATCCATTCCATTGGGACTGCATCTATTCATAGACAGGGAGGGCTGTATCCAAGAGTACAAGACAGGTGTGCCACAGAGTTCATTTTCCAGGCTTGTTTTTTAAGTGCTGAACTTGATGGAAGTCATCAATGCTGATACATGGGGGTAAACAAGGCTTGTTTTGTCCCACGTGGCAGCTACAAATCGTTCTGTACCTCAAACAGCACTTGGTGGAGTGGTTTCCTCAGCCAGTCAGCTCTCTAGAAACAAAACTCCCATTGCAAATATTCTCTATTTCCCCCTGTCCCCAGAACAAGGTTTGCATCTCTCTCTCTCTCTCTTTTTTTTCCTGGGGCAGTGTCAGTGCAGCTTTTTGATTTCCCAGGCAGATACATTATCTGGTGATCACACCTTCCTTCTGACACCATGCCTCTCTAAGGAGATGTGGTGAAGGGATTGTGCTTCCTCAGTGATCAGACTTAAATAAAAGAGCCTAAAAATACCTTTACGGTGTTGTCTCCAAAGTGCCTGCTCACCACAGGTTACATGAGGGACCAGGAATGTTCTTTCCTTGTCACTCGGTTCTTCAGCTGAGGAACAAAATGGGGACATGGGCAGAGCCAGTCTGGCGAATCCGGCAGCAAAGGCACAGCATCTGTCACTGCTCCTTTCCAGGAGTAAAATTCTCCACATTGGGCACAAAGCCCACAGGATGTTTTCTTTTCTGGTATTTTCTTTTCTTTTTTCTTTTTTTTTTTTAATTGATTACATCTAAGTTTAGAGTTTGGATTGCTTTTTCCCTTGTGGACTTCTCCTGGGAGCAATTCAGGCCTGATCAGCTGCGTTTGTGTTTTAAAAGCACGGCAGAGCTGAAGGCATTTTTATCTGAATGAGATAAAAGACCAAAGTTTGTCCGTTAAAGTTCTTAAAATTTCCATGATGGTTTCCTCAGGATTAATAATAGGAGCCCTGGAGGAGGAAGAGGAGGAGAGTTTGAATTAAACTGCATTCTGCCTGCCCTGGTCTCCCTGGGTGTGATTCTGCCGCACTTCCATTGCTGAAACCTGCTCAGAGGTTGCACCCCAAAAATGACCTTATTCCAGAAAAAGGTAAAGTGATCCCTCTGCACTTCTTGCACACATAAATTGCTCTGGCTGCAGCTATTTCAAATCAACAGGAGATTCTGCAGAGGCAGAAAATAGTCCTTGATCTGCAGAGTATCGTGGAAAGCCAGGGTGTAAAATGCTCAGATATTTGTGGCAAACCAGAGGAATCCTCTAAAGCAGAATGAAGCATAATTTCAGCACTCTGAACAGATGGATGGATGGATGGATACAGAATCACTCCACAGAACCAGTGGGAAGGTAGGTGCAGGAGCAGAACTCTCTGTCGTTTGGAAAATGTGGATTTTACAGCAGGCAAAAACAGGAGAGAGATGAAAAGGAAGAGGGGAATTCACATCAGTAGAGGGCAGGGATGGTTTCGAGCTTCATTAAGTCGTTTGCAGAGCTGAAGTTCTGTTTGGTCAGGATGGCAGGGCCGGGGGTGGCTCCTCAAAGTAAAAGGTTCTTTCTTGTGAAGAAAATTAGCCCTTGGCTGTAGCTCTGACTCACACAAAGCCAAACACAACAACCTGGAGCAGCTGCCCCTCTCTGCCTGGGAACAGGAATGGGGGCCCTCAGACTGAGCTGGGATGAGGCAGGGAAGAATCCAGGGGGACAATTTCTTCTTTGCCCTGAGCTCTCTGGGGGTGCAGGGCTGTGAGGGGCAGCTCAGGAGAAATCCCCTCTCTTTCCCATCAGATACGGTATCAAAGCTTTAACACACAGCCAAAGGGATCCTTTGCTAGGGCTAATGATGGTCAAATCTCAACATGTTTTTGGTGTCAGCTCGACTTGAAAGGATCCTACCAGCAGTCAGAGACTTCAAACATAGGAAAAATTGCCATATTCCTTGAGGTCTCCCATCCTTCCCTTTACTGGATCTTCTTTCTCCAAACACCAAATCTGAGAGCCCTGACCTCAAAAAACACCTCACTAGGCAAGGTTCTTCTCCTGCCAACTGGAGTCAAAATTCAACCCTCCCCAAGCCTAAAGGAAACTTTCACCTTGTATATTCCAGTTTCATTTATTTTCAAGGTTATTTTCACTGCTGCTGGAGCTTAGGGGAGTTCTGTGCATTATTTACTTATCTTTGATCCATTGTTCCCAAGTCAGACATTCTATTTCTTTCTGTTTTCAGCCTAAATTGTTTTGCATCTCTTATTTTCTTAGTCATGTATTTTGGTTTTGTTTTTCCTCTCTGGCCGTTGGGTTAGGGGGGAAACTTCAAATGTAAAATGTATAATTCTTTGGTTTAGGAACATTAGGGAAAATGAGGAATGAAAGAGGGTTTGTATATTCAAAAGTTTTCTTTCGCCCTGTTATAAATTGGTTTTTTTACCTTGAGGCCAGTTGCTTAAATCACAAAGACTCCCAGTGCCAAAACAAAACAAAAAAAAGAGCCTGGTGCAAGGCAAAGCAAAGTTAAATGGTCAGAAAAAGAATAATCATTTTCCAGGTTTTTTAGTTGCCAGCAGGGGAAAACCTCTTCTTTACATCTCATTTGAACTGCAGGAGCTCCTCAGCTCATGCTAAATGAACAGTTCAGCTTAATTACTGCTGAGGAACACTTGAAAGAAGGAAGTTTGGTCAAGTCATTTGTTCCTTTTGCATCTTTGTCTTCAGTCTGACATGGGTTTAACCTCTGCTCCTAATCCCCGTGTCAGTCAGGTTCAGCTTTAATCTCAGCAAGTGAAAGGAGCAGTTCAGGGTTATTTGAAGAGGAATAAAATCTCTAAAGGTGAGCACTGGGCTATGGCAGGATGGTGGCAGAAGATGAGGGGAAGAGGTTTTTCCTGGGGAACCTCTTGAGAAACAGCAGGAGCCAGGGGGGGAAAGCTTGGTTTGTTTCTTGAGGAATCCCACCAGGCTTGCAAAGCTTTGTAGAGCCACTTCTTATTTATTCACTCCTCTACCTGAAGGCAGAGCACGCTGTTCTGGCTCTTCAGGGCCTCTGAAGGTAGAAGAAGATTCTTGACTTGAATCCTCTTCCCTAAATTTAGACTCTTAAATCAGGAGCCCAGCTGCTCCTCGCTTCCCTTTCTAGCCAAGGGAGAGACAAAGATGCCTCTGGAGGGAATTTAGACATTGACATTCTGCCATTCATCTCCTTAATCCTCTTTTTCTGTGCCTGGCTGAGTCCAGACTGCCCAGCTGTACCCATTTCCTTGGATTCCTTGACATCTTCTTGTCCATCCCATTCATCTGGCCCCAGAAGTGAAATCCCACCAGGATCCACAAAGCAAATGCACGTTTAGCCCAGGGGAACTCATTGCCACGAGGTCTTCCTGAGGCCAGAAGCTTTGGAGGATTCCAAAAGGTATCAGATATTTGTATCAGGAACGAGAATAGCCAGGTTTAATAATCAAGATTAAATAAACAAATAAAACTTTTGAGAGAGCTATAAACCTAACATTCTTCAGGGTTTATGTGAACTTCTGACTAATAAGGGCTTGGAGTGAGTTTTGCACGGTAGAAATTCTCTGGGATTTGTGTTTTAGCTCACTTAGGCACTTCTGAAATCCCACCCCCTGGGTCTGCTGGACTTCTGATTGATCCAGGATGACATTTGCTGCGAGCATGTGTTTCTAATCATCAAACAATGCGCAAATTTGTTTTTAAAAATAGTGAAAAAAAGGTCCTGGATAATTTAGGGGGAAAAAAAGACAACAAACAAATAAGAAAAGAAAACTTTTCCCAATAAATAGCCACAAATAATTTGCTCAGCAGGATTCCCTTCCTCAGTTCTCATGCTCTGCATTGCCTTCCTGCCTGCATAAAGAAAAAAAAGTGGCCCTTTTTCTCTTCCTGCTTAGTTTGGGTTTTCTTCAAATGGCATCAAAAACATCATGGATGCCTTGGAGTCTGGAGCGATGGTGATGGGCATGGCTGGAAGAACTTCCACTCCAAGGAATACAGAATTCAAAGCTAATTACTTTACAAGGTATTTTGACCATATTTCTCCAAATCTCCAATTAGGAGCACAGTCTAATTTGGGATGCAGCTCATTATGCGTGCTGTTAATGACTGCTGTACTCTGAGGAAGTACAAAGCTCAGTCCTTAATAGCTGTCATTGGGGAGGAACCTTGGAGCACAGATACTCATCAGGACACCGTGGCCATCCTCCAATTCCTGACGGAAATGAAGGGGAGTCCCTCCAAAGAGATGTTTTCCATGCAGGATGGAGGGTAGGGAACAAGTGCCCTCCAGCAGAGAGGCAGGGACTGAGCCCAGCCAGGATTAAAGGATGCAGAGCCTGTAAAAAGAAGGTGATGCCAAAGAACTGAGCAGCACCCGTACTTAGAGCACACAGAGTGTCTCCTCACCTCGTGTAAATAGATGAGGTCATTGTCAGTTAGAAAGGAGAAGCCTCAGAAGTCAGAGCAGTCTCTTTGTTCGCAGCTTTCCCCCTGTGCTTGCAGAGATCACAGCACCTCGTATAAAGGTCACCCCACTACACACCCTGCAGCAGGGGGTGACAATTAGAGCACCCCCGGGAGCTTCTAGTCACTGCAAAATAATTGTTGTAAATTTTTATAGAAGCCTTTTGTGGGATTTTTTTTTTTCACTCCTTCTTGATCTGTGCAGCTGAGTCACGGAGCTGGAAGGGGCTGAGGGAACTCCCGTCACTGAGGGCTCCTACTGAGCACCCAGAGCTGCTTTTGTGTCACTGAAACCACCACACTGAAACCACTGTTCTGTCACTGGGGCTGCATGTCCCTCCCTGAGACTGGATACAAGCAAATTGCAGCAGCAAGTGGGAGAGAAAACGAACACAGAGGCTCTTTGTGTTCTACAGGCGGCCTTTTTAAATTTACAAAATGTCTTAGAGCTTTTTCTAAAAGCAGCCAGTTAGTCTTTGCTGGCCTTTTATTGGCTTGGGTTTGATCATTTCAATCAAATTTTATAGCTGCCAACACTGAAGAACAGTTACCATCCATGCCATGCTTCTTTCAAGTCCCAGAAACGATCCCAAAGAAATAACTCACTCCAGGGTTGCATCTTCAGAGAAGACAAGGGGCCAAATATTAACATGATTGCATCCATTTGGGCCTCATGCACTTTCCCCAGCCACAGAGGAAAGAAGAATTTACATAATTGTGTGGCCTTCTCTGCTCTCTTCTCCCTGTCCCACCCCAAAGAACAGCTGCATCCGGATTTCATTCCTTCACCCGCTGCTGAGGCTCTTGTGGATCAAGTTGGTGCCTAAATGGTAAGAAAATCACCTGAGATGTCTTGCTTGCCTGTGCACTGAGAGGATTTCAGTCTGCAGAGGTCTCATTGGGACAGATCTGCAGATGATCCTTTGATTTTAGAGGGAGAGAGGTGTGTCACTGATGCCACTGATGTCGTGGAATTTACTTTACCACGTCCTTCAGCGCTCTTGTGCAGCACCAGGACAGGGCCTTTCTGCCTTTCTGACAGAACATTTAATCCCACCTGTGCCTCTGCTGGGCTCTCTCACCCCATGTGCTGCTCCTGATGGTGAAAACTGAGGGCTAAAATCCTCCGTGGGTTTGTAGGCAAGAGGGACAACCATTAATGGCTGGACTCTGTTATTTCCAGACATCCAAATTGCTGCACATCAGGGAGCTGTGGGGCTGCTGTAAAGAAAGAGCCTTTTACAAATCCTAGGGATGACTCCAAGCTCCCCAACATGAGTTCCTGGGAGTTGGAAAGAGCTCTGGAACACCCACTGCAGCACTGATACACCTGAAGTGTTGCTTTGCCACAGCGTTGTCTCTCCCACAGTCAGCTCAAATTGTGGAAAAGGAAAATTTCTGCTCAGCTCAGATGGTGGAAAGGGAGAATTTCTGCTCGGGGAAGCAGAACTCATACAACAAATTGCATCAGAGGCACTGGTTTTCTCAGAGAACATGCCTAATTGAACAGCAGTGCAATGAATCTCTAATTCCTCTCCGGGCCTGGCCACCCACCCACTCAGCCCAATGAATCCGTTCCCTCCTGGCAGCCACAGGGAGAATAAAAGGGGAAAATATGGTGAGAAGGGGCTTCAGTGAAGAACATTTGAGGGAATTTCTCTTCAAATCTCCTGCATCATTCCCTTCTCTTCCCTCCACCAGGCTGCATATGGGCAATGCGGGCCATTACTGATAAAAGGCAGCCAGAAATCTGAACATCATTATAGGGCCTGGTTTGTTTACTGAAGGTTTTAACCACAGACTTGGCCTTGCTCATGGCTTCCCCCATCCTATGTTAAAAAGCATCCTATGGAGGCAAAGAATTAAAAGCTCATATGTCCTCTGTTTTATCCTGGCTTGATTTATGGTGCACCTTGGTTCCACTCTCTGTGTGCAACCTGTTAAATCACCCTGAGGAGGTGTAAGGATAATACCTGATGGAAGCCTGATGGTGAAGCATTTGTTTAAAAAACTGCTGAGGGCAGCCCTGCTGGGATTAGAGATTGGCAGGTGGGGAGATGATAGTTTGATCTTCATTATCTCCTTCTAATTAAATAAAACCAAAGGCGCTGTGGGCAGCAAGCAGGCACCTTTTAAATGTTACACTGCAACAAACACAGATAGTTCAATAAAATCTCTCTGATGCTTTCCGTTCCCAGTAGAGCTTGGGCTAAAATCCCACAAACCACTCTTGTCAACTTTGAAGTACATTGAACACACAACTTTTTCGGTTTCAAACATGATTTTTCATTCATGTGTTGCCCTTTCCCAGGTTTTTTGCCTCAATGCACCAAAGATGGGTCCTACTGTGGTACAGGCAATGTTCCACAATCAGAGCAAGGGAGAGGAGAGAGAGGCAGAAACCCTGATAATACAAAATAGATGTAAATTAGGCTAAAAGATCTGCTTTGTTTAATATATTGGCCTTTGATAAATGAAGTCGAGGGACGGAGTGAGTCACAAATGTAATGAAAAAGGAGTGAGCGTGTTTGGGTTTGAAGTGTGGCAAACTCCAGGCCACATTCTGATAATTCAGCAGTGGAAGGTGAAGGGGAGAGCCAGAGCTGGACTCCTGAAACCTGAACACCTTCAGATGTTGACCTGTTCCACTGACCCACAGCTTTACAAGGGCTGGAGCAGAAACCCCAGACCCTGAGCTTCACCCCTGTGTGAGGAACCCAAACCTCTTCCTAGACTTTATAGTTCTTCTCCTTTAGCACAGAAAAGCTATAAATAATCCCATTTACATTGCTGGGACTTTGATTTAATTTTCCTCCTTTTTCCTGCAGCTCTTGAAGGGAGGCACTGGATAATTTTATGATCACTGAGCACTTGTCTTGCTGTTCAGGCCTGGGCAGTCAGAAAGGCAGAGCTTTCATGGTGTAATGTGGTATTTCCCTGGGGAAAGAGGAAGCTGTGTCTCCCCTTTGATGGGATATTGTAGGTTTTGTTTGCACTTCTTATAGGAGAATTGGGAGCTGATTCTTATTTCTCTTAGGTTTGATTTCTCTGGTGCTGCCTGTGATACTTTTATCAGGAAACGTGATCTATCTTTCATAACAGACCTGCTGATTGGATCTGACAGTTGCACAAAAGAGGTTGAATTTCTCCCAGGGATGAGAAAGAGGGACAGGAATTTCTAAAAAAAAAATAATAAATAAATATGGTAAAAGGGAGTTTGAAACCATCATTTCTATGGGTCCAGGGGGCTCAGGGATTATTTTTAAGCCAAATAATGAATTCTGATTGGTGCCAAGAGTATCTCAATGTGGTGGGTGGACACTTTGTGCCACATGGCAATTTTACATGAATACCAATTATGTGAGAAATGGCCACTGGCTGTGGAGTCCATCAGTGCCACCAGGCTGGGACAGCCAGATTGTCACAGGCAGAGCAGGGACAGCAGCCTGAGAGCCAACACCAGCCAGGGGGAGAATCCCTTGGATGCTCCTGCTGTTACACCAAGGTCCTTGGTGCCATCCAGGGGACCCCCCAGGCCTTTGTGTACCCTCCCTGGTGCCACCAGGAGCTTTCCTTGCTGCCAGCAGGAGTGGGCTGTGATCCCATTCCCAAAAAAGGCAGCTGGATGTTCTGGGTGGACTGCTGGCCTGAACCAGCGCGGCGAATCCCATGTTAACTTAAAAAACATTAAAATGATAACTTCATCTCGAGTTACTTTCCTATTCATCTATAGAATTTCTCAATTATGTATGACTAATTTTGCACAAAGTCATTATTTGGAGCAATTTGTCTAAGTATGAGAGGCAACACCTTCAACCTTCCTGGATGGTGGGTGGGGAAAATGTCATAATCAGTTCTGCTTTGGCATGAGTTATTAAGCGGTCACAGGAGTTCAAAGGAGAGAAATAATGAACAGGTAAGTCATTACATGCAAAAATTCTTCTTCTATATTATCAAAATACAAATTAATTACAGATAAGATCAGATGAATTTTCTTTAATGTTAGTTTTTTCCCAGAGATGGTAATGAAAGCGTAGAGTATGTGGGAGGAGAGGAGTGGAGATGCATGGAAGGGATGTTTTATTAATGTTGGCTTGATTTCACTGGGAAGACATTGCCTGTGAAAGCAGTAAAGGAATCAGGAAAGGCTCTGGGACATGCAAATAAAATCATTTTTATTGCACTTAGTGTGCTAACTCATGCATGATCTCATTCAGCCTCTCAAAGCAATCATAAAACTATCTCCATGCAACAATTACTCCATCAGCCCATGCAATCAGCAGGTAGGGCAGCTGGCAGCCCTTGCCACAGGAGCCTCCTGAATTCATTGCCTCGTGCTCTTGATACCCTGACAAGGCTTCCAGCCTTCATTTTGGAGGGGACAACCACCCCTAAAGTGACCATGGGACTCCCCAGAGCCAGAAAAACAAAAGAGCCCCCCCCCTCCTCCCCGCTTTCCGTGCAACACTAATATTCACATGACAACAAACATTTTCAAAATAATAGTCCTATATACTTAAGGCTAATCAGAGCGGGCGCCATCCAACTTGCAAAGGTAGCAATTTTCCTTCATTAAAGGCAAATCAGGAGAGAGAACTTCAGGATTCCTTAGGGCTAATTACAAGGTGTTAATAATAACAATATAATGGCAGCAATTTTCTAGCTTTGCCCAAACCTATAATCTGCCCTGAGTGCCTTATAGGATTGTCTCTGAGTTTATATAAAGCCAAGTGTTAGCCCAGAAATGCTTGAAGTAATTGAATTTTTACATCATGTCTCTTTCCAGCCTGTTTGCAGCGATGCTGTAATTGCTGCTGGAGAAGCCTTTTCGTTGGGGGAGAGGACAAGTAGCAGCACGACAGCTCGGAACAAACCCTCTCCCATCTTCCCAGGGCACACTTTGTACACCAGAACAGAGATCCCAGCCCAGAGATCCCAAGCTCCAGCCCAGAAGGGTCCCAGCCCCACTGCTCCGGCCCCTGCTGCCCCAGCAGAAGGGAGGGAGGTGAATGATTATAGAAGAGCAGGAGACAAACAACAAACAGACAAACGTACAAATTATTTTCACATCCACCTCCTAATTGCTTGCTAAAAACCCTCTAGGACTGCAGGATCAAATGGGACACTTTGCTGGAGCAGGGATGAGTCACTTGTCAAAAATTTTCAGCCTCAACAGCAAATCAGCAGCACTGGCACAGCGAGGCGTCCTCGAAATCCAGCCTGGAATTGTTGGGCAGCTTCTCCAGGGTGGATCCAGCAAGAACAGAGCTCACAGACGTGAGGAGGGGCTTCAAGATCTGCTGCTGATCCTGGAAGTGTCACCTCCACCGAGGTGAGGAGAGACAGCTCAACACAGGCACGAAGCAGAAATCTGAGCTGGAAATGAACCCCCTGCTAAATTTCAGATGCTCCCACCACAGGTCTGCCTGCAGCACTCGGCCTCGTGGTGATCACTTACCTTGACAATGTAACAACCCAGCGCAGTGTAATTTGGAGAAAATTGGGTTAAGTCATAAACTGGAGACATCAGAGACTCTGCTCTAAAGGGGAAAAAATAATAATAATAATATATTGGAGGGGGGGGTTGGTTTTTTTACCAGAGAAAAAGTGTTTACCTACAGCATGTCAAATTTTAGCCTGCAGCAAAAAGATTTATGGACAAATTCGAAGCTTCTTCGCAGCTGACAAGTTAATTCTCACTGGGGGGAAAAAAAAAGCAGAAAAAGAGGAATTATGACAACACTGAAGAATGTTAACATGGTACCTACTCTAATTGAATAAAAGACACCTTACAGAGTTGCAGTGCAAGCCCTGATTCATTTCAAAGCTACTTACAGGCTGAGAAACTTCAAAAAATTTGGTATTACAAATAGTGGAGTCAAATTTCTGCGAGCTGAGAAGCTTATCCACCTCAGACCTTCCAAAGTTAACTGTGAAATCTCAGACAAACAGTTTTGTCTAGAAAATTTCTGGGACTCCTCAGATGACAAATAGCGTTGGGTTTTCAGGTGAAAACTGAAAGAAATGAGAAAAGGAGCAAATTGAGCAGCCAGAGTCACCCAACATATTGGGGGTTTTTGCCCCACAAAAGCAGGGAGGGAGAGAGACATGAGGAAAAATAAGGGGGGTGAGTAGGAAATATCTTAATTTTTCCTCTTCCCAGTCTCCCCTGCATTTGGGAAGGGGAAAAACAGTTGTAAGGAATTAAGTGCAGGGCTGGAGTCGAGTCAGATGAGTTCAAGTGGTGGCTCTTTGTGTATCTTAGAAGATAACCCTGAGAGAAACAAGCAGCTCCTCCTTCCTGTGCTGTGTCTGCCTCCCCTTTTCAAAAGCCCCACCAGCACTTATTCAAAAGTACTGCAGACTTTGATGTCTGGAGATGAAAAGCGGTTTTGAGGTAAGAAATCACAGTTTAGTCCTAATCTAGAAGAATCAGTGGCTACTAATGATAAGTAATTTAATTTCATGCGAGCAATTTTTGTCTCTTTATGGGTTTGTTTTACGAGGCACTTAGAAGGTCAAACGGTGCTAAGTGAATAAATGAAGAGTATTTCTTGGGGATAAAGTGAGTAAAAATTACCTTTTCCCCCCACTACCACCACGACCTCCTCCCAGTTTACAATTATTTAGTGCATTTTCCCCACTTTAGTCAGATGCAGCCCCAGCAGAGAGAGAATTGCACACTTCACACCCATTCACTAAAGTAAATTCATTCTGATTTATCTCACGCACTTGTCAAAAGCTGTGCCAAGAGGGATACACAAACCATTTTCTTGGATTGGTTCAAGTTAATCATATTAATGTATTTGCTTTATTGGCTTTGGGGGGGTTCCAAGTGGAAATGATTGAAGTAGGGTCCAAAAGCAGCTTTGTTTCAGTGCCAGTTCTGGTGCTAATGTGAGTCCCATTGGGTTCTCCTGTCCCTGTCAATGGGCCTGAACTTCCACATGAGGAGCTTTAAGTGGCAGCTCATGGTCAATTTATTTCTGGAAAATGTTATGCTTAATAATTCAATTATTTAGAATGTGAAACGAAAGCAAAACGTGGCCTTGAGTCTGCAAAAAAAATAAAAAATGGTGCTCATCCACTGCAGTCAGGGGAGCTTGGGAGATCCATGCTGGCTGAAAAGCAAGTTATCCACAGAAATATATAGGGAACATACAGGAAACATACAGGAAATGCTGTGCAGCGAAGCAACAAATTCAGCAGATCCCAGGGGAAGAAGAGGTGGCATGAAAGGCTGAAGAAGTCCATCCCACAAACCTCAGCTTTATCAACACCCTGCAGAGGGGAAATGTTACCCCTTAAAAGATTGCCCATCAAGCAGAACTCCCAGCTCTGCCCAAGTGCAAAAGCTAAATGGACAGAGGACATGCAAAAGAAAAAAGAGGATATGCAGAAGTTACTGTGACCAATATATTCTTTACTCTGCTGCTCCAGCCGTTTCCAGACATCTGAAAAGCCATATTTGGCTTCTTGGATTATTCTGAGCTTTCCCAGCATCAGATTTGCTGCAGTTTCCGGAGCAGCAGGATCCAGCAGGCCGGGCTTACAGAGTCTGTGCCTTGGGATGGAGCAAAACACCTAAAAACCCCTTGGCTTGGCGATGCAAGTCAGGGCTTGCAGCAAGCACAGCTTTAATCAGAGTGAAGCACTGGAGGTGCCATTCAGAGGCAGAGTTAAGGGCACAGACCTCTTGCTGGAGCTCTGCTGAGGGTGGGAAAAACAAGGCCATCCAGGCATCCCTGTGCACACACCAGACACATTCAGTGTTGCTACCAAGATCTCCAAGTGCTTTGCAGAGGAGTTTCTCCTGTGCAGGGATGTTACTCAGCCTGGATTTCCCCCATATCAGCAGCAGGATCCAGAACAGGGTTGCTCTGAACCCATACTCAGAGCTGCTTATTCCTTTTTTCCCTAGAAGACCCTTTTTAAAAAATACCTTTGTATGGTTGTCAGACACCATTAATTGTTTGTCTCAAAAAGGGCTCATATCCTGGGAAATAAATAAAATCAAAGTCCCACAGGGATGATTTTTATAGAAAAGGGTTTTTCAGCCATCTCCACATCTGTCTCCGTGCTCTGGTTCCTGGGACCTTGCAATGGAAATTGCTTCGGAGAAAAGCTTTTGGAACTGTACAAGGCAACAGAGCATCCACATATGCAAAAAGATCTCAGCTTTGAAAAGGTGAATTCAGTGACCTGTCCTTCCCTTGCCTTGTTCCTTTCCCTTGTGTCTCCCTGCTTTCTGCTCACTGATGTCCTGTTCTTTTCTCACGGAGGTGACTGGGATTAAAGCTTTACTGGGGATGATTATTCAGGAAAGTCCCACTTTCTAAATCTGCTTCTAATTAAAAAGGGGTGGGAGGGGAGGAAGGGAAAAAAACCCTCCTTACTGTACACACAGGCAGCCTAATCCATCCTGCTGACTTTCATAGGCATGAGCCCCTAGCACAGAATTAATAAACTATTTTCCAAGATTTATGTTTCTTAACCCTCGTCACCCCAGAGATTTTTTCGGATGTGAGCCGTGGATGTCACTTCAAGCAAAGACGGGCATCTGACTTTAGCCTGGACATCAGTTTATTTATGAGGGAATGGGGCAGGAGTTCAAGCCTTGTGTTCATAACAGGGCTAAGCAAACAGCTCCAGCCCAGCCTAAGCCATTCCAAACACACGGAGGAGCTGGAAACCCAACTCCCCTCCATGGCTGGAGTTCACGTTTAGGTTGGGATTTCACTCCATTCCCAAATGTCACTTTATCCCTGCTTTTTGGGAGCTTATTTTCAAGGATTTATGAAATGTGAGATGACAAAGCTGGTGCAATAATGTTGTGGGGATTTTGCCCTCAGCTCACCCTAGGAAATGCTCTGCACGAATGGTGTGGAGTGCCTTCCCAGAACAGGCTTATTTCCCCCAGGAAAAGGAAAATCTGAGCTGTGTGTCATTAAGATGAAAAATTCAAAGAGGATGGGAGGGGTCTGAGAAGGGCATTAATCAGAATTGGTTAAAAAAAACAATAAAATGCAAGATTTCCCTTGTCTGGGAAAAAAAAGATGCAAAAATGAAAAAAGAAATGAACTCAGAGGAGGACAGAGCAGCCCTACCAGGACTTACCTGTAGGCTGCACTCAGATTTGTGCTGCCTCCACACAATTTGCCTTTACCAGAGACAAAAAAGTCCCCATTGCTTCCTTTTTGTCTCTGTTCTCATTATTACTACTTTTTACTGGTGATACAGAGCACCTGAGCTGTGTGTCCATATTCCCCCAGCCCCAGGAAGAGAGGATCCTCATGGATTTTCGGTGTGAGCTTCAGATCAGGGGTAAGTCAAAGGCTTCACTCATCTCTATGTGATTTATGTTTAACTGGTGTGATTCACTGGAGTTTTAGACAAGAGATATCACATGAGGATGAAGCAGTTTCTCCCTCAAAATTCCCAGCTGGCCTCCCACAGCAGTTTCCCAATCCTCTGCCCGTTTTAATTTCTGCTTCCTGTGTTACCAAAGCAGAGATCTCCCTAAAATTGTTCCAGGCCAGACTGGACAGGGCTTGGAGCAACCTGGGGTAGTGGAAGGTGTCCCGGCCCATGGCAGGGGTGGAACTGGATGAGCTTTAAAATCCCTCCCAACCCAAACCAGTCTGGGACTCTGTGATTCCTTACAGGCAGCAGCAGTTCAAGACACCGCAGAGTTTTCAGGAATGGCAATATCTCAAACCTGGCATCATAGTTGTGTATCCAATGTCTCTTCTCTCCTTGGCTCTTCTCAAATCGTTTTTCCATCACTCACCTGCATCTTTGTGTCTCAGGAGTTCAGCAGCCCCTGCCCAGTGCCACCTGAAATTCCTGCAGGGAAGGAGGGAATACCAGCAACCAGGAGGGAAACCTTTATTCCTGGAATTCCTTATGGAGCTGTGTGCTCAGAACACTGGATGGGCAACAATTAAAATTGAAAATGTACTGTGAATTATCACTGGAGTCAACACACGGTGCAAGCATCAGGCTTGGTGGCTTTGTGACCACGTGGCAGGAAATAAAAAGAAGAATAAATTAAGAAGAACTAAAAAACAAAGAAGGGGGGGGGGAAAAGGAGAAGGAAATAAAAGATCAAGTAGTTCATCAGTAAGAACAACAGCAGCATCTTGGTTTCACACATGGTTTATCCATCAATGCTTTGCAGCCATTCTCTCCTAGCACAGCTACAGGAAAATCCAAAATAAAAATATCTGGCCAAAATCTCTTTGCTACTACTCGAATGTCAAGGTAATAGTAAGGTAGGAGTAATACTGTACAAACTCTGAGGTCAGGAGGGGGAAGAGCACAGAGCAGAGGCAGCAGAGCTGGTGGCTGCACCCCACAACGTTGGATGCGTTCATATGAAAACAACCATGGGGATGTTTTCGTGCCGCGGGTGTTTGCATAAATATCTGCCTGTATTTATAACCCACCTCTCCCAAAGACACAAAGCTATCTCTGCTGATTTATGCTGTGGATCTGGAATCTCTGCAAGGTCAAAGTGACGGAGCTGAGGTCTGTGGAGCTGCTCCAGATTTACGCGAGTCTAATAAAGATCAAAATCTGGCCCTGGGTATTACCCTGCCTATTCACGAGAGTATTTTTATGTTTCTGTTATCTCCTGCCTTCCTACATTCCTGGAGAGTTTTCCTCCTACCATACTTGGACTACAAGACTTGCTCTAATCACCTAATCTTGGCCCTTTTTTAAGAGGAGGGAGAGCTGATAGCTGGGTTCCATTACAAAAATGACAGCGTTTTATGACTGGTGCTATCTAAAAACCCTGATCTGATTCTCAGCCACTGCTGAGCATCTAATTCTATTCATGAAATCCTGCAGAAGTTCCACTTCACTCAAATATTTCACTGAGAAACTAAAAAGGCAAATTATTCAGAGTTAGGGAGGAAAGCAGTTCTGTCTGGAAACTGCACTTCCAGCAG
Source organism: Corvus brachyrhynchos (assembly GCF_000691975.1). Lineage (NCBI taxonomy): Eukaryota > Metazoa > Chordata > Aves > Passeriformes > Corvidae > Corvus > Corvus brachyrhynchos. The sequence continues at coordinate 4,768,817 of NW_008236924.1, read as the reverse complement.
TAACATCCTTCTCTGTGTGTGTGAGATGAGCTTGGTATTATCCTTCAAAATGTGAATAAAACCCAAAAATCCTAGTGGTCAGTTCTTTATGTATTAAAAAAAATATGTCCTAGTTGGGGGTTTGTGTTGTTTTGATTTGGTTTTTTGGGTTTTGGGGTGTTTTTTCTTTATTTCAGGTGATGCAGGGATCTGCTTGTTGATTCTTCAAGTTCCCTTTCAGGAAATGCGATTCGGGAACATTCTACAAGAATTTTTCCATGAAATCTGAATGATGTCAAGCAAAACACATGGTCCATAAAGGAGAAGAGGAACCAAAATCAAGATTTGAGATGCTCCCATCAGAAAATATAACTCTCTTTGTACAGCTGATATCCAAGCCATAGATGTGACATCCCCAAGGCCCTCAGGGAATTGGTTCCAGTGGCAGGTTGAGATTCCAAGAGTTCCCAGAGCCCAGGCACTCATTCACTCACTCACCCATTGCACCACTTAATTCCATCTGCAGAAACACTTATTCATGCTCTAAATTTTACTGGAAGCCTTTAACACACCTGATTTTTATAGTTCTTGGAAAGGTTTTAGAGGAAAAAGAAAAAGACAAATTAACTTCCATACTTTGTTTAAGAATATTCTGTTCTGCCTCAGCACAGGATGATTTCTTTCATTCCACTTTTGCACTCTGCCAATCTGTCCATATCTAAGTGAATTAACTGGGAAAAAGCTCCTTCCAGATGTAGCCCCTTTCCCCACCAATTTTAAGCCATAGTTTTAACTTAAGATATTTTCTGAGAGTGTTTATGCCTCCAGCCTGTGAGTGCCAGCTGGCTCTAGGTGGAAAACTACCCAAGAAGAGGGAATATAGAAGTTGCAAAATCGTTTTTGAAGAGTCTTCCCCCTACCTGAATGGTGATGAAAGATGTTTTGTGAGTACTGGATGAGCTTTTTAAACACCTGACCTCAGAGATTCAGCACAAATGGGGGGAGAGGGGGGCGAAGCAGATTGATTTGGGTTGATGCACGGCCAAAGGGGAACAAAGCTCCTTGCAGGCTGATGTTCCCAGAGACACAATGAAATAAAAATGTTATCTCCCTTCTGGCTGTAATCTCTGATTAGAACGTTTAATCAATTAGCATCACTGTTGTCAAAACTTGCTCCCGACAAAGGATGAGAAAAGCTGCCCGAGGGGGATCCCAATCCCAAACCTCGCAGGAGGTGGGAGACTCGTCCCTGCAAGAAACCTCCTGTTCTACCAGGGTGCTGTGTCGTGAGCTGAGAGCACTGAGCCTGCCTTACCCAGCTCAGGAGCACTCAGAGAATGTCAAATAACCCCGAGAAGAAGAAAAGCTGAAAGCCAAGAATTGTGAGTGTCAGATTTCACTGAAGAAGGTGTATTTTTCTTCTCCCCCCCCTCCACCCCATCAGAAAGCAGAGAGCTCTTGTGATCTTTGGAGAGGGGGCTGCTGCTGTTTAAAAATAAAACCCAAAGCACAACGTGTTTGGAGGCCAGCTGTGAAAGACTTGCTGCGTGTTTTCCTTGCTCCATGAGTCACCTGGGGTTCAGTCTCTCAGAGCTGGTGATTATTGGAATTCCAACAAAAATGACAAGAATTCTTTTCCTTTTTTTTCCTCCCAGTGAGGTTTATTATCTCTCTCATTAACACAACCTTTGTGTTACGGAGTTCTCCAAGGTCTTGGACAAGAACAGGATCTCATTGTGCTAAGTACTGTACAAACATATAATGGCTAAAACAAACAGGCAGGAGATCAGGAGACAAAGAGGAGAAGGAAGAAAACACAATGCCTCCCATTTCATACACGGCCACCCCAGCCCCAGAGAGGTCACAGGACTTTCTTACAGCAAAGGACAATGTCCAGGGCTTAAAAATTCACCCATATTTCCTGTGGGACAGTGCACAGCATTAACCACAAAATCACCTTTCCTTCCACCTACCTATCTGCTTGAGAACACACAGTGGTGAAACCTCTGGTTGCTTCCCCAAGGGCAGCAGGGTTTGTCCTTGTCCCTGTCCCTTCCCTCCACCAAACCCCTCCTCAGAGGCCTCTCCTTGGCGGTGCTGAGCCCTGTGAGGAGCTCACCCATCCTCTGCCCTGTGCAGGAAATGCCCCAGCAGAGAAATCTGTACATTGATTTCTCTGCACCACGGACATAACTTGGCTGTGGTGTAATCTTGGGGCCAGGCCAGATGGGCGTATTAACCAGGGATATTTCTTCACAAAATCCAATGTAGGTCATGGTAAACAAATGTATTTGGATGGGGATTATTTCTTTGGGGGCAGAGAGGTTTTTGGTGGGTTTTTTTTCACATTATTTTATATGAGGCTGCTCCACAGAAAACAAATCACCAACTTGGGACAGGGAGAAAGTATCTTCTTGCCTTAAAGCTGCCAAGGAGCAGGCGGAACCCTGCAGCCCCCAGAGGAAAGGAAAGACAAACCCGGGGATTGTTCTCATGTCAGAGCTGCAGAGCAGCGAGATTTAATGTGTTGGGGTTTTTAATGAGTTGCAGAAAGAAGTGGACAGTGAGGTGATGAAATTTCCTGAAGTGCTGACAGCCCAAGACGTTCTGACTTAGTTATGGGAAATGCTGGAATATGCATGTTAATTGGGATGACTGTTTGGGGCTGTATTCAAGCGTGCAGCGTTCTTGGAAAGAGCTGCATTGGTTTCATGTGCACCTTTTTGATGTGGTGTTCATTCCTGAGCCACGACTCCGGCTCCCCAGCACTGGAAAAGACAAACAACCATGGGGAGTGTGGCAAGAGCAAAGCTGGAGAGGCCCAGGCTGTGTTAGGAAGGGTTTGAAGGGATCTCTGACTCTTGTAGGAGGTCCTAGGGCAAAACAAGGGAAAAAGGAGCCGCCAGGAGCGGGAGCAAGGAGCTCTGAGTCCCTCAGCAGAAGGAGCTCTCCCACTCTTTGCATGAAGCACCCAAATGTCACACTCAAAATCAGGGCTGAAAGCTCCGGACAGAGCCCCACGTTATTTCCTACCATCACATCACTCAGCCCAGAAACTCTTGCGTACTAAAGAGAAAAATTAATTAAAACTGGCGGTAGATCTGTCAGCGGGATGGGGTGAAACACTGACAGAACCCTCTCAGCAACTGCAGAGCAAGGGCACGGCCGGGACAGCCAGAGCTGCAGCCTGGACAGGAGCAACAGGGCCAGCCTGGGATGTTCCTAAATGAGAGATCAGCTGCACAGTAGCGCTCCCCAGCCAGGCTGGAAAAGTGACAGGCACGCGAAATTAAGCAGAACATGATGGATTCCTGCAGGCTGGGGAGTACAGTGGAGCCATTCAGCTGCTCAGAGCTCCCCACAACAGCTCCTGGGGAAATGGCTGGCTGGGTGCTGGAATTAGAAATGGAAAAGGCTAAAACCATAACCAAAAGGCTGTGAAAAAATGGTGGAATTCACACCAGAAATGCAGACTAGGAAAATATTTGGTGTGGTTACGGCTTATTTACTATTTTGTTCTGTCAGGCGGTTTTATTCATTCACAGTCCTCCAATTGCAGCTTGTAAAGATCCAAATATCCAAAGCAGCTCCTTGAATTGATGTTGTTTTACCATTTCCAAATCAAATATTACTGTCTCTCAGAATAAGCTGATTGTGCTAGAGAAAGTTTGTCAGAATAAGGAACCCAGAGCAGTTTTCTGAATTGAATCATACCCCAATTTTTCATATTTCTGGCAGAGAAGCAACAACCTACCCCCAAAAATCCAGCATGGCCCCATCCCCATTTTATGTCAAGGGTTTAATATGAGTAAACCTGAATTCACTGACACTCAGCAAAGTTCGAAGGACCAAGAAATAAACTGAATTAGAGCATTTCTGCTGTCAGAGCTGACAATGGATTATTAAAGGAGCCATATTCAAACCTCAGTGCCATGTGTTACTCATTCCTCTAATAGTCCAGAGACTGTTGTGTTAGAAAAGGGTGTAATGAGGACACATTGTCCCAGGCATTGTGTTTCCTAACATTTTGTTAACTGGACACATTTTTGCGGGTTAACAATCTCGCTTGTTTTCTGATGCTTCCACTCAATTGCAAAAGCAGCTGAGAGGAAAAAAAATACTGCAAAGAAAGACTGGAAGAAAAGCCAAGAAACCCTTCTGTGGAAGTGTAGGTGTTTGGACATGAGAGCCTTTTGGCAAGTTCAGATGTTGCGCTTTTGTTTTTCTAGGTGTTTAAAGAAAAGCAATTACCTCTGTGATGACACTTAATATGCCAAGATTCAGCCTTGAGCAATTTTTTATGGCTGTGTTCTAAACTGCAGAAAGCACAGAGCACACTGGATCCACTGAAAGATGTTTCAGCGTAGCCGTTCTGACAGGAAAACTGTGGTTACGCTGGCATCTGAAAATCCCTGAAAAAAGACAAATAAGAGAGAAAAAAACCAGTGGTTTCAGGGGGTGGAAATGCTGCATCACTGGCTGCAGAGGGATAATAAATGGGCTGAGATTCTTGGCCTGTTTGAAGCTTATCTTTGAATTTTGAGGCAGATTTTCCCCCCTTTGTGTTTGTTTCTTTGAACAGCGAACATGACCTTCACTGAGGGGATGGAAGGAGCGAGAGCAGGAGATGTGAGAGAGGCAGAAAGTTTGAGGTTTTGGCTTTTTTGCAGACCCTGGGCAGCAGCTCTGAGCAGGGCAGGGGTTTATTCCTGCTCCTGTGCTTGGGTTGGGATCTGCACCCCATTGCCAAGGCTGCAGTGGGGATACCTGGGACCACCTGGAGCAGGCGCTGACCCTGCAGGGCTGGATCCCAAATTAATCCTGGGAAAAGACAAGTGGCTTGTGCTTCTTTGACTCCAGAGAGGTCAGGGATGGGTTTCCTTATCCAGCAGCGGTTGGGACAGGACTTCTGGCAAAGCAAGAATGACCCAGACACAAATCCCAGGTCTCCGCGTTCTGAGTGGGGTTTTAGCGTGGCTGTCAAAGTTACCCCGGCAGAAATCAGGAAAAAACCCAGCATTAAACAGGAAACCATCTAGAGGTGTTTGCTTTAGGACATATATGTGACATCAGGAGGTTTTTTTAATTAAGGAATTAATTAACAGAAATAAGACTTCAAGATGGTCTGGGGAAAAGGAAAAAAAAAAGAAAAAAAAAGAAAGGAAAAAAAAGAAAAAAAGAAAAAAAGAAAAAAAGAAAAAAAAAGAAAAGAAAAAGAAAAAAAAAAGGCAAAAAAGGCCTGAAGCATGGGAGATATTGGGGAGTTTTCCCATAATCTGACATTTACCCCTTTGTTTGTAAACCAGAGAAGGGGAATCATTGAGCAAAATCAGGGCTAGAATGGAAATTCCTCCCTCCATCCAGCCTGATTTTCCCCTCCACATCTTGATCAATATTTCCCTGCTGTTTCAGTAACTGTAAACTGTCATTCCGTGAGCCCACAAGTTACAACACCCAATAATGTTTTCAGATATGCTCCTGTTGTTTATTTTAAGGCTATGTCTAAATGTAGGCTTCTAATTGCTTCATGGAAAAACAAGTTTACTTTATGGTTTGAGGGTGTAAGGCTGGGGATCGCATTACTCTGTATTTGTCTAAGAGTGACTATTTAAATGGTTGTGATAAGCTACCAAACCTGCAGAGCTGCAATTAAGATGTTTCCAGAAGTTGTGCCATGTCAGTCAGCACAAGGTGCAACAGATTTTTGTTAAAACGCTGAGCTGAGAGATTGGGAAATTTCTGAAAATGAGATATTTGTTTAAAAAAATCCCCTTTTTCACCAGCATCTAAATATCAGGGTTTGGGTTTGGTTGTTTTGTTTTGATATTTTCAAATTTGTTTTGATGTTTTAGACTCAGTTTTGAATAAAAATATGTTTAGAAATGTGATTGGAAGCTTAATGTTTTTAAAAAAAATTTTTAAAAAGCGCAGTGCTTGTTGAATTGTGCATTTGAATCCGTCTATAACTATAATAAATATAACTATAAAGCGAGAAAAGTATAAAGTGAGGAAAATAAATATAGATGGATGAAAAAACAAATATAAAATGATGAGAACTCCTTCTTTTTAAGCAGAATAGAGTCGGTGAAGTGAATGGATATAGGGGTACTGACTGATTCTGTTAAAAGAAATGCAAACTGCAAAAGGAAAATTTGTTTTCAGCTTTTCCAGAATTTGGAATGGAAAGCAGCAGCTCTCGCTCCCGACCCCAGCCTGCTCCACTCGGCTCTCCCAGCACTGCAAATTAACATGTTTATTCCAGCTCGCAAGCAGAGCCGAGGAAGATCCTCTTGGCGTTGGCTACAAAGCCATTACGCAGGTGATTAACCCATTAATTTTCAAATGCGTGCGTTGTCAAACACGCCAGAACAAACGAGAGGAGGATGAAAGCAGAGCTCCCAATTACGCCGCGCGGAGGAGTCCGCCCGGATTTCGGGGCCGGCCCTTTCTCTCCCCTTTGGGGGAATTTCGCTGCAACTGCACCGAGCACTTGGCCACATCTGATGCAGCTCCTGCGAAGCCCGCGGAGGATTCCGCTGGCTCCAAGCGCTTGCGAGTGGCGAGGCTGAATCAACCAGCCTCAATTGAAATGGAGATTTGGCTGGATATTGCATTTCCTTGGACTTAGAATGTAAATTGCCGCCGACTTAGACAGATCGAGCTTTGGATGTGGGAACTGTGATTCCAAAGTCATTCAATCGAATGCGAGTCAGGGATCCACAGCGCAGTTTCTGTTTCAACCGCTGGTTATAACACTAAGGGCAGACAATAATCGTTTTATTCTCTTGTCATTGCGTTAACCAGCTTTTAATTTAAGGCTGTGTCACTTCAGGGATGGTTTGAGATCTCAGCAGCAGAGATTCTCCTCTGCGCAGTCGCTGTAAATACGTGAGCACAGAGAGATGTACACACACACACACACACTTAAAATGTGTCTGGAATGGGATCTCAAGGGTTCCTCTGCCGTTGTTTGATGGAGTTATAATTGGGAGAATATAAAGACAGATTGTTTGGAGGTAACCAAAGAAACCCTGGCATTACCCATCTTTTAAATCATCAGCTACCTCGAACATGAGCAATAAAACACATGTTTTCAGAGTGCAGCAAATTGTTTTAAAGACATCGCTCCCAACGCATGGAACTCTGGATAACCAGAGTGAAGTTTAGGGCTGAAAAAGTTGTTATCAGCTTCTGGTGTTCCCCTTTAGACACAGGTATGTTTTTCCCATTTAATCGCAGACTGGATTGTTTTCAGATCTCAGTTTTAACAGTCCAGAAACTTCAGTGGAACAACAACAACCTAAAAACTAAAACCATTTTCTCTTCCACCATTACGAACACCTGCACTCAATAAAACAGAATTTCAATCATCACTTTTTTTCTTTTTCCTTTTTTTTTTTTTTGTTTTCTTGCACCAAAACATTCATTTCACTTGGATTGTGGAAGTGAAAAACTCACTGTCATTTGCATTTATACTTTTTTCTTTCCTGGCACCACAAAATCTGGGAGGTGGTGGTGCGGATTTTAATTATATAAGATAATTCTTTTAATTGGAAAACTTAACATCCCTCTGTTTATACTTTCATCCATTTTGATTTTTTTAAAAAAGTCCTGTTTGTTTGTTTTATAAAATCCAAATTTGGCCTGAACAAGCCCCTAGAAGAGACAGTTAATAAAATTACTCAGTATTTATGCTTCTCCCTAAGGATTGCACAGAGCTAGCAGGAGAATACACAGATGAAGGAGTGTCTGACTCTCAAATCCAACACTGGATGATCTCATGTTTCTCCTGCCTTTTCATATTGTTGTTGGAAAGCTTTGCCTAAAAAATCATAAATAAATAAAAGAGGAGACAAGAGATGATTTGACTTTCTGATGGAGACACAGAATCCGTGGTGGCTGGAAAATGCTGTTGTTCCCTCACGTCTGCACGGTCTGTGCCAGTGTCACCCCTCTGCCCCCGACAGAGAACAGCCTGCACCACTCCCATCCCACACAGGAGCCAGGGAAGAGATGAAGGAAAACTGTTGGAGGGGAAAGAAATGGAACTGGCTCTTGGAAACAACTTTTAGCTCCCCATGTTGTGAAACCAGTCCTTCAGTGAAAGTTAGAGCTTAGCTCGAGCTGCAAACCCAGGATGGGGCAGGACAGGTGGAGACAGCGAGGCAGCTGCTTCCCTTGGGAGCAGGCACTGCGGATGAGATGGGAGCTCCCAACCTCTCCCCTCACAGCTGGGCAGGGCTCCAGCGTCTGCTGAATCCAGCCCAGGGCTGCAGGCAGAGTTTAAAGCCGGTGTGGGGGCACCAGAGGTGAGTGGAGAGCCAGCCTGGCTGCTGGGGAGAGCTGGAACTGCTGCTCCCTGCACCATCCCACCCCTCCTGCTCCCTTGGCCAGCTCTGGAGCAGGTGCCAGGCTGAGGAAAGCTGCCTGCAAAGCCAAGGAGCAGCTCCACACCCAGGCTGGAGAACGTGTGACAGCCACAGAGCATCTCCAACATCGAGGGAAGGGCAGCAGGTGATGCTTTAGACAAACATAATCCGTGTGGGCTCCCAGACCTCATCCCAAATTGCTTTTCCTCCCAAACCAGGGCCGGTGTAGAACTAAGAAGGAGCCCTTTGGTCCCTCCAGGGCCCTCTGGCCCCTGCAGCACGAGCTGCGGCTGCAGGGATGTTCTGCCCTGGATCCAAGCCCCGGTGGGAACGCGGAGGTGACTCGAGGACAGCGATACCCCGTGATTTGCTCGCTGCTGTTTGCATTCTGCAGAAGCTGCTTTTCTTGGCATTCAGCGACTTGAAAGAGAGAACACTTTGCATTTTGCTGCGAACTGATCTGCAGAACACAAACACACACACACACAGACACGGGATTTTGCATGCTGGCTTTTCTGCCAGGAAAGAAAAGCAAATGGATAATCACTAACAATAATGTTACACTTGCAAGAAACAGTTGTTAGGGGGAAAAGCTTCTTGAGTTTCCCAGAAGGCTTCAGCAACTTTCATATTTATTGAGTATAATCTGCCTTTTGCATTATCCTCTTTGAATTCTACCACACCAATAACTCTTCTAATCGTGCAATCAGCAATTCCCTGTGAGGGCTCCTGCCACTTGCCCTTTATTATTAACAGGTAGATAGATGTTCACGTCAAAGAATTTTCCCTCTTTTCCCATAATCACAGATTTCACAACCTTCACCTATTTGAAACATGACCAAAGAAATCAAAATCTGGCTGAATAAACTAAGAATTTATACTTGTGAATTATGTATTTACACACAGAAAGAAAATGTATTCTTTAAAGCACAAATGGAAGTGCAGAACAAACAAAGGGAGCTTTATCTCTCTGTTGCTGTCTGCTCTGTGTGCTGTGGGTTTAGGTGGTACTGGTCATGCTCCAGGAGATCTGGTGGGAATTTTGGATCATGCAAAGCCTTTGTTACCATATTAGAGCTTGGGCTGATTAGGCCAGTTGTAATTGGAGTTAGGTCACAACGAGGTTGACTTTGCTGGCGCTACCCCAGGAATGATGGAGAATCAGAGGCGGTGTTGGCACTGCACACCAGGGCTGACCAAATTTTCCTGATTGCTTGAGCTCGAGATTTATCCCTCCACAGAAAACTGTTAACGTAATTTTAAGATGATTTTCTTGGCGCACACGGAGCTGGCTCTCATTGTGCTGTGCAGCCACCTCCCGAGCCCTCTCCCGCTCCCCCTGTGCAGAGCAGGGCTCTGGAATCCCAACTGCTGCAGATCCAAGCCTTGCCTGGGCTCTTATCTGCTGTGGGCCAAATGAAAATTCATTACGCAGAGCCTCCTCCACGCCGGAGCTCTGGTTGCTGTCTCAGCCTCTGTGTTGTGGCTGACAACCATCTGGAGTAAATCAAATGAAATAAAACCTCTATTAACTGAACCTTAAATATCCAGAGCTCGCCATTATCACGCTCAAACACCCTGACACTGCAAAAAATCTCTTTGCTTGGTACCAATCTCTGCTTCCCACGTTTCGCCAACATTGTCACTGCTCTCAGGAAGGGAGACTGAGCTGCATCCATCCTGAAATATTCTGCACCACGTTTTGATGCAGCACAGTTGGGGAAGTTGACCAAAGCCAAGCCACTGGCGGGATAAGCAAACCCTTAAATCCCAAAACCATCTCTGGGCACAGTGGTCTTGTTAGCACCACTATCAAACAACAAAGAACAAGCATAGAAAAAACAATTTGTCTATAGGATAACCGAGATTTTTGCAGATGAGGAGCAGTGGGGGGACTACTGTCCAAGGAGCATTTCAGTGGAATGGATTGGGGTTGTGCAGTCAGAGGAAAAAGCAGATTTTTAGTAAAAAGTGCAGAAAACCGAGTCAGTCTTTTACAAGAAGCAAAATCCCTTAAAACAGACAACAGACAAAGTTTCCCTGAAGTGTTTCCGCCCCAAAATCTGTGCAAGCAGCCACCTCAGAGTTAGACTTGCAAAATGTTTAAATTTTTTATGTCTTAGAGACTACAAATGAAATTGCTTTAGAAGTATTTTGTAAGCACGTGGGTAAAGATAACTCTTACATTAGAAAGAGGGTTATTTTCCATGGGGAAATTATGGGAACAAGGCACTGTTGGATATTTCTAATCACCTTACATGTGTAGAAAGAGGGAAAGTCATACTAACAGGGATAGAGGAGTTGGGGATTCTTCTCCTCTCTGATTTCTGAGAGTCTGGGCGAAATAAATCTGTGAAAGAAGTCGCATGGATTTAATTTCATCATTTTCTGAACGAGCATCCTTCCAACATCTGCTGCGTTCTGAAGGATGATTTATTCTGCTTGTTATAACTCTCCGTGCAAACACATTTATACAGACAAATAAAAATTGTCGCCCTGCTTAGAAAGGCTTGGAACCGATACAATCGACAGAGGAATTAGGAGCATCCAAATAAATTCCCCACCCCTGCGGACCGTGGCGGGGACGCCGGTGGCATTCACTCCTGGGCTAATATCGGCTCGAAATGCAATCAGAGTCATTGCGAACGCCGTGAAAGAGCCCTGAGTGTAATTAAATAAAGCGGGGGGTGAAAAATCCCTGTAACCTTGGAGGGCTGGCTGGAATCCGGAGTGGAATGTGCTCGCTGCCCACCCCACTCACGTTCCACGCCGTGGGTGAGAGGACAGGGATGGATGGAAAAGCACGTTTGGGATGAGGATTTTGGCTGTCTCCAGATTCCTGCGGGGATCCCCGCGGCTTTGGCAGCAGCCAGCCCTGAGCTCACAGCCAGCACGGCCGGCCAGGGATGCGACACCGCGGGAGGCAGCGCGGGGTGTCCCTGCGGGAGCACCGGGACAGCCCGAGCATCTCCCAGCTCAGCCAGCGGGCACAGCTAAACCGAGCCCCAAACAGCTGCAGAGTCAGTCCCCGTCTTCTTTCTACTGAGTAAAAATAGTAAAAGTCCTTAATCTCACTTCAGCAATTTTTTCTTTTTTTTTTTTTTTTTTTTTTTCGGAAAACAAATAAGAAAAACTCAATTTTCTTTGCAGAAACGAGGTTCGAGAAGTAAAGAAATCAGCCGGTTGATCTCACGGAGTCTGGCACCCTCACAATCTATTTGTACCAAATCTGAGCCTGTAATTCAAAAGCTGTTTATTGATCGGTTTATTACAGCGTCCGGGATAATCAAAAAGAGATGGGAAATTATGGGAGACAAGCGGCAGTCGCGAAGCTGCGATCATTCGAGGGGTTCGGGATAGATTTGGGAAATGATGACGAGGAGGTGAACAGGAAAAAAATAACCGACAGAAGAGAATTGTAATTGTGGAATTGCATCCAGCGTGGGACACATCACACCGCGAATGCACTGCATAAATAACGGGGCTTTTATGGGAGCTGCCTTTGGGCACGGGACAGTTCAGTGCATCTCTCATTCAGTGTGTTTCGCATCCCGCATTCCCTCTGCATTTCCAAGACTGATGGGAGGCAGCGGGCGAAACACCGAAAACGAATCTATCTGAAATTCGACAAACTAAAATAAAATGCGCCCGTGAAAATAAAACCCGTCTGCTTGTTTCTGCGGGAAGGTGGGGAGACTCCGGCAATCATCGGGTGCTCCAATCTAAGCCAAAGCAGGAGCTTTGAGTTTCTCACTCTCCACGCGTTGCTTCCCTGGCTGAGGTGAATCTTGTTGGTTTATTCATCGCCCAGACAGACAGGAAGGTGTGAGCGATTATTAGGATTCCCTGCAACGAGTTCGATGGAAACCGTTCACAAACAGAAAGAGTCCGGGGGAGAGAAAAAACAAAACGTTTTAAGGACATAGATCGTGGGGTTTTTTCCCTTTCTCTGCCTCTTAAAAATAAATAAACAAATACATGGAAGGTACCCCTGACGTTCCCCTTCTCTGGGGAGTCTCGGGGGTTCGTCCCTCTGCCCTCGGGGTGTGGGGGACGGGGCGGGAGCCACCGGGGCCAGACCCTAAAGTATTTTGCCCACGTCTTTTCCAGTGGTGGATTTGGGGGGTCCTGTGGCGGCTCTGTGCAGCTCCAGCAGGTGCCCGGGGGTTGTCTCCACGGGGCCCGATCCTGCGCTCTGGGGAGAGCGGGGTCCGGCCCTGGCCTCCAGGACACAGAGGGACTCCCCGGGGTCCGGGCTCGCAGGACAGCCCTGGAGCCCCTGGCTGAGATTCTCAGCCAGGGGCCGTGCATCACCTCCAAAATCCCGGTCTCCAAGCATCCTCTTGACCGCGAGTTCTCTGCGCGTAAATTTAACCTCCCTACCGGCGCTTTCCTCCCTCGAACCTTCCCCTTGTGTTTATTTAAAAAGTTATTACTTTGGCAAAAAGAAAAAATCGTTTTCAGTCCTTAAGGGCAAAACTGTTAATTGCTTTGAGCAGGAAGACATCTGATCTCTCCCAGCTATCTCCTGCCTCTTGCCAAGCAGAATAAATATCTGCTGGTAAATCAAATACCTGCGCCGAGAGGGGGAGAGAACAACCCTCGGCGGGTGCGAAAGGAGACGCTGGCGTTGAGCAGCGAGCACGGTTCGTTGTGCACTCGCTGTCCAAACGAGTGGATGACACGGGTGCGATCAATGGGGATCATTGTCGGGTGACACAGGGGACAATTACAACGCGTGATTGCGCTTAGCGCAGCTCGGCTCCATCGCTTCCACCTTCCCCGCGCCCCGGGAGCCGGGGCAGAGCCCCCCGCCCCCTGCCCGGCTCTGCGGGACGCGTCCCCCCGAAGGATGCTCCGGGAAGGGTCCCCTCTCAAACCACTCGGAGCTGGCTCCGCAGCCAAGAGCTGTCAGCCAAAACGGCTTCGGGAATCCAGAGGGGGATCTAGATCGAGGCGTCGGTAACCAGCCCTGATCCCTCGGAAGCTCTGATGTTCAGCTCTCTTTAATTCCTTTCTAGCGTCTGGAGATAAACGCGTATTACTGTTAATACAACGCCTTTCTCTTGGCTCCGGGTCTCATCTGGGGCAAGGCGATGAAACAATAATCTCCCAGCCTCTGACACATCAAACACTCCCTCGGTGTACACCTCGTTCCGGGGCAAAACTTACGCTTGATGCCCACTCTGATTCCATTTTCCTGCCTTTCCTTCTCGAGGTAAATCGGGAGCCTTATCTTCCTTCCTTGAAGGATGTCCTCACGCCAGCCTCACGGCGGCTCGTTAAAAAAAATCTCCTGTCTCTAGAAAACGGATTATTAACCAAATCGATCACAAAAGGAGGGGGAAATGCTCGCGAGGTTTTCCCTCCCGGAGAATAAACGCGCTCCCTACGGCCCACGGGCGTTTTGTCCTCCCGAGGTGTCTGTGAGGGACAGGGGCTGCTGCTTTACGGGACTGGGGACACGGGACATCATTCGTGTAATGGTCCCAGTGAGCTCCCTCCTGATTTACACCGATAAGGGGAGGGGGATGTCGGACAGCCCCCTCCCCCAAATCCACCATCCCCAGCTATCCCAGACTAACGATGCTGTGGAATTTCGTGGCGGGGATGCTGCTCCCGGCTTGATGGATACAGGAGCGAGGATGCTGCGGCACTGCCTGCCCGACACCTCCCTCCGCCTCCAGGCTGGGAAGAGCGAGGCGGAGGTGGGCCCAAGGGTAGCCTGGAGCCCGGGGGAGGCAGAGGGGGAGGCAGAGGGGGAGGCGGAGCTGGCCGGGACGGGCC